>NC_142026.1:72916729-73257354 GCF_982192425.1 Myodes glareolus
GCTTCTTGGAGTCTAGAGACATAAAGGAAAGAAATAGGTAATTGTCGGCCATGAACCCATTCTATTCTAATGCTTTTTAATGATCTCATATATTCTCAGGCACCACACTTCTAGGTGTGGTGTAAGATAGAGGGAGGCCAAGGGTGCAAAACTGTGGTTCCTAGAAAAGGAAGTGATTATGGGGAGTTTGTACTTTGTCTTTCTCACTTCTCTTGGTGGTTTCATTGCTTACCCAACTATTTTTTCAACATCTCCCTGAGTCAGGAGCTCTAAAATTTTTTTCTTCATACTTTCGTCACTCTACATGAAAATTTATATTACTCTCAAACGTGGCAAAATAGACACTCAGCCACTGCTGCTTTAGATATATATGGTAAAATTTAAGATAAATTTAGCTAAAACTCATCTCTACTTAAAAATGACCTGTGTGATGAGGATGGAACCAATTTCTGTATGCATGACAGGCAGGTGATCTGTTGCTCAACTTCATTCCAACTTCTCATCACCAATTATTGTGTGACATTTTGTAGAAAATGATGCTCAGTGAATTGCTTATTTTTATTTTTTATGTATTAGATGATCTTTATCTTTGTTAACCTGTTTCCTCCCTCATTGGCTGTAATGTAATATGTGAGCCTACAATGTTCAGAAAAATTAAATGTTCAATATCATTTGCCTGTTAAAAGAGGGTTTGTCTAGCATGCATGAGTTTGTGAGACTCTATCTCAGAAAACCAAGATGATTCTATTACCTAGTCAATTACGTGAAATGTATTTTTCCCTTTTATTATTATCATCAACATACATTTTAGGATTTAGTTGGGTTGAGTTCACTAGTCCTTTTCTATAGAGCAGGCAGGTCCTGCATCTTGTTTTAGAAATCATCTTCTATGTCAGGGTCAAGGTAATTCTCTTCTGTGGTCTCCCACAGTATATATTTTGCAACTAGGCCTCTAATCCATCAGAAATGTGTTCTTGTTTAATTGTACTTTGATTCTTCTGCATGGAAATTCAGTTGTCTCCATGCCACTAATTGAAAAGATCTACCCAGCTTTGCAGCACTGTGATGCACAGCTATCACACTGCTGAGCTTATTGCATGACTGGGGTAATGACACTTTATTCAGAAGGTGGCAAAAGATACGGAATGTGGTCAGCCCCTCAGCTACCAGCAACTGGTTTCCACTGCCTGAAGTCTGACCTTTTCTCCTTCCTTCAAGCACGGTGGTATATGCAAACCACATAAAAAATGAGTCCTACAACTCAATCTTTATTCAACCACTCCAAGTGAATTCTGTAATGAAAAATTCTGCAAATGAAAAAATATGCACCAGACTAGACTGTGTTTGGATCTTCTGTCTCAACCCGGATCCCTCATAAGTGATTCTGAATGCACACCTTTCCTTTATCTATAAACTAGGAGGCTGAAGGGATGATGCAGTGGTTAAAACCATTTTCTGCACTTGCAGAGGTCCTGAGTTCAGCTTCTAGCATCCACAATGGGTGATTCAGAATCATCTGTAAATTCAGCTCCAGGGAATCTGTCACCCTCTCTGGCCCCTGCCAGCACTGTGCATGCACCCCTCAACAAACACCCTGAAAAATATTTCATAGGTTTCTGAAGGGTACGCTGGAAGACTTCAGAAAATGTATGAAAGATGAGTGTGGAGTAAGTGAGAAGCCCCTTTCTCTTCATGCTCCTCAGGAGAGTGAGTCTACTGCCACGTTCATGGATCTCAGAGCACCTCTTCTCACTCCCGCCTAGACACCCTATTGGTAGAGAACAAAAAACTGAAATGTGATGCCGCCTCTACCTGTGACAATGAGCTCCAGGGCATTGCTAGGGGATGACCATACATAGGGACTGCTGTTGTGCCAGCCGTAGCACCTGTAGTTCCCGGCGAAGTTAGGGTTCACAGGACCAAGAGTGAATTTGCCTTGGTACCCTTCATGTTGATGCTGTGGCAAAGAAGCATCTCCCTCCTTGGCCAATGAAAATCTGTTAAACAGGTCATGTGCTGAACTACACTGGAAGGAAATGCTTTCTCCTGCTATCAGCACAGGACTTTGATCTGTGGAGAGGACGGGTTCATTGTATAAGCCTGTAAGAGAAAACAGTGAGCTGTTAGCAAAATTTTGCTCTTTAAAAAATTATTTTCAGAGGCTGGGGGCAAAGGTTCAGCAGTTAAAAACACTAGCCAGAGACACAGCTGTTTGTAACTCTAGTTCTTGGGGATTCGACAACCCCTTCTGACCTCCATGAGTACTGTATTCACATGGTCCACAGAAAAACATGCAAGGAAAAATCCATTTACAGAAAATTAAAAAAAACCAGTTGATGGTGGTGGAGAGATGGCTCAGCAGTTAAGAGCACTGGCTGCTCTTTCAGTGATCCCGAGTTCAATTCCCAGAATGCACATGGTGGCTCACAACCATCTATAACTGTAGTCCTATGGAATATGATATCCTCCTCTGATGTGCAGACATACTTTCAGACAAAACACTCATAGACATAAATAATAAATCTTTTAAGGAGAAAATATTCAATTGAGTAAGTTGACTAAAAGTGTTCTTTTTTTTAACTGTTTAAGAAATTATTTACAGCAGTTTCTCAGGAAACTGGGAGTAAACCTACCTCAGAATCTAGCAATTCCACTCTTGGGAATATACCCAAGAGATGCCCTATCATACTACAAAAGCATTTGTTCAACTATGTTCATAGCAGCACTATTTGTAATAGCCAGAACCTGGAAACAACCCAGATGCCCCTCAATAGAAGAATGGATAAAGAAGGTGTGGCACATATATACTTTAGAGTTCTACTCAGTGGTAAAAAACAATGACAACTTGAATTTTGCATGCAAATGGATGGAAATAAAAAACGCTGTACTGAGTGAGGTAACCCAGACCCAAAAAGATGAATATGGTATGTACTCACTCATAAGTGGATTCTAGCCATAAATAAAGGACATTGAGCCTATAAGTTGTGATTCTAGAGAAGCTAATAAGAAGGTGAACCCAAAGGATAACATATAGTTATCCTCCTGGATATTGAAAGTGGACAAGATTGCGGGACAAGGGTTGGTAACACGGGGGTAGGAGTGGGGTGGGGATAAGGGGAGATGGTTAGAGAGAAGGGAGAAGCGGAGAATGGGGAGAGCTTGAGGGAATGGGATGGTTGGGATGGAGGAGGCATGGATGAAGTAGCAGGGAAGTATATATCTTAATTAAGGGAGCCATTTTAAGCTTGGCAAGAGACTTGACTCTGGAGGGGTTTCCAGGTGTCCAAGGAGATGTCCCCAGCTTGTTCCTTGGGCAGCAGAGAAGAGGGTGCCTGAACTGGCCTTATCCTATAGCCACACTGATGAATATCTTGCATATCACCATAGAACCTTCATCTGGAGATGAATGGAGATAGAGACAGAGACCCACATTGGAGCACTGGACTGAGCTCCCAAGGTCCATATGAAGAGCAGAAGGAGGGAGAACATGAGCAAGGAAGTCAGGACCGCGAGGGGTTGGTCCAACCACTGAGACAGTGTGCCTGTTCTAATGGGAGCTCACCAAATCCAGCCGGACTGGGACTGAATGAGCATGCGATCAAACCGGACTCTCTGAATGTGGCTGATGGTGGAAGCTGATGGAGAAGCCAAGGACAATGGCACTGGGTTTTGATTCTACTGCATGGACGGGCATTGTGGGAGTTTAGTCTGTTTGGATGCTCACCTTCCTGGACCTGGGGGGAGCAGGGAGGACCTTAGACTTCCCATAGAGTAGGGAACCCTGACTGCTCCTTGAACTGGAGAGGGAGGGGGAAGGGGGCGGTGGGAGGGGAGGAAAGTAGAAGGAGGGGAGGAGGTGGAAATTTTCAATAATAAATAAATAAATAAATGATAAAAAATAAATTATTTACATCCAGGCATTATGGTTTGTGAGTGTAATCTCAGCACTTAGGAAGTGAGGTAGGAACATCATGAGTGAAGGGTAGCATGGAACAAGAGTGACACTTGTTCTCACAAGTGGAAAAAAGTTACAGAATCAACTCTATGTCTGTCTGGGGCATGTGATGTACAATGGGGTTGTTTCCAACCATGAAGATAAAATTATGTCACTGGTAGGAAAATGGATACAACCAGGGATTACAATATTAGGTAAATTAAGTCAGACTCAGAAAAAGTATCACATGTTTTCTCTTATTTGTGGATCATAGACTTTTACATCTATACATAAATTAATGTACGGCCACTCGACCCTGCCTTACCCTGCCCTCACGATCGCCCTCTTGTCTCCTGTGTCCTTGGAATACCAGTAATCCCTGTGTCTGTGCTGAGGAGGTCCATCCAGAGGGGTGAGTATGTGCTATCCCGGGTGGACTGTCCTGGAAGAGAGCACAGCCCTCCGCCAGCTCCTGCTGAAGGGTCTTCTGTGTTCCACTCGACCCTGTCCTGCCCCCATGATCGTCCTTTTGTCTCCTGTGTCCTTGGAATACCAGCTATCCCTGTATCTGTGCTGAGGAGTTCCATACAGAGGGGTGAGTGTGTGCTATCCAGGGCGGACTGTCCTGGAAAAGAGCACAGCCACCCCCCAGCTCCTGCCTCAGGGTCTTAGGTGTTTCACTCGGCCCTGCCCTGCCCCCACGATCGCCCCCTTGTCTCCGGTGTCCTTGGACTACCAGCTATCACTGCTTCAGTGTTGAGGAGTTCCATCTAGAGGGACAGGAACAGTTTCTGCTCCTGCACTGAAGAGATCCACCCAGAGAGTAAGTCACAGCAAAGACTGAACCAAGACAAGATTCTCCTGGTTCCATTTGAAGGAAGAGATGGGCAGGCACCAATGCAAGAATTCCTCCAACAACATGAAAGACAACATGACATCACCAGAATCCAGGGATCATGAAACTAGAAAAATTGAACACCCTACTCCAGAAGAAATAGAAGAAATCGACTCTAAACGGAACTATATGAAAATAACAGAGGAACTTAAACAGGAGGTGAAAATCTGCCATAAAGAAATAAAGATAACAAACAAAAAAGTAGATGAAATGAATAAATCTCTCAAAGATACCTAAAAAAACTAGAAAATGAAGAAAAAGCAACCAAACAGGTAAGGGAAACAGTTCAAGACTTGAAAAATGAAATGGAGGTAATGAAGAAAACACAAACCGAGGGAAGGCTGGATATGGAAAATCTGGGTAAATGAATAGGAACTGCAGAGACAAGTATTACCAACAGAATACAAGAGATAGAAGAAAGAATCTCAGACACTGAAGATACTGTAGAGGAAATAAACTCACTGATTAAAGAACAAAACAAATCCAACAAATTCTTAACACAAAACATATAGGAAATCTGGGACACCGTGAAAAGGCTAAACCTAAGAATAATAGGTGTAGAAGAAGGAGAAGATTTACAGCTCAAAGGTCCAGAAAATATACTCACCAAAATTATTGAAGAAAACTTTCCCAATGTAAAGAAGGATATTCCTATGAAGGTAAAAGAAGCATACAGAACACCAAGTAGACTGGATCAAAAAAAAAGCATCCCCTCGCCATATAATAATCAAAACACAAAACATACAGAATAAAGAACAAATATTAAGAGCTGCAAGGGAAAAAGGTCAAGTAACATATACAGGGAAACCTATCAGAATTACACCTGACTTCTCAGTGGAAATCATGAAAGCCAGAAGGTCTTGGATAGATGTGCTGCAGAAACTAAGAGACTAAAGATGCAAGCCCAGACTACTATCCCAGCAAAGCTTGCACTTACCATCAATGGAGAAAACAAAATATTCCAGTACAAAAATAGATTTAAACAATACGTAGCCACAAACCCAGCCTCACAGAAAATACTAGAAGGAAAATCACAAACCAAGGAATCCAACAACACCTATAAGAACACAAGCATCTGACAACCCTCCACCAGCACAACTCAAAGAAGGGAAACACACAAACACTACCACCAGGAAAAGTAACCGGAGTCAACAACCACTGGTCATTAATATCGCTAATATCAATGGACTCAACTCACCTATAAAAAGGCACAGTTTAAGAAAATGGATACGAAATCAGGATCCAACATTCTGCTACCTACAAGAAACACACCTCAAACACAAAGACAGACACTACCTCAGAGTAAAGGGTTGGGAAAAGGTTTTCCAATCAAATGGACCAAAGAAACAAGTGGGTGTGGCTATACTAATATCTAACAAAATTGACTTCAAACTAAAATCAATCAGAAGAGACAGAGATGAACACTATACTCATGTCAGGAACAATTCATCAGGAGGAAGTCTCAATCCTGAATTTCTATGCCCCTAATATAAAAGCACCACATATGTAAAAGAAACATTACTAGAACTCAGAACATACATCAAACCCCACACTCTAATAGTGGGTGATTTCAACACTCCTCTCTCACCAATGGACAGGTCAACCAAACAGAAACTTAACAGAGAAATAGGAGAACTAACAGATGTAATGAACCAAATGGACCTAACAGACATCTATAGAACATTCCACCCAAACAGAAAAGAATATACCTTCTTCTCAGCATCTCATGGAACCTTCTCAAAAACTGATCACATAATTGGTGACAAAGTAAATATCCATAGATATAAAGAAATTGTAGTAATCACCTGTATACTATCAGATCACCATGGAATAAAGTTAGAATTCAACAATAATTCTAACCCTAGAAAGCCTACAAACTCATGGAAACTGAACAGTCAACTACTAAACCATCCCTGGGTCAAGGAAGAAATAAAGAAAGAAATTAAAGTCTTCCTTGAATTCAACGAAAATAAAGACACAGCATACCCAAACCGATGGGACACAATGAAAACAGTGCTAAGAGGAAAGTTCATAGCACTAAATGCCCACATAAAGGAAACAGAGAAAGCACACATTAGAGACTTAACAACACACTTGAAAGCTCTAGAAAAAAAAGAAGCAGACTCACCCAGGAGGAGTAGAAGACTGGAAAAAAAATCAAACTGAGGGCTGGAATCAACAAATTGAAACACAGAAAACAATCCAAAGAATCAATGAAACAAAAAGCTGGTTCCTGGAGAAAATCAACAAGATTGATAAACCCCTATCCAAACTAATCATATGGCAGAGAGAGAACACATGAATTAACAAGATCAGAAAAGAAAAGGGGGACATAACCACAGACACAGAGGAAATTCAGAGAATCATAAGATCTTACTACAAAAGCCTGTAGGCCACAAAATTGGAAAATGTGGAAGAAATGGACACATTTTTTGATAAATACAATATACCAAAATTAAGTCTAGATCAGGTGAGCAGTTTAAATAGACCTGTAAGTCACGAGAAAATAGAAGCTGTCATCAGAAACCTCCCTACCAAAAGAAAGCCCAGGATCAGATGGTTTCTATGCAGAATTCTATCAGATCTTCCAAGTAGAGTTAATACCTATACTCCTTAATGTGTTTCACAAAATAGAAACAGAAGAGTCATTGCCTAACTCCTTTTATGAAGCTACAGTCACCCTGATACCAAAACCACACAAAGACTTTACCAAGAAAGAGAATTACAGACCAATCTCACTCATGAACTTTGATGCAAAAAATCTCAATAAAGTACTGGCAAACAGAATCCAAGAACACATCCAAAAAATTACACATTATGATCAAGTAGGCTTCATCCCAGAGAGGCAGGGCTGGTTCAACATATGAAAATCTATCAATGTAATCCATCATATAAATAAACTGAAGGAAAAAAAACTATATGATCATTTCATTAGATGCTGAAAAAGCATTTGACAAAATTCAACATCCCTTTATGAAATGGTCTTGGACAGGTTAGGGTTACAAGGTTCATTCATAAATATAATAAAGGCAATATACAGCAAACCAACAGCTAACATTAAATTAAATGGAAAGAAACTCAAAGCCATCCCACTAAAATCCGGAACAAGACAAGGTTGTCCACTCTCTCCATACCTTTTTAATAAAGTGCTTGAAGTTCTAGCAATAGCAATAAGACAGCATAAAGAGATCAAGGGGATTTGATTGGAAAGGAAGAAGTCAAACTTTCATTATTTGCAGATGATATGATAGTGTATAAGCAACCCCCAAAACTCTACCAAAGAACTCCTACAGATGATTAACACCTTTAGTACTGTGGCAGGATACAAGATCAACTCCAAAAAATCAGTTGCCCTCCTATACACAAAGAACAAAGATACAGAGAGGGAAATCAGAGAAACATCACCTTTCACAAATAGCATAAAGTATCTTGGGGTAACTCTAACCAAGGAAGTGAAAGATGTATTTGACAAGAACTTTAAGGTTTTGAAGAACAAATTTGAAGAGGATACCAGAAAATGGAAGAATATCCCATGCTCTTGCATTGGGAGGATCAACATAGTAAAAATGGCAACATTACCAAAAGCAATCTATAGATTCAATGCAATCCCCATCAAAATTCCAGCGAAATTCTTTACAGACCTTGAGAGAACAATAATAAAGTTTATATGGCAAAACAAAAAACCCAGGATAGCCAAAACAATCCTATACAACAAAAGTACTTCCGGAGGCATTACCATCCCTCACTTCACCTCTGTTGCAGAGCTACAGTAATGAAAACTGCTTGGAATTGGCACAAAATCAGAGATGTTGACCAATGGAATCGAATCGAAGACCCAGATGTTAATCCACAAACTTATGAACATCTGATTTTCGACAAAGGAGCTAAAACTATACAATGTAAGAAAGAAAGCTTCTTTAACAAACAGTGCTGGCATAACTGGATGTCAACCTGTAGAAGAATGACAATAGATCCATATCTATCACCATGCACAAAAGTCAAGTCCAAATGGATTAAAGACCTCAATATTAATCTGACCACATTGAACCTGATAGAAGAGAAAGTGGGAAGTAGTCTATAAGACATGGGCACAGGAGACCACTTCCTAGGCAGAACCCTAGAGCAACAATGAATAAATGGAACCTCCTGAAATGGAGAAGCTTCTGTAAAGCAAAGGACACTGTCATTAAGACAAAAAGGCAACCTAGTGATTGGGAGAAGATCTTCACCAACTCCTCAACAGACAAAGGTCTGATCTCCAAAATATACAAAGAACTCAAGGAACTAGGCACTAAAACTCTAATTAACCCAGTTAAAAAATGGGGGTACTGAACTGAATAGAGAATTCTCAACAGAAGAACTTCGAATGGCCAAAAGACACTTAAGGAGATGCTCAACCTCCTTAGCGATCAGGGAAATGCAAATCTAAACAACTTTGAGATACCATCTTTTACCTGTCAATATGGCTAAAATAAAAAACACCAATGATAGCCTATGCTGGAGAGGATGTGGAGTGAGGGGAACATTCATCCATTTTTGGTGGGAAAGCAAACTTGTGCAGTCACTGTGGAAATCAGTGTGGTGGTTTTTCAGGAAACTGGGAGTCAACCTTTGGCGGTTTTTCAGGAAACTGGGAGTCAATCTCCCTCAGGACCCAGCAATTTCACTCTTGGAAATATACCCAAGAGATGCCCTATCATACTACAAAAGCATTTGTTCAACTATGTTCATAGCAGCACTATTTATAATAGCCAGAACCTGGAAACAACCTAGGTGCCCCTCAATAGAAGAATGGTTAAAGAATGTGTGGAACATATACACATTGGGGTTTTACTCAGCGGTAAAAAACAATGACATCTTGAATTTTGCATGCAAATGGATGGAAATAGAAAACGCTTTACTGAGTGAGGTAAGCCAGACCAAAAAAGAGGAATATGGTATATATTCACTCATAAGTGGATTCTAGCCATAATTAAAGGACATTGAGCCTGTAATTCGTGATCCTAGAGAAGCTAAATAAGAAAGTGAACCTGAAGAAAATCATATAGTTTTCCTCCTGGATATTGGAAGTAGATGAGATTGCCAGGCAAACTTGGGTGCACGGGGTGGGGTGGGGTGGGGGGTGGATGTAAGGGGAAATGGGTAGAGAGAAGGGAGAAGGGGAGGATTCAGGAGAGCTTGGGGGAATGGGATGGGTGGGATGGAGGAAGGGTGTATATGGGAGCAGGGAAGTAAATATCTTAATTAAGGGAGCCATTTTAGGGTTTGCAAGAGACTTGGTACTAGAGGGGTTCCCAGGTCCAAGGAGAGGTCCCAAGATTATTCCTTGGGCAGCAGAGGAGAGGGTGCCTGAACTGGCCTTGTCCCATAGCCACACTGATGAATATCTTGCATATCACCATAGAACCTTCATCTGGCGATGAATGGAGATAGAGACAGAGACCCACAATGGAGCACTGGACTTAGTTCCCAAGGTCTGAATGAGGAGCAGAAGGAGGGAGAACATGAGCAAGGAAGTCAGAACTATGTGAGGTGTGTCCACTTACTGAGACAGTGGGACTGATTTAATGGGTGCTCAGCAAAACCACCTGGACTGGGAGTGATGGAGCATGTGATCAAAATGGACACTCTGAACATGGCTGGCAATGAAGGCTGACTGAGAAGTCAAGGACAATGACCCTGGGATTTTATCCTACTGCATCGACTGACTTTGTGGGAGCCTGGTTTGTTTGGATGCTCACCTTTACAGACCTGTATGGATGTGCGAGGACCTTGGACTTCCCACGGGGCAGGGAACCCTGACTGCTCTTAGCACTAGAGAAGGAGGGGGAGGTGGGAAGGGGGAGGGAAAAGGTAGGGGGGAGGAGGTGGAAATTTTTAATAAATAAATAAATTAATGTATGGCTATATGACATGGAAAGAGAAGCAATACTATACATACACACACACACAGACACACACACACACACACACAATACCTTACAAGAACAAAAACAAACTTATTATTTGTTATGGGGTTGAATCCAGTGCCTCATGTATAAGAGGCAAACGCCATACTACTTGTTTTGTATTAACATTTTAATTTTTAAAGGAAGAGTAATTTTTAATGGTTCTTTGGGAAATTCACATCATACATCTCAATCCTACTCATTTCTCAGTCCCCCCATATCTTCTCTTCCCCCTTTTAACTCCCCCAAAAGAAAATAAAAAATAAAAATATTAATGAACAAACAACAAAGAAAACCCCAAACACTTCATTCCTCTGCCTTTCCTGCGTCTCCATCACCTGTTCATTCATCTGTGGTGTGCCATGCAGCAAACCCTTCTGTTCAAATAGCTTTACTTGCAATTGTTCATTATGATCAGTTGTTGGTCTGGCTCAAGGCCTCTGGCTTGCAGTACACCAACCATAAACCCAGATATCATCCTTGGCAGTAGCTCAGGCATGGTTGTCACCCTGGTCCTGGGGTACAGTGCAGGCCACTCAGATCAGTAAAGGCCCTGGCAATAGCATGGCACTTGGGCACCAACGTGGCCCAAACTGGCAGCTCAGATCCCTGGCACCTGTGTAGCCTTTTATGGTAATAGGAGCCACAGACATCACAAAGTCTGGCAGGGCAGGCCACAGACCCAGCCATGACTCTCTGCGGTATCTTGGGCATGAATGTCACCATGCCTCTGGGTGGCAGCCCAGGCCACTCAGATCAGTATGGTCCTCAGACACCAGCATGGTCTCAGGTAGTGACCCAGATGCTGGGCTTCCACATGGTCCTCGGTGTTAACAGGAGCCATGGATATCCACACAGACCCTGGCTGCTGTGGGGCCACAGACCCAGACATGGCCCTTGGTAGAAGCCCAGACGAATATCTGGGTTTGGGTGGCAGTTCAGGCCACCCACATCAGTGGCTTTCTCACTGCCTTCGCTTCTTCAGCTCTACCTCTCTCCCAGCACTTGAACTGCTCTGCTTCTTTCTCTCCCTTTTCTCCTCCATATCATTGCCTCGAGCTGCTGGGAGGGCCCGGGGGTGTCTTCCACCTGCCCAGGCTGAGTAGGGCCAGGGCCCATGGGTGTCTTCCACCTGCACGGGCTGAGCAGGGCCAGGGTCCATGGGTGTCTTCCACCTGCCCAGGCTGAGCAGGGCCAGGTGGTTTAGTGGGTAGATTTTTCTTTAAAATTTACTTAGATTTTGAGATAGGATCTTACACTCATGATCCTCCTGTATCAACTTCTTGAATGTTGGAATCACTGGTGTGTACCAACACAACCAATTTCTCTTCCCCTCCCCTCCCTTTCCTTCCCTTCCCATGTCCACTCTTCTCTCCTCACCTATCATATTCTTTGCTTTCCTTTCCTTTCTTTGCCCTCCCTCACCCCATTTCTTTCAATACACTCTCATGCAGTTGGGACTAACCTCAAATTAATTATGAAGCAATGGATGACCTAAAACCTTTGTTTCTCCTGCATCTACCTCTGGGATTATTGGATTACTAGCATGCCTCATCAGACCTGGCCTAGTTTTTAAACTAAAAAGGTTTTGTGCATTTATCATGTATACCATGATACTTATCACATGTATACATTGCATAATGACTAGTTAGAGTGAATAGCATATAAACCACCTCACACAGGTTTTTTTTTGTGGTAAGAACATTCAAAATACAGCATTTGTCACCTCTGTTTTTCTTGTAATGAACTATGACCCAGTGTAGTCACAAGAGAAGTATCAGGCAATTTCTAAGAATGGGAAGTCCCAGAAAATACTTGCCTGTACTTTTCAAAACTGTCAAAACTATCAAAAACAATGGAGATCCAAATGCAATGTGAGATCTTGGAAGCGGTCCTAGAGTAGATAAAGACCATTAGATACCAGCCAAGGAACTCTGAATATGCTTTAGATACCAACTAAGAGAGATATGCCAATATTTGTTCATTCATTCTTGGTCTTCTCAGTCTCCAACAACTCATTTTTTCTATGAACCTAAAGCTATTCTAAAAATACAGGAGGTGGGGAGGATCTGGGAAGAATTGGGGGAGAGAAAGGAATGTGCTAAAAATACATTATGTGAAAGCAATTTGGCTGGCAATGAAGGCTGTCTGAGAAGCCAAGGACAATGGCACTGAGTTTTTATTCTACTGCATGGTCTGACTTTGTGGGAGCCTGGTTTGTTTGGATGCTCACCTTTATAGACCTGTATGGAGGGGGGAGAACCTTGGACTTCCCACGGGGCAGGGAACCCTGACTGCTCTTAAGACTAGAGAGGGAGAGGGAGGTGGAGTGGGAGGGAAATGGAAGGAGGGGAAGAGGTGGAAATTTTTAATAAATAAATTAATTAATTAAAAATAAAATAAATAAATAAAAACTAAAAGAGGAACATTATTGAATGCAGAGACTCACAGCTGTCCAAGATGCACAGAATAAAGACAGTTGTAGGCCCAGACATAAACAAGATGTTTGTGCTATCTCTGTCTAAGACCTAGGCAACACTGGCCAAAGGTGAACAGGAATTATCAAAGAGTTGGAAGACAGGGTGGAGCCTACTAAATGTCACTCTCTAGACTTGAAAGAACCACCACAATTATTAACATACAGTTGTAATTACCTACAAGAGCAATCCTGTCAATAATAAGTCCAGGTAGTAGGGGAGTTGGAGGAAGAGGGAGTAATCAAGGGGTCCTACTCTTTGTGATGAAATTACTGGCTATTGACAAACTCTGGGAGACGGGGAATCATTGCCTTTAGCTGTATACCTACTGCTGAGCCTGCATAAGTTACCTTCAAACCCTTAGTAATAGGAATGGCCCTGGTCAATCTCAGTGAGGCACAAAACGAAATGAGCAGAAGTGGGGGTGAGAGTGGTCAGTATGTATTGTGTACATTGTATGAAGTTATCTACTAACAAATGTAATTAACAAAAAGCAAATACAAAAACAAAACAAAGTTTGCTAAAATTAAGACAAAATAACTATCAGAAGACCAAACTCCCAAGGTACCTCCTTACCTGTCACCACCAGCTCCAGGGGTTTGCTATGCTCTGACCAGTGGTCCTTATTCCTGTACTGACACTGATAACATCCTGCCATGGTTGTATTCATGTGGTTGATGATGAATTCGGCCTCTTTCTGAAATCCAAGTTTCTTCTCTATAACTGTGTGTGTGGAGTTTTTCATCAGAGACAACTGGTACAGGAAGGCTTCAGGAATTCCCTGGCAGAGGATCCTCACAGACCCATTCCAGGGAACCACAGGACTTGAGGCAGCAGATATGGTAGGAATGGGAAATTCTGAAAGGAAACAGCCTAGGCTCAGATGGCTTGCAGAGGCTATTTTACTCCATTGATGTTGGGGGACATGAGTTAAACTACAAAGGACCTATAACCATTTCATTTAAAAATAGTGTTGTGGGTCTCTGGAGGTAAATCTGTTGATAAAGTGTTTGACTTTCAAGCGTCTTCTTGAAAATTTATTTTATTTTATATGCATTGGCATTTTTCCTGCATGTATGTCTGTGTGAGGGTGTCAAATCTTGGAGTTACAGATGTGTTGGAGCTGGGAATTGAAAACCTGGGTACTTTGGAAGAACAGCCAGTGCTCTTAATCACTGAGCCATTTCTCCAGCCCCCTTGACTTTTAAGAATGAGCACCTAACTTTGCCACCCCCAAACCCACACAAACAGCCAGGAGTGGTGAGGTACACTTACAAACCCAGTAAAGAGGCAGAGGCAGAGGCAAGCAGATTAGAGGCAAGCATATTTCTGGGCTTTCGGGCCAGTCAGGCTAGCCCAATAAGTGAGCCCCAGGCTAGTGAGAGACACTGCTTCAAGCACCAGCAGTGAAGGCAAAGACTCATGGTTTCCTGGAACTGGAAATGGGCAGATCATGGTGCTGAATCCAGGACCTCAAAGGGAGGCAGAATATGTTACTTATCTTCCTGGTTTTCCTACTTACTGTTGATTTGCCTTGAAAAAGTGATTTGTGCATCTGGAAGACTTCATTCTCAGTTTTTAATTATTATATGGAACAGGCAAAGGGCACTGAAAACCCTCGGGTTCCCTTATCTGTTCTGTGGGAGCAGCTCATTTGGTGAACACTTCCTATCATACAGAAAGTTCTAGGTTTGACCTTTGGCATCACAAAGCCAAGACAAAACAAAAAATACAAGTACTGTATGTTCATTCTCATATGTGGGTGTTTAGAAAGGCTATTTTAAAATACCCTTTTATTCTCAAATATGCATACAATAACTTTTGGTCATTTTTGCCATCCCCATTTCCCTCTATTCTTGCTCTGTTGCTGAGTCCACTCTTGTCCAGAAAACCCTTTTTACTTTGATGTGTTCTTTTGACCCACCAAATGTCACCAGAGTTTCCTGGACTTGTGTGGGATGTTATTTAATGGTTTGTGGGTAACTTAGCAGAGACTACACTACTGAAGAAAATGACATCCTTTCCCCAGAACCCATTAACTGTCCTAGACCCACAAGGAGGTTTATGAATATGTCCATGATTTCATATAATTAAAACAGCTGAGTAATTTTATAGCTGATCCTAAAAGTCAATAAATCAATCATTTAGAAGACATTGACAGAGTACTTAAATATATACCTGACATCACATTTTTTGTCCTGTAGAAAAAAAGGTAAATAAACAATAATTGATGATGACAATAAATTTGACATGAAAGTAGAATAGTGATCACTAGAGGCTAGGAAGTATGAGGGAGTGGGGACAAGTAGAAGTTTAATAATAGTTCAAAAAATGCTCTTATTTACAGCACAACTAGACAACTATAATTTTCAATAATCTATTATATATTTTGTAAATAAACAGATGAGATGAATTTGAAAGACTCTAAATACATATAATACTAGGGTAAAAGGCAGGGACAGATATTCAAATTTGTCTTATGATCTTCACATGCATACTGAGATGGAAATATTAATTTATCTGGTTTGATTGGCACATGTGGCCTAATTCCATTGTGTGTTACATTGCATTGTGCCCTGTAAATTTGTGCAGTTAGATTCCAAGTACACACGTATGACTCTGTGATCAGCAGTGTTGTTACAGAAAGGAGATCAGGTGACTGGTGTGGAAGTTCAGAAAGGGAAGTGGAAGAGCTGCCAAGAAGGTATGCATGGGGGGATGGAGCACTGCAGAGGGAAGGAGCTATTACAGGAAAGACTGAGACTTGCCACATGCAAAAAGTGAAAGATGAGCTAAATGAACGTTAGCGTAGGAGAAGAGGAGAAGAGAAGACACTATGGAGGAGTAGATACAAGCCAGGAAGTGGAAGGTGGGAGGGAGCTTAAACATTGCACCTAAGACAGATCTGAGGAGCTATACGCAGGAGATACCTAGAATTTTATCATAAGCATACAAATAACCCAGTCTTTGGAAGGATGCTAAAGAGAGAAGACATGATAGATGAGGGTTCTCATGCACTAGGAAGTCATAACAGGAGCTAGAGGGACAGGAATGCAGAATTTAACACTATTAGTGCTTCTGTTAGTTTATGTTGATGCTTCCCTCAGGACTACTTAGGTCTCAACGTTGTGATAGAGTACATAAATGTACAGTAGAGCTGGGATAGATTGACTTCCTCTAAATAGGTGAAGTAAATAAACTTGGAGAAAAAAGGGAATCAACAATCAGAAAGACAACTCATGACTTCCTCTTATGAATAGTCAGTAAAACACAGGTCTTTGTTAGACACCCTGCTAGCAGATTCCAAGGCTGTAGCTCCAGAGGGCTCTGGGGTCCCCTTAATGAGATAACACAGAGATGTAAACAGCAGACACTAGAATGAGAGTAGAGGGTGAATTTGCCTGATCTTAAGATCATCTTTCCATTCATTATTCTACTCCACAGCAGTTGTGAGTAGTACCTAAGTGTCGCGAAGGGGAAGACTTAGGGGGCACTTACCTTTTTGTGCCCAAATTGTCTGTCCCAGGAAGACGGCTGGAAGAGAATCATTGGTGAAAATTTAACCTCCAGTATTCAACCTTTGGTGCAGATATCCCTGCATAATGAGTTATGGAGTAAAACTGTATGTGTGTGTGTGTGTGTGTGTGTGTGTGTGTATGTTTGTTTGTCTATTCATTTATCTACCACTTAGCTATTATCTATAGTAGTTTCAGGTATCTCTCTATATCTATTATCTGTCTACTATGCATGTATGTATATATGTATGTGTCAATCATCTGTCTCTATCTACCTGTATTGCTATTATTTATTAATTGATCATCTTTTGTCAATTATCTGAAATCTATCAATAAATCTACAAGTCAGTTTCAATCATTTATTTATCACCTTTCTTCTGTAGATCATCTAGTTTTGTCTGTGGTGTATCATTTATTCTGTCTAGCTCTTGTTTTCAAATGTATGTCTATTTATTCATAAGAGTATTTTTCCCAAAATAACCAGTCTTGAGGGTCACTCTTACATTTTCAGTCTTTCTCCTTCTCCTCTCACAAAGCCCAGCAATGGTCATGAAACCTAGACAGTATGTCATGAATTGAATAGAGGCAAGCAAGTCCCACAGTTCAGATTCTAACAGAGACCCAGTTACTACCACCTGAGCAGAATGCTGGGAGACTAGACTACTCTTGGCTGCCAGTAAAGTCACCTAGCTTCCATGTTAAGAGAGGTGCTAACTTTTGTGGGAACCCTGCCTGTCTTGCTAACCCACTTTCAGTTCAGGACTCACCGAGACACAGATAGGTGGTGTCCTGTGGAGCCATGATGCTGATATGGCCTCAGCCCAATTATCGTCCAATTTGTGTGCATTCACAGACAACAGATACTTGTGAGACAGTAGGACACACAGGATGTTTGAGGTCTGAGTTCCTGACCACAGGATTTCTACATCTTTTCCTCCATAGGCAAAAGGAACAGTTCCTTTTTGAAAAGTTCTCAGTTGCTCTTGGGTGGACTCTTAAAAGAGACCAAGAATCCTTCTTTTTACATTTCAGACACAAAGGAGAGTTTTCCTCAATGCAATGGCTAGTGATGTTCAAAGTCCCTTTTTTTTTTTTTGTTGGAAATTTCTTTTTATTTTTTCCTGGCAGTTTCTATTATGCAACCCGGTGTATCACAGAATTCAATATGAGATCCAGACTATACTTAAACTGAGTTCCTTCTTCAGCTTGACAAATGCTGGAAACACAGGTGTGAACTACCACCATGCTTGTTTTAATAATTTTAACTTCTAATTTTTTCTTTCAATTTTTTTCATTTTACATACCAACCCCAGTTTTCTCTTCTTCTCCTTCTCCAATTCCCGAACTCTTCCCACTCCTATCCACTCTTCAAAGGGGTAAGGCCTCCCTTGGGGAGTCAGCAAAATCTGACAAATAAAGTTGAGATAGGACCAACCTCACACCCCCCAGTCTGTATCAAGGTTGAGCAAACTATTCCACCATAGGGAATGGGCTCCAAAAAGTCAATTCATGTACCTGGGACAATTCCTGATTCCATTGACAGGCCCCCTACATATCAGATCATGTAATTGTCACCCAATGCAGAAGGCCTAGTTTGGTCCCATGTAGGTTCCCCAGCTGTCAATCCAGAGTCCTTGAGCTCCCATTAACTTAAGTAGAGTGTTTCTGTGATTTTCCCCATCATGATCTTGATCCTCCTCACATGCTCATATGATTTTTCCCCCTTCTCTTTAACTGAACTCCAGGAGCTCAGTCCAGTGCCTAACTGTGAACCATTGCATCTGCTTCCATCAGTTACCGGATGTAGGTTTTATGACAACAATTAGGGTAGTGACTAATCTGTTTCTAGGGGAATTAGTTCGGGCACCCTCTTCACTATTGCTTGGAGTCTTTGTTAGGTTCATCCTTGTGGATTCTTGGGAATTTCCACAGCATTTGATTTCTCCATAATCCCATAATAGCTCCCTCTATCAAGGTATCTCTTTCTCTGCCGTCCCTCTCCATCCTTCCTCCAACTTGGCCATCTCAATCCCTTATGCTCCTTTCTCCCATCCCCTCTCTTCTATTCTTCTATCCCATCCCAGTTTACTCAGTATCTTAACTACTTCCCCTTCCTGGGGCCCTCCATATGTGTCCTTCTTCAGGTCTTCTTCTTCTTCTTCTTCTTCTTCTTCTTCTTCTTCTTCTTCTTCTTCTTCTTCTTCTTCTTCTTCTTCTTTTTTAAGGAAGAAAAGGTTTATTTGACTAACAGTGTTACAGAGACAGTCACTTGAGACAGACAGTGAGAAAGCAGAGATCAAGGAACGTATTCTTATGCTCAGCTAGTTTTCTTCACTCTTAAACAGTCTGGGATATCCTGCTTAGGAAATGGCGTCATTCCCTAACTTGTGGGTAGGTCTCCTCATACCAATTAAACTAAACAGGAAAATTTTTCCAGACATGCCATTAGGCCAATTATCTCTGATTTAGACAAACTCTCTTTCAGATTCTATTTTGAAGTGATTCTAGATTGTGTCAGGATGACATTTAGAACTAAAACTCACAACAGCAGTAACACCAAGACAACACTAGCATTTACAATTGCCTACGTATTTAGAAAGAAGTCTCAACACTTTATCCTACTACACCACTGTTAAGAATATACCTGAAGGGCTTTTAGTCACCACACCATTGGAGACTTCTGCATATTCATATTTATTGATAAACTAGGTAATAAGACCTGCTGTGAGTTCCTGTGTGTAATAGCTATGTTCAGAGGCTCGCGTTTCACAGTGTTCCTTCCTGTCCTCTGCTTCTTACGTTCGTTTCACTGTCCCTTATTTTGTGACGTTCCCTGAGCCCTGGAAAAGGTTGACCTACACTTTATGAAACAGCCATTTGCGGGATTGGAGTGAGCATTGAATATGATCAAAACACATTTCACACACATATGAAACTTTCTCCAAATTAAAAAAAAACTTATGTTAAGAAGAACTCTTAATTTATTCCCATGATACTTTTTCTAGTTCTTTCTCTCTCTCTCCGTCCTTCTCTCTTCTCTCTCTGTCTCTTTCTCCTCTCTCTGTTTCTCTGTCTCTCTCTGTCTCTGTCTCTCTCTGTTTCTCTCTCTCTCACACACACACATACACACAGTATGATAAATATGTATAGAGATGTCATATTGAAATACCATATGTTGTATGCTAACTTAAAAGTTATTACAAAACTAAAAAGTAAAAACCTAATTTAAAATCTAGTTTACACATATAAATGTATACATGTATTTATCTTCTGAATCCAGCTTATTTTGATACACATAATGGTTTTAAGTTACATCCATTTTCCTGCAGATGTTCTATTCGATTTTTTGCTATAACTGTGTTGACAGAGCTTTCTGTCCAACCCAGTCCCTCAGTCATTCAGTTCCAAAGAAACACACAGAGGTCTAAATTAATTATAAACTGGTTGGCCTATTAGCTCAGGCTTCTTATTAACCAATTCTTACATCTTAAATTGGCCCATTATTCTTGTCTATGTTATGCTTGTGGCTTGGTACCTTATATCAGTGAGGTGTTCTCATCTTGTTTGCTCTGTGTCTGGCTTTCTCTGTGATGACTGTAGACTGAGCTTTCCTCTTCCCAGAATTCTCCTGTTCTTGTTGCCCCACCTCTACTTCCTGCCTGGCTACTGGCCAATCAGTGTTTTATTAAAATAATACAAGTGACAGTACAAAAGACCATTGTCCCACAGCATAACTGAATTAAAAAACTTATGTCACCTGGGCCTGAAAGCATCTCTCTGCTGAATTCTTGGGACACTTTTGGAAGGAAACTTGGATTAAAGAGACTTCAAATAAAATTTCTTCTTCAGGATGCTCACAGTCCCTGTAACATTATCTCTTGGGAGGTTGAGGCAGGAAGATCTAAATTGGAGACTATCTAGCAAGTCCCTGTTTCAAAAGAGCAAAGAAACAGACAGACAGACAAAGATGCATCTCATTGTAGATGCAGGAACATGTAAAAGAGAACCTTTGGGAAAGTGTAATAGTTGTGGTTTTGACCAGTGTGACACAAGCTGTAGTCACTAGACAAGTGGGACTTTCAACTGGGAAATGCATGCATATGATTAGCCTATAGTCAAGACTGTTTGGCATTTCTTGATTCATGGTTAATGCGGGAAGGCCTAGACTGCTGTGAGTGGTGCTACTCCTCATTAGGTCATTCCAAATTTTATAAGAAAGCAGGCTGAGCAAGGCATGGGGAACAATTCAGTATCTGGTGAACTTCCATCATTTCTGCTTCAGTTTCTGTCTCCAGGTTCCTGCCTTGACTTCCCTCAATGTAGTGTGGCCTATGATTGTGCAAGATATGTAACCCAAAGAAACCCTTTACCCCATTTAGTTTGGTCAAAGAGCTGTAGTCTCCACAGAAGACTTCTTCAGATGTTTCTTTTTTATTTTATTTTATTTTTTAAAACAATCTTTTCTTATTTTACATATCACTCCCAGTTCCCCTTCCCTCCCTTCCTACTGCTCCTCCCACATAATTCCCACACCCAAATATACTTTTCAGAGAAGTAAGTCCTCTGGCATAACTGGATGTAGACATGTAGAGGAATGCAAGTAGATACATGTCCACCCTCATGCATAAAACTCAAGGACAAATGGATCAAACACCACAACGTAAACCCAGCTATAATGAACCTCATAGAAAGGAAAGTGGGAAGCAACCTTGAACACATTGGCACAGGAGACCACTTCCTAAGTAGAGCACCAGTAGCACAGACACTGAGAACAACAATTAATAAATGGAACCTTTTGAGTCTGAGAAGCTTCTGTAAGGCATAGGACACAGACAACAGTACAAAATGGCAGCCTACTGAATGGGAAAGGATCTTCATGAATTCCACATCTGACAGAGAGATGATCTCCAAAATATATGAAGAACTGAAGAAACTGGATATCAAAATCAAGTAATTCAATTAAAAAATGGCATACAGATCTAAACAGAGAATTCTCAAAAGGGAAAGCTGAAATGGCTGAAAGACACTTAAAGATTGCTCAACATGTTTAGTTATTGGGGAAATGCAAATCAAAACAACTCAGAGATACAATCTTACACTGGTCAGAATGGTTAAGATCAGATGCTTCCTTGAGAACTCATGAAGTAAAGAAGATATTTCATCTCAGTTTAACATTTCCTGACTTCCACATACACACTGGGATCTGTGGAAAATTCCTTTGGAATTTTCTGGGAAATAGGAGTGGGCAATTTTTGTTTGAAGATCAACTGATCAAATTCCAAGTATGCCACCTCCTGCACTTCTTGTCTTTCAGGGTCCTAAAAAGAGGTAAATATTAAGTGATGTGTGTACATCATCTTGCAGATAATGAAGGAATATTAGACTGCAGGAAGAGGCAGTCTCAGGGGGACCTACCTGTCTGTTCAGTGTTGTTCTTGGTTCACATTCTTGGTCCATGGTAGCTGTAATTTTAGAGGACAGAAGTAAACAAACATACATAATAAAGTACTTCTGCACTCTCATTTCAAATCCAAAGTACTAGTGAGAGATAGGGTAAAACACAAGGTTGCTCACCAGCCACAAATTAGAATCAGAAGTTTTGCCATTCTATGTTTATAGTCCATCCCACAATGCTGTACCCTAGTAATTCTTTCTTCAGTATATTGTCTCTCTCTCCCTCCCTTTCTGCCTCCCTCCCTTCTTCAATTCCTCTTTCCTTTTCTCCCTCCATATTTCCTTCTCTCCCTTTCTCCTTCCATCTCTCTTTCCCCCTGCCTCTTGTAAAACCATCTCCTAGATATTAGTGTATGCTTTGAAGGTGAAGATGCAAAAGTGCATTGAGGAATTAGTCAGTTGATGTAGATGGGCTTTCTGTCTATGTGCTATTTTCATTGGTTAATAAAGAGACTGCCTTGGCCCTTGATAGGACAGAAAATTAGGTAGGCGGAGTAGACAGAACAGAATGCTGGGAAGAGGGCAATGAGGCAGATGCCATGGAGCCAGCCACCAGGTCAGACATGCTGAATCTTTTCCGGTAAGTCACCACCATGTGGTGCTATACAGAATATTAGAAATGGGTTAATCAAGATGTGAGAGTTAGCCAGTAACTAACTCTCTAGAGACAATGAGCCAGGCAGTATTTAAATGAATACAACTTATGTGTTATTATTTCCGGGGCTAAGCTAGCTGTGCGGGAGCCGGGTGGGACAAAAAGCAAGCCTGCCCGCAGCTCCTCACTACAGTCAGTGTCTGAGAACTGAGGTGAAGTGCAAGACTTTCTTTCCTGTCTAGAAAGCCCTGCCTCAAATGAGGAACACATACCTGTCTTTCTCCAGTCCTGGTTTCTCACAATATTCAGATGACATTCACTGGCTTGTTCCTGAGACTTACTCTTTTTGGCCGAGCAACAAGAATAAAGGAGGATGATAAGGAAAACAGACAGCATGGTAACTGACAGCCCGATCAGAATATTCAGGATCCTGTGGTTATCTAGAGGGAGATGTAAACCCAATAAGAGGTAAAACTTTGGATCTCCATTTTTATAGATTGCATAGTATTCATTTATTGGAGGATAATTAATTTAATAGTTCCTTAGGACAAGCATCATGATGGAGAACCTACTAATAATATTCTGTTCAACGGAAATAGTATTAAACTGACTTCTAAAGACTTACTGTTATACATAATGCATTTCTCAACTCTCAGGAGCAGATTCTATATTTGTGATAGATGGTGATTAACACAGATACCCACAACTGGGCAAGCTGTGGAGAATAAGAGACCATAGAATTCTTCATCCTAAATGAGATGTTTACATCTCATATCCTTCTCCAAATGTTCAGCATCATTGTGAAAGAGATGGAAGAAGAGATTGCAAAAAGAAGCTTTGGATAACTATAAGGAAACTGTCTTTTGTATACTGAGGGCAGCTTAATGTGGGAACTTCACAAAAGGACAAGATAACATGCCCAAGAGCAGTGCAAGGTCAAAAGCCCAGCATGGAGAATGGAGATGAACATGAAGCCCCACCCCTAGTCAAGGGGCTGGGGCAATTTATAACTGTTGGCAGAAGGAGTGTCAGTAATAGTAGTGTTGTTGCTAGTAAGTTGACCATGCACCAGCAGAAGTCAACACATCCAATGATATAAGGACATTTCGCCAGTGACAGAAAACTTCAGGACACTAGGTAAAGGTGCTCATTATCTTAATCTGAGATTGATACCAGTGCTCACTTAATCTGGCTAACAACTTCTACATCTTCAACATCCTTGAACCAAACTACTAATTATCCCAAAGGGCAAAAGTAAAGTCTAGTGTAGTCTACCACAGGTAATATTTTTATAAAATTGTTCTTTCTGCTTGCTTGCTTCCTTATTCAGGCTCTATGATCTTCTCTCCAAGAAAAACTGAGCTAGAAAGAGCACTCCATTGTTCCTGGGAGGGGGCTAAATCTGCTCTCCCTTTTACTTATAGGAGATCTCGGGTACAGTTCCCATGCTACTCCTAAAAACTTCTGGAGTTTCAGAGTTTAAGAATAAGAGAGAGGAGATGACGATGTTAAAACTACTAAGATGTGAGGAAGTTGAATATGAACACAAGAGCATCTGGTCCTTAAGTTTCCGTAATAGAGAAGGGGAAAAATTACTCACTAGTTTTGGAGTCTGGTTCAGTGGATGAAGTGAAATTTCTTGATGAGTTTACTAGGAAATGGGAGAGGAGAGGGTGAAAGTTCATCAAAAGACTGTGTGCCTTCCCCATATACAAAGTCCTTTAAATTAGGAGGGTAAGCAGTACCCACTCCACCTCTTAGTGCTGAGCCTTTAGAATCATAGGATGCCATTATGTGATTTGCTTTGTGGTGTTGATTTCAGGTTGTGATGAGTCAATAGGAATACCGTGGAGAGAGCTAAGTGAGGGAGAGATCAGGAGGCTGCTCCATCTGTGATCTGTCCAAACTGATTGCAATCTTATCCTTAATGAGTCTGTGCTGACCTCTTTCTTATTCTCTGTGGATACAGACACATTCCAGTGTAGCTGTCAAGTCAAGATAAGGATTGTTTGGGAGGCTCCTTATCTATTATTTTATAATTTGATATCCATTCTTAAACTCTATGTCTTTTTAAAAAAAGTTCTTAAATGAAATATAATTGTATCTCTTTCCTATTCTTCTCATCTCTTCAGGGCATCTCAGGTATCCTTCCTCCAGGCTTTTCCTACACTCACTTAACGTCGATAACCTCTTTGTCTTTGATTA
Source organism: Myodes glareolus (assembly GCF_982192425.1). NCBI lineage: Eukaryota > Metazoa > Chordata > Mammalia > Rodentia > Cricetidae > Myodes > Myodes glareolus. The sequence continues at coordinate 72,941,753 of NC_142026.1, forward strand.
ATATTGTTTTATTTTGTAACACACACCTTTATACATATTATGTATATGCATGTGTTACTGAGTCTCTCTATCATCAGTAAGATGGTTCTCAGACATGGTTTCTTTAGGATCTCCTTAGTCACAAGATATGAGACACATATAAGACGACTTTCTTACCTGTGACAGAAAGATACAATGGGTCACTTGGGGATGACCACACATGGGAAGAGTTCCTGAAAGAGCCATAGCATCTATAGGTCTCTGCCTGGATCAAAGGAACAGGAAAGAAGTTGGCCTTGAATGTCCCATTGTGGCTCTGCTCTGTGGGCAGCCCACGTCCCTGAGGCACCCCTTTCATGGACAGATGGAACATGTCAAACTGATGGTCAGAGATGCAGGACAAGGTCATGTTCTCTTCTGATGTCACCACAGGTCCCATCAGGGCAGACAGAGAAGGTTTCTTGTACAAACCTGGAAGAAAGGAGGTAGAGACAGTGGAGGAGCAGGTCCTTACCAGTGTTCAGTCACTCCTCAGTGTTCTCTCTCCCTGCTTCCATTTCTATGATCTCTCTCTATCCACATTTATCTCTGTCTTTTCCACCTCCCTTTGTCTTCCCATCTCCTTCTTTTCTTCTAAATTACCTTACTGAGTCTCTGACTTCAATCCTATACCCATATATTTTATTTCAGTTCTCACTTTTGGACAGTTACTGCCTCTATATGAATTAGTTCATACCATTTTTATTTTTAAGGTTATTTTAATAAACAGATATTTAGTTTATTTAGCAATTGGATTCATTATGAAACATTCAAATATATAATGTATTTTATATTATTTTCGTTAAAAATTTGAAGTTAAACTATAATTACATCACTTTGTGACTTCTTTTTCTTTAAGTGTTGTTACATATGCTTTTTAATGTAATCTTGATCATATTTATGCTATCATTCCTTCTTCTCCATCAATCTCCACTGATTCCATTCCTCTTCCCAATTATTCTTCTTTACACTTTCAGTTTTACCAAATGTTTTGTTATTCAATGGGTTAATTAGAGTTACTTATTATTTTGTCTTAATTAAGATATAAAGCCATGAAGTCCATTAAGACATTCTCAAACTGTTCATTTTGTTCATTTTCTTCCCAATACCTTCATTTAACCCACGTTTGCTGCTCCTTCCTTCTCGTTTCACCTTCCATGTTGTATGTATTTCTCCTCTTTTCCGTCCCACTTTGTTAACCTTCTTCCCCTTCTCATGATTTGTTCCCAGTTTCATGACTTATAACTTCCTTACCTTATGTATATTTAAAATGTAGACTCTTACTTCACTCTAAGTAATTATTTTTATATCTTGTCCCTTTCCCCATATCTGTGTTAATGAATCTCTCTTCTCAATGGACACAATATTCCATGAAAGTGTTTGTTTCCTTGAACAGGGGTCACGATGATCTTCCCTCCCTCGTTTCTCGTAGTGTGTTTACTGCTCAAGTGTAATCTACCATCTGACCCTCTTCCTGTTTTAAAATATCCAATATTTGCCATTATTTCTCTATTTCTCAAATCCTCCATTCAAGCTTAAGACATTTTGCAGGTTTTCTCTTCCCACACACACCTTGTCTACTATTTCCTCAGTGTCTGAATCCTTCTCTCAGTCTCCCTGTTTGTATATATTTCCATGTCTCTGTTTTATTTTCATATGTGTATCCCAGGGGGAAACACTATAGAACAGACGGCAACTGGTGGTCTACTCAATTACCTAGGCTTATGCTATTCTTTGATGATGAATGATTAGTCAAATACAAGAATGGAAGAAAACCAAACTAGACAGAAAATCTATGGGTGCCATCTGTACCAAGACCTCAGGACCTATGAAGAAGCAACCCCACTTAGCACATAAACACAGGTCAGACTTATATGTCTAGGTCTTCTGACATATGTCTTTTAGAGGAAGAAGCCAAACAAAATTCTGAACTTCTAAGTCTCTGAACATTAGTAGAAGGATGTCAATATCTCTGATACATATCAGTCTCACCAAGCTGCCCCTTTCTCTTTATTTCTAGGTATGATTTCTTTGACATCCCTGTATCTGTGCCTTATGCTATAACCAATGGTTTGTTCTTGTATCTCTGTTTTCATTGTCTATGTCAGTAATATTCTCTCCAAGTCTGCCATTCTCTAAGTTTCTTACAATCCCCTTCTAGGACATGCTGTATATATAATTTTTCTACATCACAGAGAGGCTGGTGACCAGGTAACACCCTCTTACCTGTGATCTTTATGTCAACAGGGTCACTGGATTCAGACCATTCATACGGTGTTTGTTTGTAAGAACCATAGCATGTGTAAGTCCCAGCATGGTCAGGTGTCACAGGACCTATTGGGAAGTTGGCATGGAACCCCCCAATATGAGTTTCTGCAGAGAGCTGGAAAGAGTCCTTGCTTATTCCCATTCTATGTGAAGTCAAAATGAAAGTGTCAAACATAATCTCTGAGTGGCACTTCAATGTCACCTTCTTTCCTAATTTTACCAGAGGAGTTGGTAGGGCCAGGAGGAAAGGTTTCCTGTAGATTCCTAGGAATAAAGAGATTGTGAGTATGAATCTGCTAATCAATCTATGTATCCCAGAATTCCTATGCTATTTTCTCCCTTAATCTGTTCTTTTCATCAGTGTCCCAGTGTCCTTTTCTTTTTTTGATGTCAGCTTGTACACAGACTCCTCCATCTTTCTATGTCCATTTCCCACTTATTTGACCTTTATAATGCTGAAATTCTGACTAGAACTTGTCTTAAAAATTCTAATGTGGGGATATTTGGCAGAATGAAAGGACACAGCAAACATGATCTCTTACCTGAAATTATGATCTTCAGAGGGTCACTGTGTGATGAGAGATCATTATGGTATTGACGTTTATAACTATAGCATCTGTAGGTTCCTCCAAATGCTGGGGTCACAGGCCCCAAGAGAAGATCCTTCCGGAATATTCTGTTATGGCCCTGAATGTTAGGATTCCCATGCTCTTTGTACAGCTTGACTATGTTAAACTCACTGTGAGTGTCACAAGTGAAGGTCACATTCTGTCCCTGAGGAACTATATGGCTTGGCCAGGCAGACAGTGAAGGTTTGTTATTAATCCCTGTAGAAAGATAAACAGAGTAAAATATTTAGTGATCTGCCTTCATTCCTGAGATCAGAGTCTCCACATTTTACTTCTTCAGGGTCCATTGTTTGACCCTTTTCTCTGAACTGAAACATCTCTTTCAGTGATAGAAATTTAAAGGCTCAGGGGATTCAAGAGGTACACAAACATTAATGTATTGGAGAGCTGAAATTTGCAAGATTTACCAGTGTCTCTTCCCACTTTATAGATATTGTAAGTTACTTTTCCTGCTGAATTCTAAAAGGAGATATCCAAGACCCATTCAGCTGCCAGCAAGTTGTGCAGGGAGCTCCATGGTTTTGGCATTCATGGTAATCACCCATATTGAGGTGTGCTTTCAGTAATGCTTTTGTGTCGTCCCTTGTTTCTGCAAATAAATCCTTATGCACACTGCTATTAGTAATCTCAGTAGACGCACAGGTTCAAAGGTTTGGACATTGATGCAATCATTGTTTGGTCGATCCTGGGTTTCTTTTATGGGGTGATCAGAATTGCATGTGTTGTCTCTTCCCAAGGAAAGTCTTAAATAAAACATGTCATGCGTGTCACCCAACTACCATGTACATATGGAATATCTTTCTTTGCTAAGATATGTTAATTGAGAATTTTGAGTAAGTATTAAGTAATGAAGTAGATTTGGTTGTGAAAAATGTAATCTATGAGGAAATTATATCAGAGGATTTGAGGAAAAGATTCATTTATGAAAAGACAGATTGGAATTATAGCCAACAAGTTATAAACAAGGAATGCTTTTGACTCACTTTCATAGACTCTAGAAATTTAACAATACTGGATAAGAAATACATTGTGAATGTTCTATATCTCAGCAGTGAGGGAAGTCAGCCCCTAGGACCACAGAACTGAGAAAATTAACAACAAAACAGTAGGGATGAGTCCTTTGTACTACTCTGTCCCTTATGTGCTCTTGTCCACAACTTCATTCACAGAGATCACATCAGCTCATGTTTCTACACTGACAGACATAAAGTTTCTCCACCATTTCAAGGCTCTTGCATGTGGAACACTGAGAGAATAGCACTGTTCTGCCTCTTTGGTAACTTGGTGATAAAAAGTATTTGGACTTATGATTGCCATCCCATGAATCTTGGTCATTCTTCTGTATCATCATGGGAGATGTTTCTGAGGAAAGAGGCAGTAGACCATATAAACTCCAGCCTGTGTGGACATCTTGAAACACTGCTCAGGCAGAAGCTTTCAAGTACCCCAGTGAAAACTGTACCTGATTATGATAAGTGGCCAGTAATTTACTGTACCAGGAAGCCCAGCTCCCAAAAACATCTGATCTCCAAACAGAGGAGGCAAGTAAGTGAAACATGGAATGCTGACACCAATGCCATCCTGTCCAGGGTTGCAACCAATTTACTCAAATCCATTCTCAGGTTAGAATTAATAGTAAAGGTCTATTAACATCCACAGAACATCTGCATGTGACAGAGGTGATGGTTCTCTTCAATATGAAGGTGTCTGTGAATGAACTTGCACAGGAAAATCAGAGAAGTCAAACATGCCACAGAACAATGCTGAGGCTCTGGTAGTAAATACAGAGGAAAGGAAGATCTACGAAGCCCACAACAGATAATTCACTGCAGTATTTCTAAAACAGTGGCAGAATTATAAGATACCATGTATAAAGTTTCAGAGCTAGGTACATGACTTAAGAGAGAAAATGCATCATTTTTATGGTCTGTGTAACCTCACTCAGTAAAATATTTTTTAATTTATTTATTTGTCTGAAAATTTCTTGGTTTCATTGTTACTTACCAATAAATAGTATTTCGGAGTGTGCATGTGACACATTTTTATTAGCTGTTCATCGTTTGAAATACATTAGATAGTTTCCTTGTCTTAGTTCTTGAGAATAGAACAACAAGAAACATGACTGGCAAAGTATCCATGACATAGGGTATCAAGTTCTTTGGATGTATTCAAATGGGTAGAAATGATACAAATATACTACTCATTTATGAAAGTCTCAAGAAATTAATAAAAAGAACAATCTTTTATAAAACAAAAGGTGGTATCTAACTATAAAAAATAAACTCTGATTAAAATGTTTTATAAAATTTGGAAGCAAATCATTGAACGTCATAAAAAGTTTGGCAACATCCCTCTTAAGCAAAATATTCAACTACTGAATTGGACAAACTTGTTGCTCAGCTTGATGTCTAAGGAGGTAAAGCTGTTGCTGCCATGCCTGACTTTCTGGATTCCTCCACTGGGATCCATGTGGTGAAAAGAGAAAACTGATTCCAGAAGTTTTCCTTGACTTTCCTACTTGTGCCTTAACAAATGTACACCCAACACCCCCCCACCCCTCCCCATACACACACAAAAAAAATAAACACAGTAGCACACACAAATCATGAGTATATGTGCACAAGGGTACACCTCAAATAATGGCAAAAATTTACAAAGTTAATAGATTGTTTCAATAGTACATATAATATATAGTTATCCTCCTGGATATAGGAAGTAGTCAAGATTGCAAGGCAAACTTGGGTGCACGGGTGTGTGTGTGTGGGGGTTGGAAGTAAGGGGAGATGGTTAGAGAGAAGGGAGAGGGGGAGGATTGGGGATGGCATGGGGGAATGAGATGGAGGGGAGGAAGGATGGATATGGGAGCAGGCAAGTATATATCTCAACTAAGGGAGCCATTTTAGGGTTGGCAAGAGACTTGTTTCTGGAGGGGTTCTCAGGCCCAAGGAGAGGTCCCCAGATTCTTCCCCAGGCAGTAGAGGAGAGGGTGCCTGAACTGGCCTTGGCCCATAACCATACTGATGAATATCTTGTATATCACCATAGAACCTTCATCTGGCGATGGATGGAGATAGAGACAGAGACACATATTGGAACATGGACTTAACTCCCTAGATCCAAATGAGAAGCAGAAGGAGGGAAAATGTGAGCAAGATAGGCAGGACCAGAGGGAACCTTCATCCGACAATGGACAGCAATAGAGACGGAGACCCACATTGGAGCACCGGACTGAGCCTCCCAAGGTCCAAATGAGGAACAGAATGAGGGAGAACATGAAAAAGGAAATCAGGACCGCGAGGGGTGCGTTCACCCACTGATACAAGGGGACTGATCGAATGAGAGTTCACGATGGCCAGCGGGACTGGGACTGAACGAACACGTGATCAAGCCAGAGTCTCTGAATGTGGCTGACATGGGGGCTGACTGAGAAGCCATTGACAATGGCACTGGGTCTTGTTTCGTCTGCATGTACTGGCTGTTTGGGATCCTAGTCTGTTTGGATGCTCACCTTCCTAGGCCTGGAGGAAGGGGGAAGGAACTTGAACTTCCCACAGGACAGGAAACCCTGACTGCTCTTTGGAATGGAGAGGGAGGATGAGAGGGAGTGGGGGGGGGAGGGAGTGGGGGAAATGGGAGGGTATGGGGAGGAGGGGAGGAAGTGGAAATTTTTATAAACAAACAAATAAAAAAAGAAAAAAACCTAAAAAAATACATATGATAAAACAGTAGAATGAATGTGCTTAGATCAGGCTTTATATAATCTGATGGATAAATGCAGTAATGAATGAAAATTCAATAAAGAAAAATGTCAGGATATTTTTGCATGCATCCCAATAGCAAATTATCAGTCATAAAAGTTCAAGAAAGACTAAAGGAACAAAGAGTTTCCCTTTGCTGTCTAGTGGAGTGGAATTAGGATGATCTTACACATGGTGATGCATATAATTAAAATACATTTTATTAAATTATCAAAGAATTAACAGAAGGCAAGAAAAACAGCTAATAAAAATAAACCAAAAATGTAGAGTAGAAAGAATAGAAAACACTTGAACTTGGAGTAAAATGAAAATATCAGGTCCAAAAAGGTCAAATGACACAAAAGAAATCCAGCCCAAATAGCATGATCACAGAACATATTATTATCATAAGAGATCCTGAAATTAAAACAATAAGAGAATCAAAGAACATATAAGGGACTTCTAATTACAGCTAATGGAATACCTACAGGCTACAGGAGGCCAGGATGATGTATTCAATGAAGTGAGTGGAAAAAGAGAAACCCTGCCTAAAAATGTCAGTAACACTGTCTTTCAGAAATCAAGACAATGAATTTCTCAGAAAAACAGTAGCAGACAAGACTTGATCATTATAAGCACAGGAAATGCTGTGAAGATCTTCAAACAGAAAAAAAGGCTGGTAGCGAGTGACCTGACATCCTTATGTGGAGAAAGTAACAGTAACTCACTAAAACAAGCAAAAATGAGATATTGCAACAGTGTCCTGGTGATACACAAATTCTACCTCTAGCAAAGTTGTTTGAACACAAAAATAACTTCAATGGTTTGTCAAGTGACACACATATTTAAAAATTAATAAATTATATCATCATAATATCAAAAATAAATGGGAATGGTCAGGTGAGAGTGTAGAAAGGGGACACTATTTTTTATTATATTAAAAGTTTTGATTATTCTTCAGGTGTTATAGTCCATCTTTTAATATTTTTTTTTGATTTTTCAAGCCAGGGTTTGTCTGTAGCTTTCAAGCCTGTCCTGGAACTAGCTCTTGTAGACCAGGCTGGCCTCTAACTCACAAAGATCTGCCTGCCTTTTCCTCCCGAGTGCTGGAATTAAAAGCGTGTGCCACCACTGCCCAGCTCTGTCCATTCTTTTAATCCCAGCACTTGGGTGACAGAGACAGGTGAATATCTGAGTTCATTGACAGCCTGGTCTACAAAGTGAGTTTTAGGATAGATAGTAAGAGCTACATAGAGAAACCCTGTCTTAAAAAAACCCAAAAATGTTTGTCTGATCAAAATTGATGCCTTACTGAGCCAGGGGCTGTGTCCGGTACAATCTGGGACAGGACTGAGAGGTGTGTTTTCAAGGTCCTAAGTTCACAGTTCAGGAGACTAACCAAAAATCATTCACAGATTCCACCAGACAACACACTGTGATGCCTACTATCCTGTTAGAATGAAACTTCTCTGTTGGCATGGGTAGTAGTATCTCAAGGCTAAGGCTGGACTCACCTGCTTGTGCCAAAGTCCTCAGGAGTAGGATGAAGCCTGGAAAGAAAAGGTCATGATGGATGATCTATTCCTTCCAACAGTCTAGTGATCTGATACCCCGGTCCCTGTTGGATCTCTGTACAGTAGAGTCAGAGCTCACTTCATTACGATGAACTCCTGCACCAATATCAACCATGGAAACCAGTGTTTCTTCTGTGGAAAGATCCAGCCTCCCATGACGATATTTCCACCCTTTTATTCCACACCCTTCATTCCCAGAAGGACTCACCAGTACACACAAGATTTAGGTGCAGAGACAGCATGGTGCTGCTTCCGTTGACAAGAGGCAAAGCCAGAATAAAACTTACAGGATGTTGTAGGAGGCTCGATGCATCTACCTGACCACATCACGGAAAGCTGAGCAAGAGAGCATATCCGCCGAAGGCAGTTTCTCTTTAGCCATTGTTGTCCAGAAACGCACTTTGGGGGCAGGTTGACTTTGAATTCAAAGGCCTATCTTCTAGTGCTTTGATTAAAAGTGGGTGTCTTCGTTTGAGGGTTCATACATGTTTCCCCTTTTATAGTGCTTTGTGATTATTTTTCTAAAGGTTTGCATGTTTTGCTTTTTAAATCTGAGACTCAGTGCGTCTTTTGGTGGTCTGTGCAACATGTCCAATGACTATTCATGGTATAACACAATCCTAATGTGTCAATAAAAATGATTACTCTGCTAAAATCCCATTGTCAGGTTTCAATTATTCAATTTCTTTGCTTATTAGTTGTACATTTATTTAGAATAAAAATATTCTACTTATTATATAAAATCAAAGGAACAAACAAAATACAGTTTTATTTCAACTGAAATTTGTTTTAAGAACTAACATTCATATTTTAAAAAAATTTCACTTTAAATTATGTGTAAATAGGTGCATGTGATTGCTGGTGCTTCGTTTGGCCAGAAGAAGGCACTGATCAGATCTGCTAGAGTTGGAGTCACTGGCAGTTGTGAACTATCCGCTGTAGGTATTGGGTCCTCTGCAAGTGCAGAATACACCCAACTTCTGAGTGATCTCTCCAGCAGTTTGTACTTACCATTTTTAACCAAATATTTCAGATAAACACTGATTATAATGTGTTGTTTCTCTTCATTGTTGAATGTTGAAATAGAAATATCTGAGAATGTTTAATATGTACAATTGAGCAAGTTGTTTTACATTTTTTGACATATCTAATTTGCAAGACTCTTTCCTGACTACATAGTACTAGTTCTTTATTTCAATAGGACACATTAAGTAAATGACAATAGACCTAGATAAGAAACATCAATATTCTTATAATGTATAAATAGAACAATCTGTCAGAGGCCAAGTAGCTACAAGATACTGCAAAGAAATGGGAACTTTTGAAAAGGGACTGACTATTGATCACACAAAACCTGTGAGTGTGGTATGCATTTAATGCATTTGTTATCTGCTATGTTTTATTACATTGTTGGAATTTTTCTCATATATTGGTCTATATTATTAAAGTTAAAATTTTATTAATACTTTTTTCAAATAGATGATCATTAAATCATTTATCTTTCTTTTACTCTTCTCAATCACTCATGTTTAACTATTTTGTTTTCTCAAATACATATTTATCCTAAATTACCTATATATGGTTCAACAGTTATGAGCACTGCCTACTCTTCGAAAGGTCCTTAGTTCAATTCCCACCAACCACATGGTGACTCACAATCATCAAAATGGGATCTGGTGCCCTCTTGAGGAAGAGATCTGGTCAGTTGTCCTCATCAGCTTAGACCATGAAACCTAATATGGGAATGGACAAGTTCAACAGAACCACTGTAGACAGGCTGCCCATACATGAATTTTTTAAGAAAATATGTACACACACAGACACATACACATAAATATTTATATTTATGAATATATAAATGTAACATGATTAATAATGTATGATATATTTATATATATTATTAGGACTGACCTGACTACATTCCTAGGAGATTCAATCTCATAACAAACTTCCTGTTCCTCAATTTCTTGCAACCTGTTTCCCACTCTTGCATGATGTTTCCTGAGCCTTAAGTGCAGGAATTCTGGTATAGATCTATCAGTTAAGACTGGGAATCACACAATAACTTGTTATCTGTATTTTTATCAGTTTATGCTTATGTAATGGTGTTTGTCTGAGGTATAAGGGCATATTATTTGTACATAGAAGGATAAATATTTAGTTTGCAATTAGAAATTATACTTATTTAGTAAAATTATAGCTATACTACAAGCTATACTATGTAGATTTTTCAACAACAATAGCAACACTATCCCTGAATAGTTGTTTAGATCTACAGAACCAGGAATTATTTTCTTATATTAGAGTTTACCTTAAGTCAAATTTTACAACTATTATCTACTACTAAAGAATATGTGCCAGTATTAGACACCTAGGGTTATTGTGCCATGCTGGTCATGAAGACACCAAACAATGCTTCAAACCTTCATCTTCAAAAATGATGCAGTATCAGCAATAGCTCTCTACTAACATTTCTTGAAGATAAATGGTCCAATGCATCAACATACAAGCTTCAAAAATAATTACACATCTATTGGAGAGATGATTCGGTGATTGTAAGACCTGCCATGTAAGTCATATGATACGGGATCCATCTCAGGAACACTCTTACAGGTGCAGAACAAGTACTGACACTACATAAAGGCACAATGATCTCCACATGTGTTGTAGAATTACCACCACTTAGTAATAAATAAATAAATAAATATATAAATAAAGTAGAACACAAATGATAATACTCTAGTAACTTCATTATTGCTTTAAGATGCCAAGGGGAGGTGAGTGAACATCCTTGTGACAATAACATTTACATTTTTACTTTTCTTTTATATTTTATTGAAAATAGATTTTTCTCATGTAATATAACTTGATGATGGTGTTCCTTTGCTCTAATCCTCCAAGTTCCTCCATACCTACCTCCAATCTGGATCTATTCCCTTTCTGTTCATTCTTAGTGAATAAAGGGGATTCTAAGTGATAATTATAAAATATTATAAATATACTAATAGAAAAAACCTATCATATCAGAATTGGATAAGACAAAGAAACAGGAAGAAAACAGCCAAGAAAAGACACAAGAATCAGAGACCCACTTATTTACACACTCAGGAATCCCATTGAAAATCCTAATTTGGAAGCCATATCATACATGCACAGGACAACTGCAGGCAATGTGCAGGCTTCTCTAGTCTCTGAGTTCATATGAAATTTGATCATGTTGAATAAAAGCAGTGATTCTCAACCTGTGACTCAGTACCCCTTTGTGATCAAGTGACCTTTTTATTTGTGTTGTATTATCAGATATCCTGTATATAATATATTTAAATTACAATTTATAACAGAATCAAATTACAGTTAAGAAGCAGCAACAAAAATAACTTTATGGTTTGTGGCCACCACAACATGAGAAACATGTTGTAGCATTAGGAAGGTTGAAGAACACTGACTAAGATGGTCTTGCTAGCTTGGTGTCCTCCATCCTCTCTGGATCTCACATTCTTTCTGCTTCCTCTTCCTCTGCATTCACTGAGCTCTATGTGATGTGCAGGGATCTATTTAGAGTCTGGTGTTCAGGTACTCATCTGAGTATAGGAGAATGTCATTCAAAGTCATTTCATCGCTAATTTTATTTTTAAAGAACAGTAGTATTTCTTTTTATCCCTAGGTTCCTGGGATATCTTGTCTCTGCTTCTTCATCACCCAAGCAGTGTTGGGCATGTGTCCCATCCTATGTAAAGGGCCTTAAGTCAAACCACAAATTGGTTGATTACTTTTACAAACTAGTGTCACAAAAGCCCTAGAACATCTTGTAGTCATGATACCAACATATTAGTAGTGTTTAGGCTGGGCTGGTGTATATTTAGGGAGTGTGCAGAGTACCTTTGTGTACCTAAGATGCTAGCACATAGGAGTGAAGGCTGTATGTAGGCTCCAGATCAACTCCTCTATGTTCAATGAGTTTTCTTTAGCACTAGGGCTTTGTTGTTATTTTGTGAAGAGCATCTTTATTAATGGCAACGTTTGGGGTTGTTTGGATTCACAAGGTAACCCTTTGACCAACATCTTAATTAGATGTACTCCATTCTCAGTGCTGGAACCTTCTTTTGATAGCAAGAATTATCTTGTTAGATCTCTGTCTTCTCCATGTTTACTTAATCTAATGTAGATCATTTTCATATATGTACATATTTTAGCAAGTTTTTACTGTATCAGGTTTTACTACTCTTCATATGGCACTTAATTTTAGCTGTCTTTCCCCAAATATCATCCCTTATTCTGCATTCCATCCTCACTCCACTTGATAGTTCTGTTCTAGCCCTTCATCTATCCATAACTCTCTATTCTATCACCCTTTACCAACAAGATGTGTCCATACCTCTGGTCACTTAGACTATAATTAACCTCTAGATTTAAGGATTGTATTTACAGCCAATATCAATACATAAACAAAAACATGTCATAGTTTCTTTCTGTGTCTGGGTTATTTCATTTAGAATGTTTATTTTGTAGTTCTATGCAATTGTGATACACCCAGATTTTAATGGCCAAGAAATACTCAATTGTATAAATGTATCATATTTTCTTTATCAGTTCTTCAGTTGAGAAACAAATATGTTGTTTTCTAATGCAAGCTATGAAGAATAGAGCAGCAATGAACATATCTGAGCCATGATGTCTTTGGTAGGATGAAATGTCCTTAGGTATATGCCTACATGTAATATAGCTGTGTCTTGATGTATATTTATTCACATCTTCCTGAAGAACGAACACTCTGAATTCTACAGTGGCTGTTCAAATTTGCATTCCAACCAACAACAAATGATTGTGTTCTTGGATTTACTTCCACACCATCATGAGCTGATACTTGTTTTCTTGATCTTAGTCATTCTGACAGTTGTAAGATGAAATTTAATAGTAATTTTGATTTCCAATTTCTAATTGTTAAGTATTTTGAACAGTTATTTTAGTGGTTTCAGATATTTGAGATATATCTTTTGAAAATTCTTCATTTATATATATAACTCATCTTAAAATAGGTCAGTTGTTTTCTCTTATCAAATTTATTGAGTTCTTTAATATATTTTGGACATTAGTCTTCTATTGGATGTGGAGTTGGTAAATGTCATTTCCCATTTTCTAGGATACTGTCTTGTCTGAATGATGCCATCCTTTATCTTACTGAAGGCTCTCAGTCTCTTGGGATCCTGTTTATTAGTTGTTGTACTTAGGATGCATATTATTCATGTTTTGTTCATAAATTATCTCCTTTATCAGTGTGTCCAACTGTATTTCCCAATTCCTCTTCTGTGTGGTTCAGTGTATCTGTTCTTATATTAAGGTCTTTGACCCTTTTTGAGTTTTATACAAGGTGATAAGTATGGATCTATTTGCATTCTTTTATATTCTATATTTTTTGACAAAAACTGTTAACAATGCTACTTTTTCTAGTATTCTAGAATACTAGAAAATTCTAGACTTAAAGTTCTTGTCCAATAGGTCTTTCACTTCCTTGGTTAGAGTTACCCCAAGATATTTTATGCTATTTGTGGCTATCATGAAAGGTGATGTTTCTCTGATTTCCCTCTCTGCTTCTTTATCCTTTGTGTATAGGAGGGCAACCGATTTTTTGGAGTTGATCTTGTATCCTGCCACATTACTAAAGGTGCTTATCAACTGTAGGAGTTCTTTGGTAGAGTTTTGGGGGTCGCTTATGTACACTATCATATCGTCTGCAAATAACGAAAGTTTAACTTCATCTTTTCCAATTCGAATCCCCTTGATCCCCTTATGTTGTCTTATTGCTATTGCTAGAACTTCAAGCACTATATTGAAGAGGAATGGTGAGAGTGGACAGCCTTGTCGTGTTCCTGATTTTAGTGGAAAGGCTTTGAGTTTCTCTCCATTCAATTTGATGTTAGCTGACGGTTTGCTGTATATTGCTCTTATTATATTTAGGTATGATCCTTGTATCCCCAGTCTCTCCAACACCTTTATCATAAATGGGTGTTGAATTTTGTCAAATGCTTTTTCAGCATCCAATGAAATGATCATATGGTTTTTAATCTTTCAGTTTATTTATATGATGGATTACATTGATAGATTTGCGTATGTTGAACCAACCCTGCATCTCTGGGATGAAGCCCACTTGATCATAATGAATAATTTTTCTAATGTATTCTTGGATTCGGTTTGCCAGTATTTTATTGAGTATTTTTGTGTCAATGTTCATGAGTGATATTGGTCTGTAATTCTCTTTCCTGGTTGTGTCTTTGTGTGGTTTTGGTATCAGGCTAACTGTAGCTTCATAAAAAGAGTTTGGCAATCATTCTTCTGTTTCTATATTGTGAAATACATTAAGGAGTATAGGTATTAACTCTTCCTGAAAGTTCTAGTAGAATTCTGCATTGAAACCGTCTGGTCCTGGGCTTTTTTTGGTAGGGAGATTTTTAATAACAGCTTCTAATTCTTCATGACTGACAGGTCTATTTAGATTGTTCACCTAGTATATGGTACTTATTAAAAAAATGTCCATTTCTTTTACATTTTCCAGCTTTGTGGCATATAAATTTTCGTAGTAAGATCTTATGATTCTCTGAATTTCCTCTGTGTCTGTGGTTATGTCCCCCTTTTCATTTCTGATCTTATTAATTTGCATGTTCTCTCTCTGCCATTTGATTAATTTGGATAGGGGCCTGTCGATCTTGTTGATTTTCTCCAAGAACCAGCTTTTTGATTCATTGATTCTTTCGATTGTTTTCTGTGTTTCTATTTTGTTGATTTCAGCCCTAAGTTTGATTATTTCCAGTCTTCTACTCCTCCTGGGTGAATCATCTTTTTTTTTGAGAGCTTTCAAGTGTGCTGTTAAGTCTCCAATGTGTGCTTTCTCCGTTTTCTTTAATTGGGCACTTAGTGCTATGAACTTTCCTCTTAGCACTGCTTTCATAGTGTCCCATAGGTTTGAGTATGTTGTGTCTTTATTTTCATTAAATTCAAGGAAGACTTTAATTTCTTTCTTTATTTCTTCCTTGACCCAGGGGTGATTCAGTAGTTGACTGTTCAACTTCCATGAATTTGTTGGCTTCCTGGGGGTAGCACTGTTCTTGAATTCTAACTTTAATCCATGGTGGTCTGACAAGACACAGGTGGTTACTAATATTTTTTTGTATCTGTGGAAGTTTGCTTTGTTACCCAGTATGTGGTCAATTTTCGAGAAGGTTCCATGAGCTGCAGAGAAGAAGGTATATTCTTTCCTATTTGGGTGGAGTGTTCTATAGATGTCTGTTAAGTCCATTTGATTCAATACCTCCAATAATTCTCTTATTTCTATGTTAGGTTTCTGTCTGATTGACCTGTCCATTGGTGAGAGAGGAGTATTGAAGTCTCCTACTATTAGTGTGTGTAGTTTGATGACTGCCTTGAGTTCTAGAAGTGTTTCTTTTACATAAGTAGGAGGCTTTATATTAGGGGCGTAGATATTCAGGATTGAGACTTCCTCCTGATGATTTGTTCCTGTTATGAGTATAAAATGTCCATCTCCATCTCTTCTGATTGATTTTAGTTTGAAATCAATTTTGTTGGAGATTAGAATGGCCACACCTGCTTGTTTCTTAGGTCCGTTTGCTTGAAAAACCTTTTCCCAACCCTTTATTCTGAGTAGATGTCTGTCTTTGTGGTTGAGGTGTGTTTTTTGTAAACATCAGAATGTTGGATCCTGTTTTCGTATCCAGTCTCTTAGTCTGTGCCTTTTTATAGGTGATTTGAGTCCATTAATATTAAATGATATTAATGACCAGTGGTTGTTGACTCCGGTTATTATTATTTTTTGTTTGTTTGATTAATAGAATTTGTATGTGTCCCTTCTTTGAGTTAAGCTTGTGAAGGGTCGCTAGATGTCTGAGTAAGCAGTGCTGGCAATGTTGGATTCCTTGGGTTGCGATTTTCCTTCTATTACTTTCTGTAAGGCTGGGTTTGTGGCTACGAATTGTTTAAATTTGTTCTTATCCTGGAATATTTTGTTTTCTCCATTGATAGTGAATGATAGCTTGGCTGGGTGTAGTAGTCTGGGTTTGCATCCATGGTCTCTTAGTTTCTGCAGTACCTCTATCCAGGACCTTCTGGCTTTCATGGTTTCCATAGAGAAGTCCGGTGTAAGTCTGATAGGTTTACCTTTATAAGTTACTTGCCCTTTTTTCTTTGCAGCTCTTAATATTCTTTCTTTAATCTGTATGTTTTGTGTTTTGCTTATTATATGGCGAGGGGATTTTTTTTTTTTTGATCAAGCCTATTCGGTGTTCTGTATGCTTCTTGAACCTTCATAGGAATATCATTCTTTAGATTGGGAAAGTTTTCTTCTATAATTTTGTTGAATATATTTTCTGGTCCTTTGATCTGCAGTTCTTCTCCTTCTTCAATCCCTATTATTCTTAGATTTGGTTTTTTTATTGTGTCCCAGATTTCTTGAATGTTTTGTGATGAGAATTTGTTGGATTTGCTGTTTTCTTTGATCAGAGCATTTATTTTCTCTATGGTATCCTCAGACTCTGAGATTCATTCTTCCATCTCTTGTATCCTATTGGTTATGCTTGATTCTGTAGTCTCTTTTCATTTACCTAGATTTTCCATATCCAGCCGGCCCTTGTTTTGTGTTTTCTTCATTGCCTCCATTTCAGTTTTCAATTCTTGAACTGTTTCCATTACCTGTTTGATTGTTTTTTCTTGGTTTCCCAGTGTATCATTCATGGATTTACTCATTTCTTCAATCTTTTTGTTATATTTTTCATCCATTTCTTTACTAATTTCTTCAATTTTTTTGTTATACTTCTCATCCAGTTCTTTAAGGGAGTTATTCATATCCTGTTTAAGGGACTCTATTGCTTTTATAATGGCATTTTTTTCCCCGCTTCTTCTGAATTAGGAGGTTCAAGTTCTTCTATTGTAGGGTCATTGGGTTCTGGTATTTTCATGTTGTTTTTTAGTTTGTTGGAGGAGTTCTTGCCTTGGCGTCTGCCCATCTCTTCCTTCAAATGCTCTCTACTGAATCTTCTAGTACCAGGTCAGGTTCCCTTGTTGGGCAGGGACTTCACTGGCAGAAGGCCTACCTTTCCTCAGGCAGTCTATTGAAACACAGGCACTCCCTACTCCAGGTTGTACTCACAACCCAGGCCCAGCGAGCAAGGGAGTTGCTCTGGAGAGATCTTGTGGCCCCAGATGGAAGGGGGGAAGAGAGGAAGGTGTGCCTGAATAAAGGCTGGGACAGGAGAGCTCTGCAGGGAGGAGCCGTCACTGCAGGGTGACCAGAATGTCAAGGGAGGCGGGGAAAGACTGAATTCCTCCTAGCCGAAGCCCTCGGGCCAGGAGAAAACTCACCCCTCCTCCAATGGAAGTCTGCCAGAAGTTCACTCTCTCTTGCTGGCCAGGAATGTGATTGAGCTGAGACAGGGCTTGCCTGTCCTCAGGCAGGCTCTCAAAGCATGGGAACTGCCCCTGCCGGACTGAGCCCACAGCCCAAGCCCAGCGTGCAAGGGAGCAGCTCTGGGGAGATCTTGTGGCTCCAGGGGAGGGGAGAGAGCTGGGCCTGCATGTCTGTCTTTGTCCATTGATGAACGTGTCTGCCTTGTACCATGCTGAGCTTGTCACTATAGTTCTGTAGTGCACCTTGAAAACAGGAATGTTTAGACCTCCAGCAATTCTTTCATTGTTTAGCATTATTTTAGCTATTCTGTTATTGTGCGTGTGTGTTGACATTTGAAGTTGAAAATTGTCCTCTTAAGATCTATGTAGAATTGTGTTGGAATTTTGATGGGGATTGCATTGAATCTCTAGATGACAGTTGGTAGAATGCCCATTTCCCCATGTTTATCTTATTGATCCACAAACATGGACAATGTGGGATTCTCTTCTGTATGCTGTGAATGTGTTTTATTACCACCAGTTAATAAAAAAGCTGCTTTCAGTCAATGGCTTAACAGAGTAAAGCCAGGTTGGAAATCTGAACAGAGATATAAAGAGAAAGTAGGTGGATTCAGAGAGCCACCACGTAGCTGTCCAAGGAGAAAGATGCCAGCCACATGCCAGAACCTTACCAGTAGGCCACAGCCTTGTGATGAGTTACAGATTGATGAAAATGAGTTAATTTAAGATGTAAGAGTTAGCTAGAAATATGCATAAGCTATTGATCAAACAGTGTTGTAATTAATACAGTTTCTGTCTGATTTTTCAGGTCTGGGCAGCTGGGAAATGAACAAGCAGTCTCATAAAACAAATGGTGCCCAACGTGGGGCTTTAGGTTTAACTTAGCAACCCCCAGAATCAAACCGTCTCTGAAGTCAAAAAGTACAAAGAAAGCACAATAATGCATAATCTAGACTGTTTATGTACTTTCCATCTTTATTTGGCTTATTTTTCTTTACTCCTTTAATCTATGATGGACTGTACTCTTTTATATTACTTTTACTGTCTCTTTAATGACTTTACTTCTTTTTATAACTGTGTATACAGTTTTTCCTCTCTTGCCCAAGCCTATGTGTATTTTTATTTTAGTTTTTTAAATTAATTTATTTCTTTATTTTAAAAGAAAACAATCTATTTTTATTTGACATACCAATCCCATTACCGAGTCCCTCCCCTCCTCCCCTTAGCTCAACCTAACTTCCCCAACCCAATCCCCCATCCACTCCTCAGACAGGCTAAGGCACATTGCTTTGTGGAAGGTCCAAGGACCTCTCCACTATGTCTAGGCTGAGCAAGAGAATAGGTTCCAAAAAAGTCAGTACAAGCAGTAGAGATAAATCCTGGTGCCACTACCAGGGGCCCTGAAGTCTGCTCCAACCATACAACTGTCATCTATATTCAGAGGGACTAGTCCAAACCTATGCTGTTTCCTTCCTTGTCTTACTGGAGTTGGTGAACTCCCATTAGTTCAGGCAAACTGTTTCAGTTGGTGCCCCCATCATGGTCTTGACCTCTTTGCTCATATTTTCACTCCTTCTACTCTTCAACTGGACTTTGAGAGCTCAGTCCATGGCTCCAGTGCAGTCTCTGACTCTGTTTTCATCAGTTGCTGGATGAAGGTTCTGTGGTGGTATTTAAGATATTCATGAGTCTGACTACAGGGCAAGGCCAATTTAGGCTCCCGATCCTCTATTGCCTAGGGTCTTAGTTGGGTGTTAGAGGAGGGGCTGCTTGTTCTTCCTGGCTGCCTGGCTAGCTTAGGCCCGAAATAATCACACAGAAATTGTATTAGTTAAATCACTGCCTGGTCCATTAGTTCTAGCTTCTTGGCTAACTCATATTAATTTAACCCATTTCTAGTAATCCATATATTGCCACATGGCAGTGGCTTATTGGCAAAGATTCAACATGTCTGACACTGGTGGCTCCATGGTGGATTCCTGGTGGCTCCCTGACTCTGCCTTTTTCCACCCATTTTTCAGTTCCATCTTCCCTGCCTACCTAAGTTCTACCCTGCTATAGGTCCAAAGAAGTTTCTTTATTCATTATCTAATAAAAGCAACACATAGACAGAAGAACCTCCCACACCATTTTCCCTTTTCTGTTTAAATAAAAAAGGAGGGCTTTGTATTTAACATAGTAAAATTACATATAACAAAACAGGTATCAAACAAAAATTGCAGTTAAAATATTTATATCTACTTTATCTTTTATCATAACTATGAAAAACTATAATATACTATTTATTCTTCAACTCCATCAAATACTCCAGAAGGATATAATATTAACTAAATAAACAGGAAGACCATTGTAAGCCACTTCCAAAACTGTAAAATTGACAGAGACATCTGGCTACCTGGACAATCACCAAAAGTTCTTTTGTGACTTTGGGGCATGAATCTTCAGCCTATTGGCACAGAGTATCCAGCAGACTTTTCCACAAAGCAGGAAATTTTAAATACAGTTCCACGTATACTAGAAGTTTGTCAGTAACTGTCTTCTGTGTCCTGCTGAATGTCTAGCAGACTCCTTTGTGTAGCAGGAACCCTGAAGGCCCACCTCACCTTTAGGCGAGTTCAGCAGTCATTTCTCTATGGGTCCTGTATGCCTAGTTCAGCAGTCTACGTAGCAGCAGTTTTCTTTTGCCCAAATAGTCAGCAAACACCAAAATGAACCTCTTTGATGCCCATCATCCTCTTGAAGTAGCTGGTGCTGCCAGGAGCAGAAGTCTCTCACAGAAGGACCTCCCATACCAATTGGAGTCAATCTTGTGGATTCCTGTTAATTTCTCTAGTGCCAGGTTTCTTGGTAGCTCTATAATGGCTCCCTCAATCAAAATATCTCTTTCCTTGCTCTCATCACTGTCTTTCTTCCATCTCAATTATCCCATATCCTCAAGTTCTTCTCCACCCTTTCCTTCTCCCCTCATCTTCCCTTTCCATTCTCCCTACTCTCCCCCACTCCTATGCTTTCAATTTTGTAAGGTGATCTTATTTGTCTCCACTTTCCAGGTGGATCTATGTATGTTTTATTAGGGTTCATCTTGTTACTTAGCTTCTCTAGGATCATGGACTATAGACTCAATATCTATTGCTTTACAGTTAGTATCCACTTATGAGTGAGTACATACCATGTTCATCTTTTTGGGTCTGGGTTACTTCACTCAGGATTTTTTTCTAGTTCCATTCATTTGCATGGAAATTTCTAGATGTCATTTTTTTTCCCCGCTGAGTAGTACTCTAATGTGCCACATTTTCTCTATCTATTCTTTGGTTCAGGGGCATCTAGGTTGTTTCCAGGTTCTGGCTATTACAAACAATGCTGCTAAAAACAATGATGAACAAGTGTCCTTGTAGTATGATTGAGCATCTGCTCCTTACTCCACATCCTCCCCAGCATAAGCTATCATTGGTGTTTTTGATCTTAGCCATTTCGACTGGTGTAACATGGTACTTCAGAGTTGTTTTGATTTGCATTTCCTTTAAGTGTCTTTCAGCCATTTGAGATTCTTCTGTTGAGAATTCTCTGTTTAGTTCTATACCCCACTTTTTAATTGGGTTATTTGTAATCCTGATGTCTAATTTCTTGAGTTCTTTATATATTTTGGAGGTCAGTTTTTTGTCTGATGTTGGGTTGGTGAAGATCTTTTCCCATTCAGTAAGCTATGTTTTCATTTTTAGGAAGAAGTTATAATATGAGCAAAGGATCAAGACCATGATGGGGAAATTCACTGAAATAGATGAGCTAGTGGGAGCTCACTGACTCCAGACTGACAGTGGCAGAACCTTTCTAGAACCAAATTAGGTCCACTGAATACGGGAAACAGTTGTGTGGCTTGAACAGTTTGTGTGGTCAATCTCTGCGGAACCAGTATTTATCCATAATGCATGAGTTGACCTTTTGGAGTTCATTCCCTGTGGAGGGATACCTTGTTCAGTCTAGTTATTGGGAGGAGGCCTTTGTCCTGCCTCAAATGATGTGACAGACTTTGTTGCCTCTCTACCTGCTCTGAGAAAAGGATGGGGATTGGGATGCAGGGAAAGTGGGGTGAATAGTAAGAGGGGAGACAGAGGGAATTGGGATTGGTATGTAAAAATAAAAAAGATTGTATGAAAAAAAAAAGAAAAAATCAGATGTCAAAGAATACATGCTTATTCTTAGCTTGTTTTCTTTATGTTAAAATAGTTGAAGACATCCTGTTAAGGGAATGGTGACACTCCCTAAATAGTGACAGTCATGTCTTCTCATAACACCTAAACAAAACAAGAAAATATTGCCCAGTCATGTCCACAGGCCAACTCTTTGATTTAAACAAACTCTTAGGCTCTATCTTGAAGTGAGTATAGATTGCAGCAAGTGGACATTTTAAATTAATGATCACACTAGCAGAACCACCAAGATAACACTGCCATTTTCAATTGCCTAAAAATTTTAGAAACAAGTGTTACTATTTTATCTAGCTATACTAACTCCTTTTGAGAACGTGAAAGACCTTTAGTCATCAGTACACCATGGATACAGTTGCATATTCATGTTTATTGGTTCACTAGGCGATCACATGTGCTGTGAGTTCATTTGTGTAACAGCTCTGCAATCAAAGACCAGTCTGTCACAGAACTCCTTCCAACCCTTTAGCCTTTATGTTCTTTTCACTTTGTCATCTTTTGTGATGTTCCCTGTATCCTTGAAAGGGGTGGTGCAGATGTTCTAAGATTGGTGTTTGTCTCTATATATTGTTTTAGATCACTTGGGCTAATGTGTCTGAGAAATGACTTGAATTTGCTTTTGGAAGACTTCAGGTCACAGCCACCCCTAATCGGCTGTTTTTTTTTCTTCTCCTAGGTGGTTCTCTCTTCTGCTTTCCTATTCCATGGATTCTGTTACCGACCCTTCTTACTCTTCAGTCTACTTATTATCCCCCTTCCTCTTTATATTGCACCTGTCTGTACCAGTTCAGGGGTCATAAAAAGATAAGGCATTAGTTTTTTCTATCTCTCTTTTTCACACACACAGTACGACACATATGTTTAAATATGCCATATAGACACTATCCTTTGTTAGCTAACCTAAAAGATAATAAACCTTAAACTAATACAGGTAGCCTATCTCTTGAGCCTGTATTCTTGGAAGAAATGACACATACTTTGTATTGAGTTTTGATTTCTTTGTATTTCCCTTATTTACTGGTGAATGTATTACACCAGGAAACTTCTTTCATCGAAGTGCACTGATTTTCAATGTGCTTAAAATAAACTGCTTGGGATTAGACTGAAGAAGTTTGTAACAAACAGGATAACTAAGTCTTGCTGAACTGTGCTTCTTCATTGCCTCTTGAGGTTTATTTCTCTGCCAACAGTTGCATTTTCAGATTTTCCCACAGCTAGCAACCAGTGCGAAGAGCTAATTACTCAGAGAAGGGTAGAAAATTTTTCTTTAAATAAGGATTAAGGGTTATTGTAATTCTGGTTTCTCACAGAAGAGTTCATTGTGAAGGTCCAAAAATGTGAGGTTATTTCTACCTTGTCTGAAGGTCAGAGAGTTTAGGTTGCTCAAAATTGTTGACAACCACCGGGGCTACATATCCTGACCAATGATGTGATTACTTGGTTCATTTGACATTAAGATGGCCCATACCGGCAGGTCCACTCCACCCTGACATATGGTCAGGACGTGCAAGCATACTTCTGTTCCTTCTTTGGAAGTAGGAGTTTTGACCTTGAGAGTGACTGTCTTCATCTTACTTGGTTGAGGGTGGATTCACTGCTTAAACAACAGAATGTTTTTCTCATGAATTAATTGCTTGATGGCTCAAAGTATTGAAACAGTACCTGTTCTAATTGTCCTTTGTATTATGTTAAAGAAGTCTTTTGTTGCCTTCTTCCCCCTTTTGAATTGGGGTATAAAAGTGTATGGAAAATTAAGTGTGGGAATTTCAGTATTTACTGGAACTCCCTCATACTATCTTATGCTTTCTGTTTTATTATTTTTGCTCATGTCTTCCTATTCTTTACTAATTTTCTTATCACCACACCCCTACCCTGGCAAGTAGTATTTTTGTTGAAGTTGGTTTCCGACAGTTCATCACCATAAGTGAGAGTGGAATTAACACAGATTTTAATCAGTATTATAAGACAAATCATCTTGCATAATCATTGGATGTTTGCTAAGATTCAAAGTAAATGTAACTAAATATTCTGCCCAACTTCCCTCTAACTTTATTCACACAGGAAGAAGTGTATGGAAAACTTATAAAAATCCTTGTCAATTATTTTGTAGACCAGAGTATATTATTATTTTGTTTTGAACCTCTCATATAGAATAAATGCAAAAAATAATAAAGAGAAAAGGAGGAAAGAGGTGGATTAGGGTGTAACCTTTCTTCTGAATACATTTTGGCAGGTCTGAGCAGAGCAGACAAATGGACTTTGTAGTTGCTCAGATTCCAAACAGCCATACCCATTCAAGCTCACCTTCCTAAGCAATCTGATTGAAAACACTTTACAAGCTATACCAGTCTTGATTATGTGTCTGCAGGACTGTAAGTCAACAAACCCTGAGAACAGTAGCATATTCATTTGTACTGATCTACCCAGTAATCATAGTTGCTGTGAGTTCATGTGTGCAATAGTCATGCCATTTATATTGGCCAGTCTCTCACAGCACACTTCTCAATTCTCTGGCTCTTATATTCTTTGTACTCTCTTTCTTATGAGGCTTAACGAGACCTTCAAGGTTGTGATGTAGATTTGCTAATATGCCAGCTTGTGGGAGGAGTTAGGGAGATAAGTCATCATTGAATATGATTAGAATATATTATAGGCATGTATTAAACATAATATTTGCTGGCAAATGGATAATGGAGCTTGAAAAGTTCATCTCTCCTGAGTAAGGTAACCCAGACCCAGGAAGAAAAGCCTGATATTTACTCTCTTATAAGTGGGTATTAGCCACTAAGTAAAGAATGTAAGTAAACCAAACTCAAGAAAGGACACATGGATGTTTCTGTGGGGACAGATTAGATTATCATACATAGGTGCAGAGCAGGGTTCTAGTTGGGACAATGAGCATGGGAACAGGGGAGATCAGGTGGAGGGAGGTTGGATGGGGAGAGTACTGGGAAAGACAAATGGAATCAGGGGCATCTTGGATATGATCTCTAAACCTAGTGCAATGGAAACTCCCAGGAATCTATGAGGGTGACAGACAGTAGCTAAAAATCCTGGCAATGGGAAATTCACAACCTGAGCTGGCCATACCTTATACTCAGGGAAGACTTATAATGAAGAAAATGTATGCCAACCCAGATACATAACTTCTGACCTACAATTTGCCCTGTCTACAATATATGATGTGGTAATGAGGGACTCTGAAATTATGGGAATGGCCAACAAATGAATGACTTAACTTTAGAACCATACAAGAGAGGAAGCCCACTCCTGACACTGCCTGGGGTGACAGGATCCAGAGGCTGGATATCCTAGGGACCTAGGGTAGAGCCAAACATGACATGCCAAAACAATTCAATGAAAGGATTCCTAGTGATATTCTGCTATACTCATAGATCGTTGCCTAGCCAAATTGCTATCAGAGAGGGTTCACCCAGTAACAGATGGAAATGTATGTAGAAATCCATAGCCAAATGTTAGAAAGACCTTGGGAAATCCTGTTAAAAATGGGTAGGAAGATTTATGAAAGCCAGAGGGGTCAACAGAACCACAGGAAAACCACAGAATCAACTAACCTGAGGTCATAGGGGCTTACAGAAAATGAACCTCAAACCAGATAGCTTTCACGGTACTGACCTAGGACATCTGTGCATATATTTCAATTGTGTAGCTTGGTCTTCTTGTGCAAAATCTAACAGTGGGAGCAGGAGCTGTATCTGACTCTGTTATGTGCTTTTAGGATTCTCTTCTTCTACTGGTTTGCCTCTTCCAGCTTCAAAGGGAAAGGAGATGCCTAGTCTCACTGCAAATTTATATACCATGGCAGACTGATATCTATGAAAGGCCTGCCCTATTCAGAAGAGAAAGGAGGAGGAATGGAAGAATGGAGAGGATTTTGGAGGGAGTATTGGGAGGAGAGGTGTAAGAAAGAGGTGAGAAACTGTGATTAGGTTGCAGAAATTAATTAATTAACTAGCAAAAACAACATGAAAAGAAAATTTTTACAAATTTAAAAGTCTTATGTTAAGATGTCCTTTTTCATTCTCATGTTCTTCCTTCTAGATTTCTCTGTTTCTCTCTCTCTCTCCCAACACAGATTTTGACAAATATGTATATAGAATTCATAATGAAACAAAATACTTTGTATACTAACATGCAAAGTTAATAAATAATGAAAAAGTAAAAACATTCTTTAAATCTAGTTTACACACATAAAATGTACAGTGTTTACCTTTCTAAATTTGGATTATTTTTATAAAAATAAGCTTGCATTCTCACCAGCAATGGATGAGTGTTCCCCTTACTCCACATCCTCTCCAGCATAGACTATAAATGATGTTTTTGATTTTAGCCATTCTGACAGATGTAAGATGGTGTCTCAAAGTTGTTTTGATTTGCATTACCCTTATCGCTAAAGAAGTTGAACATGACCTTAAGTATCTTTTGGCCATTTGAACTTCTTCTGTTGAGAATTCACTTTTCAGTTCAGTACTGTATTTTTGAATTGAGTTATTAAAAATTTTAATGTCTAGTTTCTTGAGTTCTTTATATATTTTGGAGATCAGACCTTTGTCTGATGTGGGGTTGTTGAAAATCTTTGCCCATTCAGTAGGATGCCTTTTTGTCTTAATGACCATGTTCTTTGCTTTACAGAAGCTTCTCAGTTTCAGGAGGTCCCATTTATTCATTGTTGCTCCCATTGTCTGTGTTACTGTGGTTATATATAGGAAGTGGTCTCCTGTGCCCATATGTTGCAGTGTACTTCCCACTTTTTCTTCTATCAAGTTCAGTGTGGTCAGATTTATATTGAGGTCTTTAATCCATTTGGACTTGAGTTTTGTGCATGGTAATAGATATGGATCTATTTTCATTCTTCTACAGGTTGACATCCAGTTATGCCAGCACCATTTGTTGAAGATGCTTTCTTTCTTCCATTTGAGGGCATGTGTGTGAGAGTAGGGGTGGGAGAGGAATTGGGGGAAGGGAAGAGGGGAAGAGATAAGGAAGAAGGGAAGGATTAGGGACAGCTTGGGGAAGTGGAAGGGCTGAGATGGAGTAAGGGCAGATATAGGAGCAGGGAAGAAGATTTCTATATTAAGGGAGCCATTTTAGGGTTGGCAAGAGTCTTGGCTCTAGAGCAGAACTCATGTGTCCACGGGGATGTTACCAGCTAGGTCCTTGGGCAGCAGAGGAGAGGGTGCCTGAACTGGCCTTGTCCCATAGTCACACTGATGTATATCACGAATATCACCATAGAATCTTTGTCTGCTGATGGATGGAGATAGAATCAGAGACCCACATCAGAACACTAAACTGAGCTCCCAAGGTCCAGTTGAAGAACAGAAGGAGGGAGAAGATGAACAGGAAGTTAGGACCACTAGGGGTTTGTCCACTCACTGAGACAGTGTGCCTGATCCAATGGGAGCTCACGAAAGCCAGTTGGACTGGGATTGAATGAGCATGTGATCAATCCAGACTCACTGAATGTGGCTGACAATGGGGGCTGACTGAGAAGCTATTGATAAAGGCACTGGGACTTATTTCTACTGCTTGTACTAGCTTTTTGGTACCCTAGTCTATTTGGATGCACAACTTCCTAGGCCTGGATGGAGTGGGGGCTTGGACTTCCCACAGGGCAGGGAACCCTGCCCTCTTTTAAGGCTGGAGCGTGAGTGGATGAGTGAGAGGGGAATAGGAGGAAGGGGGAAGTGGATATTTTTGAATGAAAAGAAAAGATAGTCATCCTAATAGATGGGAAAAATGATAATTATCTGATGTGTTGTATATGACAGCTACTCTAATTTGATTATTATATACTGTATATATGAGTCAAAATATCATATCTCATAAATATAAACATATTTTATGAACATATACAATTATTATGTATGAATTCTTAAAAATCACCTGAACTCTTGACATCTTAACAGTTCACAAATTCTCCTGTCTTTGAGGTTTTATCTTTCCAACTCACACAGAAGGAGGCACTGGTGTCCTTCATCTCCAAAGCTCTGTTACCATGAACTACCTTTCTCTACCTCTACTACTAAATGACAGTGATGTCACAGCATCAGAGTATGGCACCTGAAAAATTTTCTCATATTGTCTAACTCTAAATAAACTATATTTTCCATCAAAAATAATAATTTCCATTTGCATTAATTTTATTGAATTTGATTTTGTATTCTGCATAAACATTTAAGTCGCATGACCCTTAAAAGCACCTCTCTGCTGCATTCTTGGTAAGAAACATGGATCAGATAGACTTCAAATAAAATTACATCTTCTGGATTTAAGTAATCTTATCTCTTAAGATGTCTAAGCAGAAATCCACCGAGTTAGAGGGTGCTTAAGCCATCCCTGTTTCATATTAACAGATGGGCATACAGTCACACAAACTAACAAAGATACATCTCATGGTCCTGCCAGGAAATTGTAAAAGAGCACATATAGGGTAGTGCCCTAGTTGCATTTTCCATTAATTAGAAATATATTATTGTCATTGGGGAAGTGAGACTCCTCAACTGAGAAAACTCATCCACATAATTAGCCTATAGGTAAGCCTGCTGGGCATTTTTTTGATTCATGATTGGTGTGGTAAGTCCTAGCTCACTATGGACAGTGCTGCTCTTTGGCATGCCATCCTTAATTGTACAAGGAAGAAGACTGAGAAACTCATGTGGAATATTCCAGTATGTGATGAATCTTCATGGCATCTGCTTCAGTTTCTTCCTCCAGGTTCTTCCCTTGTCTTCCCTCAATGAATTGTGACCTGGGATATTTCAGATATGTAAGCTAAAAGAAACTCTTTATCCCCAATTAGCTTTTGGTCATGAGGTTTTATCACAGCAATAGAAACCATATTTTAGTTTGGTAGTGTGTACAAAGGTAGTATGAATCTTTCTGATAATATATGAGCAAGAATATGTTGATCTCAGATAGGACACCAATGACAGATCCAATATATGATCCAGACAGGTCTATTAACCTGAACTAATGAAATTATTAGGATTGCTCACAGGATCACGGTGCTATGTGTGTGATGTCATTCAGAGATTCACTAGTCTGACATTTTTATAAATTAACAAAGTAGAGGTTTTTAATTCATATACTGATTTAGCTATATACCTGGGACATGGGATTCCCAAAGGAAGCCCCCAGACACCTCAGACAGGGATTATAAAGGCAAAGTATCTAGTGTTATATTTTATCCACATGCAAACATAAGGTAATCTGGTACAAAGCCAGCTTTTATTTACAAAAGCAGACACAGCAGTTTTATTAAAGTTGTTCAGGCAACTACAAAAATGAATCCTTAGGAGGCTTTACAATTTCAAGTCCAATTCTGCTTTAAGCAAAAAAATGTAAACTTTTAAACATATAATTAGGGCACAAATATATAATTAGTCATTCCAATGTATGAGGAGATAATTTTGGGAGCATGGTAACTCAAAGGTGGCTGTACTTCCTCAAACCCATGCCAGCCTGTGTGATGCTGCAAGAACACTGTATCTCTTGAGCTTCCTGTATGCCTTGCTGGCAACTTTGTTAACTGAAGGTTCTCCTCTGCTTTGTTATTGCTATTACTTACAAAATCTTAGGGAGGGCTCTTGTGAAACTGTGAGTCTTGTATGTTTTGGGGTCTTCCTGATACTTGCAAAGTTGACTTCCTGAGTCTTAATGATTCCTCTTCCAAAAGGCAATGCTTCAATTAAGAGGAACTTTCTTCTCAGGAGCATAGTACTGGAAACTTGGCAGAAGGAGATGATGATTTACCTCAATCACAATTTAGAAATCTTTTCTCAATAGAGAAGTCTACATTGAAAGTTTAAGAAAATACATGGATGCTTCTGATGAGAGGCAACTTTGACAAAGAACATTTTGGATTCACAGAACAGAATATGCTAAAGCCACTAAGTATCTTCTGCCTGACACTTATTCATTTCTGTGGAGAACCAAGAACAAATGAGGAAGATGAAGAAGGAAAACATTATGAAAACTGACAGTCTAATCCAAATATGCAGGAACCTGTGCTCATCTGATGGAAGACATGAATCTAATAAAATGCAAATCTTAGGATCCTTGTAAAATATTGCCTAACATTTATTGATTTATGTATAATTAATGGACTATTAATTTTTAGAACAAAATTCTTTAGTGCTGGAGGGTCTTCTTTCTATGTATTGCTTTCATTGGCTGAATAAAGAAAACTGCCTTGGCCTTTTGATAGGGTATCCCTTAGGTGGGCAGAGTAGACAGAACAGAATTCTGGGAAGAAGAGAAATGTGGCAGACACCACGAAGCTCAGGTGGGAGACGAACATAGGTTAGAATCTTGCTGGTAAGCCACAGTCATATGGTGGCATGCAAATTACTATAAATGGGTTAATCAATACGTGAGAGTCAGCCAATAAGAGGCTAGAGATAATGGGCCAGGCGATGTTTAAATGAATAGAGTTTTCTGTGTAATTATTTCGGGGCTGAGATAGCCAGGCAGCAGAACGAGGCTGTCCCACCACAGCTCCTCTTACAACAGATTGGCGCCTAACGTGGTTAGCTAACACCACGTAAAACCTGAGAAGGTTTTAAAAGGAACTCTAGACACTCATACACACACACAAAAACAGAGTTTAACACAGCTTTTTGCTGTTTGCTGGGGTGTGCAGCAAAAACATTTTCCTGACTTAGCAGCAGAAAAAAAAGTGGAGGCTTTAAAATGCTGGCTTTCTGGGCTCTGCCATTAGCATGACCTCTGTCTCTTGCCGGAGACAGAGCATTTGGATGGGGTTTGTGACTAAAATGCTATGGTTTGTTTGATGGCAAGTGGACTTGCTGTGTGCCTGAAAGGGTGGCACTATACATGGCTCAGAGGCACAAGTGACTCAGAGGCACAAGTAGCTCTGTAATGCTAGCAGTACTGTGTGCATGGCTCAGAGGCATGAGTGGCTCCGGCTCTGTCATGCTGAATTGTGCTGATCTCAGGCAGAAACTATTGTAATTATTATAATAACAGTGCAGTTAAGGTTTATATTGGACAGGAAGCAGGCAGTACTGTATTACCGCTACTTGGCGCAACTTAAGTTTTTAAGAAGTGCTTAGCATTTTAAGAAGTGCTCCTGGATAGTAAAGAATTACAGATTCAGAATAGGACAGATCCAGACATAAAAGATCTTTAAATGGGTCATAGTGTTAGATAGACATATGTAGGCTTGGGAGAGAGAAGAAAAAGAGTATTAAAAAGTCATAAAGCAAAGTTAATGTTTTAAAAAAGGGTTAAGTCTTTAAAGAGACAAACTACAGATAGTTATTGATTAAAAGAAGTAAAGAAAAATAATCCACATAAAGATGGAAAATTCGCAGAGAGCCTGGATTCTATATAGTATTGTGTTTTCTTTAAATTTTTTGACTGTAAAGAAGCTAAGTACAAAAATAACCATTTCATTGAATGGGCTGCTAAGCTAAACCAGCATATATGTTCTAAAGGTATCTTGACTTCAAAATTTGGGTCTAAGGATATGATGCTTTGAAAAGAGGTTCTTCTTTTGTTTTCACAGAGGATGAGACCCTGTGGATTTCTTCTAGACCAGTATGGTATAATAGACCACACCCTCCTGAAAGGTTGCTGTTGAACACCCTCAAAGAATTACTTTGCTCAACTGTTGACTGAGAGGAACCTAGCAAACAGGATATACCATGAAAGACATAATTAACAGTGCTCCCACACAGCAAGAAGCAGTTTGGAGAAAAAAACTGTGCCCATATTCCCAAATATTGTTTATAAATGTTCTTTTACACTTAAATGGGGATATGATACAGATATGAATAATTTACATTGGTATAAATTTTGCTTTGTTGATATAAATTTAAGGTCAATTTTGTTATATGTATATGTATTTCTGATCTTGATTAAGATATTGTGATTGTATAGCTCATTTAAAAATGTAATGTATAATTTGAAATATAGGTTAATGGATAATCACCCATAATAGTCAAGCTTGTAGTTATGTTAGATTTTCTAGATTTGTAGAGATATATTTCAGTTAGATAGGCATTCTTCATATCTTTCAAAGACTACAGAATATGGCATTTAAATGTTTTAATAACTTAGGGCTTTTCATGACAATGAGACACATCTGCTCCTGGCAGTACCAGTCTACTTCAAAAGGAAGATGGCATTGAAAAGGCTCCTTATGGAGTTTGATTGCCATTTGGGCAAGAAACTGCTCTTGCCTGGACTGTTGCATAAACTGGACACAAAGAACCCACAGAGAGAGAACTTCAGAACTTGCCTAATGGTGAGATGATCCTTTGGGGTTCCTGATTTATGAGAGAGTCTGTGAGACATTCTGCAGGACATGAAAGAAAGTGACTGAACTGTCTTTGAAATTTCTTGCTTCATGGAAAAGTCTTATGGATACTATGGGCCTGAAGGCTGAAGATGGATGCCCCAGTGGTACAGAAGAACTTTGGGTGACTGTATATAAGCAGCAAGATGTCTCTGTTATTTCTAGAGTTTTGAAAGTTGCTTGCAATGTACTTCCTGTTTACTTAGGTAATATTATATCCTTCTGGAATCTTTGATGGAGTTGAAGAATGGTTAGTTATAGTTATACTTTTCCTTTGTTATGATAAAGATAAAATAGATATAAATATTGTAACTATTTTTCTTTTTTTAATTTGTAGGTGATATTTTATTTATAAACACAATTTGTAGAGTCACTTTTAGATGTTTTCAGATTCAAAGACTGAATTGGAAACCTTTATGTGCTGTGTTTTGAAAGGGTCTATGAGCCATATTTCTATATTCAAACTTAGGCTCCAATATGATGATGTGAAGAGTTAGGCCTATTGGAGGCCTGGGTCATAAGAACTGCTAATCATCCCATCACACACAAGGTGTTGTCTTTGGGTCAGAGAGCTAGTCAACAAAATACAGCACACCAGTTGGTATCTTATCCTTGGACTTCAAGGTCTCTAAAAGTATGAACTTGACGAGAGAGGCACATGCTTTTGATTCAGCCCACAGTATCACATGGGTTCCTTTAAAAACCCATAACAACGTTCTCCAAAGTTTCTTCACTGAAAGAGGGTTTTAGTCTTAAAGAAGAGGATAGTGAGGATGAGAAATGAGGCAAGGAAAGAAAGAAGAGACCTAGTCCCAGTGGGGTGTGAAAAGAGATGGGTACTTTGGGACTCACAAATCCATATTGTTATGGGAACATTCATTGAGTGGGTCTAACCAAAGACGACCCAGCAGGAGAGAGTCACACACAGAGGATTCATGATAAATGTAGAAGAACAGACAAGTGTAGAGGTTGTGAATGTTATATGAATGTTAGGATCCATCCAGGTCACTCAGTATGTTTTGAGAAACTCAAGGTGACCCCATCAGCAGCCTGTAACTATAATTCTTGCTTGATAACTTTTGCTATATGTAATTTTACTATGTTATAGTGAAAGCCTTCCTTTTTGTTTAAACAGAAAAAGGGGAAACGGTGTAGGAGGATCTTATTTCTATATGTTACTCTCATTGGCTGAATAAAGAGAACTGCCTTGGCCTTTTGATAGGACAGCCTTTAGGTGGGCAGAGTAGACAGAACAGAATGCTGGGAAGAAGGGAAATGTGGCAGATGCCATGAAGCTCTGGCCCAAGGCAGATATAGATTAGAATCTTGTCAGTAAGCCACAGTCATGTGGTGACATACAAATTAAAAGAAATGGGTTAATCAATACGCGAGAGTCAGCCAATAAGAGGCTAGAATTAATGGGCCAAGCAGTGTTTAAATAAATAGAGTTTTCTATGTAATTATTTTGGGGATAAGCTGGCCTGCCGCAGCTCCTCTTACAACAATTCTTGATGAAGAATCTACTATTCTTTTTCTATTAATTGCACACAGTATTAAATTGACTCCTAATGACTTTTCTTTAGACCCCTATATTAATGAGTCTCTTAATCCTCAGCAGAGAATCTTATATTTACAATAGATAGTGAGCAATACAAATATACATAACTAAACAAAGTAGAGAATAAGACTGTGGAATGTTTGCCTCTACATGGGACGTTAGCATCACTTATCCTACAACGTTCAGTGTTCATTGTAAAAAAGATGGACCAAAAATGGCTAAATGATGTTGATGATAACTACCAAGAAGTGTATCTCCTGGCCACAGGAGAGCAGTTGCATGTAAGGACTCAAAAGTCATTGTGACAGCATGCACAATATTAGTACATGCTCAGGTAGACCAAATTCCTGCATGCAGTAGGGATGTGGACATCAAATCCCACTTCTAGTCAAGGAGTTATAGGCAAATGATAGCTGCTTGGTGAGTCAGGTTCAAGGGTGTTGCTATAAATAAGTTTATGCTTTGATATAAGCTGCACATTCATGAATATGTTGGCATCACAAAGTGAACTTCATGGCTAAAAAATGATAACAAAGTTTGGTAGTCAGGTCCAGAAGAAGTCAAGAAAGGGGGTGAATATGATCAAGCATATTGGTTTGATATTATCAAGGAACTAATGCAAATAAATAATAAGAAGTAAGGACTTTATGCTCTGCATTTTCTCATGAAATTCTAAAGAAAAATATGTGCTATAAGGGTGCATGAACTGGCCTCGTCACATAACCATACTGATGAATATTTTGCATATCACCATAGAACCTTCATCTGGCGATGGATGGAGATAGAGACAAAGTCCCACTTTGGATCACTGGACTTAGCTCCCTAGGTCCAAATGAGGAGCAGAAGGAGGGAGAACATGAGCAAGAAAGTCAGGATCACAAGGGGTGTGTCCACCCACTGAGATGGTGGGACTGATCTAATGGGAGCTCACCAAGGCCAGCTGGACTGGGAGCGATAGAGCATGTGATCAAAATGGTCACTCTGAACGTGACTGGTAATGAAGGCTGACTGAGAAGCCAAGGACAATGGCATTGGAATTTAATTCTACTGCATGGACTAACTTTGTAGGAGCCTGGTTTGTTTGGATGTTCACCTTTAAAGATCTGTATGGATGGGGGAGCACCTTGGACTTCCCACAGGGCAAGGAACCTTGACTGCTCTTAAGGCCATAGAGGAAGGGGGAGGTGGGGAGGGGGAGGTGGGGAGGAGGAGTAGAAAAGGGGGTGGGGAAGAGGTGGAAATTTTAAATAAATAAATAAATATATGTATGTATGTGTGTTATGAATGGAGGTAAGTAGAAACCTTCCAGAACACCCTGGGCTCTGTTCACTTTGACACTCCAAAATGTTTTATGGCTTAGCTATATGTTCCTAAGGATTTAGCACATAAAATTCAAGATGAGCAGTCCTTCATCTTTCATGAAGAACTGTGCAAGGGAAAGGTATTGATGAAATTTTATTGCCACTATGCATTCTTCCTTAACCTTGGCAGACTAAAATTCTGTGAAAAATTTCATTTCAAATGATGTGAGAATATGTACATGGTAGTGCTGGTGCCTCATCTGGCCAGAAGACGGCACTATCAAATCCTCTGGAGCTGGAGTCACAGGCAGTTGTAAACTTCCTGGTGTGGGCATTGGGCACTGAAACTGGGTTCTCTAAAAGTGCAGAGCCTCTCAACTTCTGACAGATTCCCCAACCCTATATGCTTACCATTTTTTTAAACCAAAAATCTCACATATGTACTTATTGTGATGTGTTGTTTCTCTTTATTGTTGAGTTGTTGGCAAAGAAGTTTCTGATAATGTTTAATATGTACAATTTGACAAGTTGTTTTGCATTTTCCCTGAGATTTTTATGTTGCAAGGCTCATTCCTGACTCAAGAGCATTTGTTCTTTATTTCAGTATGGCATATTAAATAAAAGACCATGAACCAAGATAAGAAACATCAATATTCTTATAGTGTATTTCTAGAACAAATCTCTCAGAGGACAAGACATTGCAAAGTAATGGGAACATTTGAAATGGAACTGACTACTGGCCACACAAAACCTGGCAATGTACCATGCATTTATAGTATTTATTATCTGCCATATTTTATTACATTGCTAGACTTTTCTTCTTATTTATTACTTTCCATTTCTTTTTGTTTTTCCGAGACGAGATTTCTTTGTGTAACAGTTCTCACTGTCCTGGAACTAGCTCTTGTAGACAGCCTGGCCTTGAAATCACAGAGATCTGTCTGTCTCTGCCTCCTGAGTGCTGGGATTAAAGGCCTGTGCCACCACTGCCTGGCTTTTACTCTACATTTCTAAAATTAAAATTCTAATATTTTTTCAAATGAATTATAATTGTATCATTTCTTATCCCTTACTGCTACCAATCTCTCTTATATAGCTTTTTGTTCTCTCAATTCACCTTTATCTTTAATTATCTTTATATATTTCTCCACCTCCACACATAGACAGACACATACACACATACATTTATATTCCTTAAATATATAAATACAACCTGATAACCTGTTTGATGCTATTTATATGTATGCAATTTTAGGGCTGAATACATTTCTATGAGATGCAATCTCACAGCAAACTTTCTGCTCCTCTGGATTGACAATATTTCTTACCATGTTTGCATGATGTTCCCTGGGCCTTGGGTGCAGGAAGTTTTAGAGAGATCAACTAAAGCTGGGGAGGACACAATCACCTGTTATGCATATTTTTAATGGTTTCTGTTCTTGTAGTGGTGATTATCTGAAGCTAATAGAAATTTTATTTTTGATGATGTATAAGAACTATATTTATCTCTGAGTGCAAGAATAAATATATATTATATTAAAATTAGGGGATACGCATATTTAGTAAAATTGTAGTTATATATTTCTTCAAGATGACTAGCAACACTAGCCTTGGATAGTTGATTAGGTTTTCAGAACTAGGCAATATTTCTTTGTATTTGAGATGAACTTCAGTCCAATTAGATAGCTATTATCTACCACTAATATATATGTATGCCCCTACTGAACCCTTAGGGTTATTGTGCCATACTGGTCATGGAGAAACCAAACAAGACTTCAACCCTTAATCTGCAGAAATGCTGAAGCATCAGCAAAAGCTTCCTGGTATTGCTACTAGAAGAAAAATGGTCAATGTGTCCACATGACTAGTTTGAAAAATCATTGCTTGTATATTGGAGAGATGGGTCAGTGACTGAAAGGCCTGACATGTAAGTCTACCGACACAGGATCCAGCTGAAGAAGCTATTTAAAGCTGTAGGACAAGTTCTGACTTCACAAAATGGTCCACTGACCTCCACATGTGTTGTAGAAAGTACCCACATTTATCTTATCCTTCCTATTTTGAGGTGAGTATAGATTGTGGAAAGTGGACATTTTTTTTGAAAGTAATTTTATTAAATTATAAAAGTTTCCATTTCCGTCCCTCTTCCCAACACCCTCCCACTCCCCCCACTCCCTCTCCTCCTCCCTCTTCATTCCTTAGGGCAGTCAGGGTTTCCTGCCCTGTGGGAAGTTCAAGTTCCTCCCCCCTCCCTCCAGGTCCAGGAAGGTGAGTATCCAAACAGACTGGATCCCCAAAATCCAGTATATGCAGAGGAAACAAGTCCCAGTGTCATAGTCAATGGCTTTTCAGAAAGACTTCGGGCCAGCCACATTCAGAGAATCCGGCCAAATTCCGAGAATCTGGTTAGATCACATCCTCGTTCAGTCCCAGTCCAACTGCCCTTGGTAAACTCTCATTAGATCCGTCCCCTTGTATCAGTGGGTGAGAGCATTCCTGATTTCCTTTTTCATGTTCTTCCTCCTTCTGCTCCTCATTTGGAAAGTGGACATTTTAAACTAAAGAGCACACTAGCAGAAATACCAAGATAACACTGACATTTCCAATTGCCTAAAATTTTTAGAAATGAGTGCCACCACTTTATGTATCTATACTAACCACTCTAGAGAATATGCCTGAAGGACTTTTAGTCATAGCACACCATGGATACAGTTGCATACTCATGGTTATTGATTCACTATGTAATCACAACTGCTGTGAATTTATTTTTGTTATAGCCACGTCATTAGAGACCAACCTCTCACAGCACTCCTTCCCATCTTTTAGCTCTTATGTTCTTTTCACTGGTCCTCTTTCGTGATGTTACCTAATTCTTGGAAGGGGTTGATTTTGTTCTTGGAAGATCTCAGATCACAGCCTCCCCTGATCCTCCTGGTTTTCTTTCTTCTCCTAGTTGTATATCTGTTGTGCTTTCCTATTACATGGATTTTGTTAGCCACCATTCTTAATTCTCTTCCCTACTTATGCTCCCTTCCTCTCTATATCACACCCATCTATAAGTTTCAGGGACCATCATAATAGATAAGGCATTGATTTTCTTTGTCATTTTCATATACATAGTATCACACACATATATAAATATATCATCAAACTCTATACTTTGTTAGTTAACCTAAAAGTTTAATCAGCTTTAAACTAATACAGGTAGTGTATTTCTAGAGCCTATATTCTTGAAAGAAATGACATGTACTTTACATTAAATTCTGATGTCATTATACTTTTTTGCACCAGGGACTGTATTACACTAGAAAACTTCCTTCAAAGTTTACTGTTTTTATTGTGCTTAAGATGAACTGCTTGTGATTAGATGGAAGAAGTTTGTCACATCCAGGCTAACTAAGTCATATTGAGCTATGTTTCCTCATTGTCCCTTGAGGTTTGTTTCTCTTCCTTTCATAGCATTTGCATGGATTCCCACAGCTGGCAACCAGTATGAAGAGCTAAATTCTCAGAGAAGGGTAGAAAATCTTTCTTTAAATAGGAATTAAGGGTTCATGAAATCCTGGTCTCTCATAGAAGGGTTCATCGCCATAAGTGAGAACTGAATTAACATAGGCTTAATCAGTAGTATGGGTCAAATAATTTTGCACAATTATCAGATGTTGGCGAAGATCCAAAGTAAAAGTAACAAAATACTCAGAACAACAGCTCTGCACCTTTATTCACATAGAACCAGTGTGTTGAGAGCTTGTAAAGGGGAAACAAAATTTCTGTTAGTTATTTAAGATTTGTTTGGAACCTCTCAGGTAGAATAAATGCAAAATAAATTGAGGAGAGAAGGATAGAGATAGACAGAGAGAGAAAGAGAGAGAGAGAAAAAAGAGAGAAAAAGAGAGAGAGAGATAGACAGAGAGACAGAGGTAAATTTTCTGCTGGACAGATCTTGTCAGGTCTCAGTAGTGTGAATGAAATGGACTCTACAGTTGCTGAGACTCCAGGACTGCCATATCCATTCAGGGATCACCTTCCCAAGCAATAAGAGTGGAACTACATTATCCAGCTAAAGCACTCTTGATTATGTGCCTGAAGGACTGTAAGTTGACAAATACTGTATTCATTTTTATTGATTCACCAGGAGGTAATCACTGTTTCCGTGAGTTTATGTGTTCAAAAGCCATGACATGTACAGTGGCTAGCCTCTCAAAGCAACACTTCTCCACTTCCTAGCTTCTTTTCACTCTTCTTTAGTATTGTTTCTTGAGACCTTCAAGGGGCTGCTATAGATCGCTAAGATTCCAGTTTGTGGGAGGGTTTTGTAAATAAGTCAGTAAAGAATATGATCAAAATATATTGTATGAAAGTATGAAACATGCAACTTGCTGTCAAATGGATGGAACTTGAAAAGATAATCCATCCTTATTGAGATAACCCAGACCCAGGAAGAAAAACATGGTATATACTCACTTATAAGTGGATATTAGCCATAAAGTAAAGGATAACCATGCTGCAATTTACAGAATTAACCAGAAGCTAAGCAATGAGGAGGGTTTGGCGGGGTTGTGGGGGGGGATGGACACACATGAATCTTTCTGGGAAGGGAGAATAGAATAAATTACAGGTAGATATGGGGAGGGGTCTAGATGGGGAAATGAGCATGGGAAGAGGAGAGATCAGGTGGAGGCTGGATGGAGAGAGAACTGGGGAAGACAAATGGAATCAGGGTCATCTCTGGGGTGAGCTTGAAATCTAGTGCAACTGAAAACCCTAAGTAACTATGAGTGTGATCTTAGTTAAGAATCCCAGTGATAGAGGTCAGAGCCTGAACCATTCATGTCCTCCAACCAGACAAGAGCAGTGGAGGGATTACGGGCCAAACCAGCACATAACCTTTCACCTAAAATTTGTTCTACTTGCAAGTTATGGTGGAGGAATGTTGGCATGAAATGTGGGAGTGGCCAACCAACAACTGATCCAGCTAGAGACCCATACCATGAAAGGGAGTCCATCCCTAATACTGCCTGGAGGGTCAGACCCAGAGGCTGGACAGTCCAGAGATTTAGGATAGAACCAAACATGACTGGCACAAATTGTCAATTAAATGATTGCTGATATTCTGCTATATTCACAAATTGTCGCTTAGCTTAATTATCATCAGAGAGGCTTCACTCAACAACAGGTGGAAACAGATGCAGAGACCTACATCTAAACCTTAGGTGAACCTCAGGGAAGCCTGTGGAAGAGAGAGAGAAAGGATTGTGAGAACCAGAGGAGTCAAGGACACCACTAGAAAATCACAGAATCAACTAACCTGGGCTCATAAGGGCTCAGAGACTGAACTGACAATCAGTGAACTTGCATTTGACGCTTAGGCCCTCTCCATGTGCTACAGTTGTATAGCTTGGTCTTGTAGGTCTCATAAGGCTCTCTCTGACTGTGTTAACCCATTTTGGGGACCCTTCCCTCATACTGAGTTGCCTTGTCCAGTCTCAATAGGAGAGTAGGTGCTAGTTCTTATTCAACTTGATATACTATGGCTGGTTATGTTCATGGGAGACCTGCCCTTTCCTGATGAGAAAGGAGGATGAGTGGAAAGGGGATGGGAACTAAAAGGAGGGAAGAGGAGGAGAGGAGGAATGGAGAGTAAACTGTAATTGGACTACAAAATATTAACTAATTAATTTTGAAAATAAAGAGAAGGGGCTGGAGAGATGGCTCAGAGGTTAAGAGCACTGATTGCTCTTCCAGAGGTCCTGAGTTCAATTCCAAGCAACCACATGGTGGTTCACAGCCATCTATAATGAGCTCTGGTGCCCTCTTCTGGCATGCAAGCATACAGGGAAGGAATGCTGTATACATAATAAATAAATAAATCTAAAAAAAATAAAGAGAAAAAAATTTCCCCAAATAAAAAAAATCTTACCTTAAGAATGTCTCTTTTTTCATTTTCTTGTCTTTCTTTCTAAATTCTCCCCCCCTCTCTCTCTCTCACACACACACATATACACACAATATTATACATATGTATACAAATGTCAAAATGAAACCCAATACTGTGCATACTAACTTAAAAAGATAATTAAAATAAAAAAATGTAACATGAGGGGCTGGCTTGTTGGGGTTTCTATCCCGCCCAGTACCCCACGGTAAGTCCCAAAGAAAATCACACAAAGTCTACATTAGGTTATAAACTGATTAGCCCATTAGCTCAGGCTTCTTGTTAACTCTTGTAGTTTATATTAACCCATTATTCTCATCTATGTTAGCCATATGGCTTGGAACCTTTTCCAGCTGTCAGCTCACATGTTGCTTCTTCAGTGATCTGGGCAGGAATGGAGGAATGGACTTCCTCCTTCTTAGCCTTCTCCTGTTCTCATCACCCCGCCTATACTTCCTGTCTGGTTGACCCCCCCTATACTTCCTGCCTGGCCAATCAGCGTTTTATTAAAATACATGATTGACAGAATACAGATAATTCTCCCACACCAAAAAAGTAAAAATGTAATTTTATATCTAGTTTACACATATAAAATGTATAGTATTTACCTTTCAGAATCTGACTTATTTTGCTAAACATGATTTCCATGTGTATTCACTTTCATGCTTTTGACTTTTTTTACTGCCTAAAACTTTCAAGTCACATGGCACTCAAAAACCTCTCTGCTGCAATCTTGAAAGGAATTTGGATGAAAGATACTTAAAATAAAATTCCATATTCTGAATTCTCACCGCCCCTGTACCTTTAACTCTTGGGAGGATAAAGCAAGACTTCCCCAAGTTGAGGGTACTTAGCAAGTTCCAGTTTCAAATCAACAGTAAGACAGAGGGACACACAAACAAAGATGTATTTTACAATACCAGCATGAAAATGCAAAAGAGAATAGAGGGGATCATGTTCTAGCTGATTATTTTTCACTTCACACAAGTTATTTGGGAAGTGGAACTCTCATTTGAGAAAATGCATTCACATGATTAGTCTACAGGCAAGTCTGCTGTGCGTTTCCTTGATTCATGGTTGAAGTGAGACGGCTTAGACCACTGCGGTGGTGCCACTGCTTGGCAGGTCACCTGAAATTGCATAAGAAAGTAGGCTGAGCAAGGCATGAGGAATGATCCAGTATGTGGTGAACTTTGTTCCATCTGCTTCAGTTGCTGCCTCCAGGTTCCTTACCTTGGCTTCACTGAATGGATTGTGATCTGGGGTGTGTAAGATATGTAATCCAAATAGATACTTTGCACCAATTAGCTTTTGGTCATGGGTTTATCCCAGCAGAGAAACCATATCTAAAATTGCTACTGTGTACATAGATTGTGTGACTCTTTATTGTGAGATGTTAGCAAACATTTGCTGGTCCCAGATAGGGCACTGATGACAGATCCAATTAATGATACACCAGGACTATTTTACTGAACTTATGAGTTTATTAGGATTGGTTACAGGATCATGGTTCTACGGTCAAGCATGTTTGTTTAGAGATTCAACACTCTGACAATTACTACATTCTAATAATGCAGGGGCTTTTATTCATATCCCAACACCAGACATATATCTAGAATTCCAAACAGCAGCTTCGAGACACCCCAGTCAGGTGATTTTAAAGGCAAGGATCTAAAGTATTCTGTCTAGAAGAAAGCAGAAGGTCATCTGGTACAAAGCAAGGTTTCATTTGTAGAAACTGAAAGAGCAGTTTTGTTAAAGTTGTACAAGACCAGTCAACTACAAAAAGAACCGTTAGCAGGCTTTAACATCTCAGGTCCAATTTTGATTTACAGTTCTCTTGAGCACAGAAATTTTAAACTTTTAAAAGTAAAGTTAGCCGTCCATGTGACATTAGCCATGCTGCTGTATGAGGAGATAATAATGGGAGCACGGGTGATTCAAAAGTGTCTGTACCTCCACCCACTTGTGAAGAAATGGATAATGCCATAGGAAAGCTGTTCACCTGGTGCTCCCTCACTGCCCTGCAGGTAGTTTGGTTAACTGGACAGTCTTCTATGCTCTGATATTGCTATTACTCATAAAATCTTAGGGAAGGCACATTTGAGTCTTGTATGTTTCAGGGTTTGATGATACTTGTAAGGTTTTGTTTACCTCCTGGGACTTAATGATTTTTCTTCCAAAAGACTTCAATTCAGAGGAACTAGCTTCTCAGGTGCATAGTAACAGATACTTGGCAGAACTAGATGGTGCCTTACTTCAATCATATTTTAGAAAGCTTTTCTCAATAGAGAAGTCTACGTTGAAAGATTAAAGAAACACATGGAGTGAGTCTGTTGCTGATATGAAAGTGTGAGATACTAAAATGATTACAGCTTCACGTAGGTCTAGAATGTACAGCTATTTAGGTTTTACAGATTGACAAGAGTTAAAAGAAATAAATACCAATAGATTGAGGAAAAGTTTTTGATTTCTATCTAAAGGAAAAGTGAGAGCCATATTTTTAAATGAAAGAAAACCACATTCAGATGCAGACTGGATTAATGATGGATGATCCTGAGGTTAGAGACCTCTGCCATATGATTTCAGTAATTGTTTCATTGCATCTGTTTGTTTATGCTGCCAAAGGTGCTGTGGTCTCCACAGAAGAATTTTTCAGTACTTTCTTTGAGAACTCATGGGCTAAGATAGTCTTTGTTCTTAGATTATTGTTTCATAACTACTATGTACACACTGATCTCTTTGGAAAATTCCTGGGGCAGCTCGGTATTGGGTGTGGTCAATCATTGCTTGAGTGTCCACTGTTCAAATTCTGTGTATGGTCACCTCCAGCATTTCTTTTCTTTCATGTTCCTAGAAAGAGGTAAATGTTAAGTGATGTTGTATGCACATATTCTAGGAAGTATGAGGGAATGTAGGACCCATCGTATATGGAACAGGGTAGGTTCATGAGGATCTATTTCTTTCATGTTCTTTTAACTTCATACCCTTGGTCATTGATGACTGTAGTTTTGGGGGGCAGAAGTAATTAAAGACACCTAAAAAGCACTTCTGCAAGCTCATTTCAAAAACTGATGTTTTAATGAGAGATATGGTAAAATCCAAGGTGATTCTTCTTCCCTAGAGCAGTCAGCTGTTCTGCATCTCTATGTTCTAAGCCCCATCTTATCATTTTCTATGATACTCATTTCACTTTAGCTTTCTTTCTTCCATATTACCTTCTCCTATATAACTGTCTGCTTTGATTGTGAATATACAGTGAAGAATTAGTCTCTAGTCTGAAGCTTAGGGAAAGAATAAGGACTTACCTTTTCTATTGTAAAGCCCTACCTCAGTGGCCCTGTCCTGGTCTAAGTGAATGAAGACCACATACCCACTTTCCTCCAACTTCAGTTTCTCAGGCTCCTTAGATGTCTCCTTCTGGCTTCTTGATATTCCCTTTGGCAGAGCTCCAAGAATAAATGATGAAGATGAGGAAGACAGCAATCATGAAAAGTGACAGTCTAATCAGGATATGCAGGAGTCCGTGATTATCTGATGGAAGATATGAATCAATAAGCTGTCAATTTTAGGATATCTGTAATAGATTGCTTAATATTTAATGATAGATGGATAAGTAATGGACTATTAATCTTTAGAATTTTTTGTTGAAGTACTTAGCATTCTTTTTCTGCTAAATGCACACAGTATTAAAATGACATCTAATGACATTTCTTTAGACTCCCATATTAATGCATCTCTCAGCCCTCAGCAGGGAACTTCATACTTGTAATAGGTGGTGATCAATACAGATACCCACAATTAGCCAAACTACAGAGAATAAAAGACTGTAGAATTCTTGC
The DNA here is from genome assembly GCF_982192425.1 of Myodes glareolus. Taxonomy (NCBI): domain Eukaryota; kingdom Metazoa; phylum Chordata; class Mammalia; order Rodentia; family Cricetidae; genus Myodes; species Myodes glareolus. Next base: position 72,986,576 of record NC_142026.1, read on the forward strand.
TCTAAATGGGACATTTATACCACTTCCACTTCTATAATGTTCAGTGTTCATCATGAAAAAGCTGGCCAAAAAGACTGAATGAGGTTGATGATAACAACCAAGGAGAGTGTCTCCTGGACACAGGAGGGCAGTTGCATATATGAACTCAAAAGTAGTTGTGTCTACATGTGCAAAATCATTACATACTCAAGTAAACCAAATTCCATCATGCCCTGGGAATTTGGACGTGAAGCCTCAACCCTAGTCAAGGAGCTGTAGGTTAATGATAGCTGCTGTGAGGATCAGTTTCAAGAATGTTCATGTATGTAAGCTGACCTTGCTTTAGTGTTAGACCACACATCCCCTAATTTTTGGTCATCATAAATTGAACTTAATGGACAAAATGAGATAATAGGAAGAGTTGAGAAAGAGGGTTAATATGACAAAGGATTGATATTCTCAAATAACTAATACAAATAAAATAAAATATAAGAATTAGAGGGCATATGTTGGTGTGGAAAGTTCTTTTGCATATGTGTTGCTCTTGTTGGTTAATGAATAAAGGTGTTTCACCCAGTAGCCTAACAGAATAGAGCAAGGTGGGAATTCCAAGCTGATAGAGGAGGAAAGAATTCAGAGTCAGATAGAAGCCATGTAGCCACAGCAGGAGACAGACACCTGATGCTAGCTGGAACCTTGTCAGTAAACCATGAGTCTCATGATAAAAATGTAAAATAATAGAAATGGGTAAATTTAAGATGTAAGACCTAGTTAGAAATATGCTAAGCTATTGACCAAACAGTTGCATTTAATATAATTTCTGTATAATTATTTAAGGTCTGGGCAGCCTGGAAGCAAACAAACAGCCTCTAAATACAATATATAGTATGACTGCATGTTTTGTATTTTCTCATATGAAATTCTAAGAATAAATATAGAATATGCTATAAATGGTATACATTGAGGCAAGAAGGAACCTTCCAGAACACCTTGGGCTCTGTTACTATCTGTACTACAACATGCCTTATGGTTTAGCTATATGTTCCTATGGCTTCAGTGTATAAAATCCAAGATAGTCAGTCCTTCATTTCCATGAAGAGCTGTGCGGGGGTTGGGGGGGGGAAGCGCTGATGCAATTCCATTGCCAATCTGCATAATTTCTTAACCTTGGCAGACTGCAATGAAATGAAACCTCAATTTTTGCCTCATAATTTGAATTTGCCTTCTATTTCATGTGATTGTGTGACAGTGTTCCAAGTCTGTATCTTTATGCCACTGGCAGAAAATAGGCAAGACACTATGTACAGGTCCTGTGTTCTGTTTGTTAACATGATATTCACACCAGTGCTCAGCTAATATGCTTTGGAATTTATAAATCTTTTGCACCCCTGAACCCAACAATAATTCTCCAAAAAGAAAACATGAAGTCAAGGCCATCCCATCACACATTGTGTTTGTTAACTATATTCCCTTCTGCTTGCTTCCTTAACACTTTAGACCCCATCACCCCTCCAGGATGAATAGAGTTAGAATTAGCACTTCACTGTTGTTTGGAAGGAAGTAAAATTACCTTTTCTGATCACTTGCAGGGGTCTCACGTAAAGAAATTATGGATGGAGAGTCCCTAAAGATTTCATTCTGCCTCTAAATACCTTCTGATTTTACAGAGTTTGAGAATCAAGTATATACGATGAGGCTAAGATTACAGAGCTGTGAAGCCAGGACAAGGATGACTGGATAATTATTAGAACATAGGTGAACATATGAACATAGAACAAAAGTGACTGCCAGCTTGGGGGATGACTCATTAAAGCTGCATCCCTGGAACTATTACTGGAGGCTTGGTTCATTGGAGGGTCTCTTCTAAGCTATTTCTGTTTCTCATAGAATTTTGGGGGAGGGCCCTTGTCAATTACATATGTCTCAGGGTCTTTCTGAGTCGTGTGAGATTTTGTTTACTTTCTGAGTCTTAATAAGTTCTCATCCAGCATGCAATATGTAAATTTAGAGGAGCTAAAATTTCAACAGAATAGTAATAGAAATTTGTGACAAAGAGGAGATGCCATGCCTCAATTACATCTTAGAAAATGTTTCTTAATAGAGGAGAAGTCCACATTGAAATATTAAAGAAATATATAAAGGCTTCTGGTGAGAGAAGACAAACAGCATTTGATGTACACAGAACAGTATATGATAAAGGCCAGAGAAAAATGTAGAGCTAAATAAAAATCATTAAAAATAGTGGGCTTCTTGAATGAGAACAGCTGGAGTGATAGAAAGTCAAGATAAGATAATTGGTGTGAATATGATTTAAATATACAGACATATAAGAAGCTGTCATGAGACATAATATGTTGTATACCATTCTGACATCCTGGAAATATATACTAATAAAAATAGTGAACTTCTTGTTGATATGAAATTGTGAAATACTCATCATGTTTACAGCTTCAATTAGGTTTAGAATTTGCAGATACTCAGGTGGTAAAGAAAGGCCAGAGTGAAATGAAAAAGAGACCCCTGGACAAGCAATAGAACTGATTTCTGTTGAGTGGATAGTGAGGGCTGTATCATTTTTAACTAAAGGAAAGTCACTTTGAGAATCATATTGGAATAATGAAGGATGGTTCCAGAGTAGGAGATATTTGCCCTCAGATTCCAGCTGTTATTTCACGTGTATTTATCAGACTGTGCTGGAGAAATGGGTGTGGTCTCCACAGAAGACAACCTAGGATCTTTCTCTGAGAACTAATGGGGTGAAGAAGATCTTTCATCTCATCTTAACGTTTCCTGACTTCTATGTACACACAGGGATCTGTGTAAAATTCCTTGGGAATCTGGGAAATAGGAGTGGTCAATTGTTGTTTAAGACCATTTACTCAAATTCTAAGTATTCCACCTCATGCACTTCTTGTGTTTCAGGGTCCTAGAAAGAGGTAAATGTTAAGTGATGCTGTATGCACACAGAGAATGAAGGAGTGGTAGACTGCACTGAAGAGAAGACTCAGGAGGACCTACCTGACTATTCAGTATTGTTCTCACTTCAGACTCTTGATCCAAGTTTGCTTCATTTTCAGAGGGCAGAAGTAATCAAACACACATAATAAAATACTTCTGCACTATAATTTCAAATTCACAGTTACTGCTGTCTGGGGTTCAGCCTCCAGCAGCACAGGGATTTGTTAGGAATCCATGGAGCTTTTGAGGCTAGACTTTTCATTCTGTGGTGGGTTAGGGATGAAGGCACTCACAAACTCTCTTGATTTATTCTCCTTCTTTATTCTCTCTCTCTTTATTCTCTCTCTTATTTTTATTCTCTCTCTCATCATTCTCTCTCTCTCTACTCTCATGTTGTTTTATAGTTTTTATATTCCAACAGATTCTTCCAGGAAGTACAAGAGTCAAAAGAGTTTCATTCCATTTATCAACTAAATGGATATAGGTAAAAACATGTCCCTCATATGATTAAACATTTTATGTATTGCAGGTGAAAAAAGTTATCCCGAGAACCCACATACACTCATATCCAAGTAACTGGTTATAGATTAATGATATGAGCAAGCAAAGTGTTTTTGTCAGGTATACTGGCAGGATGCATTTTTCAGTTACAAAGAAAGGAACAATTACTCTATTACTTTTCTTGAAAAAGTCATATAAGGGATCTTAAAAGAATCACAAACCTAAACTTTTATTTATGAAAAGAATCAGTCAGTTCTACTTAAAATTTTTAGGGAACACAACCATTTATTAATAGTTTTTTATATCAGGAGATTGAGGGCAGAATTGAATATAAGGAATTAACCATTACCTTTGCTCCTCAACCAAACCTAGCAAAAGGAGCACTTCAGCCAGTAATAATTGGGATGTTTTGTTTTTGTTCTCTGAACTTAAAGAGTTTTTCATTCAGCTATGTACCTTTCTAAAACTTTAGATGATCTTTTGGGGTTTTTCACCTCAACATTATTTAACAAACACTTCAGAGTCTAACTAAGTTTTATTTCTACTGTGAAGCGCTCTGAGATCTTTGAACACATCTCCCAACATTAAGGTTCAAAGAATTTAAACTAGCTGGGCTACTGGAACTCAATTGTTATTCATTAACTTGAGCTACAATCCATACAGCTCCTTTAGGTGAAACTCACAGACCCTGGCTGTGAAGCATATTCTTGTATTTATTTTTATTCATCAAAACTCTGTATAAGTTATCATTATTATTACCAAATTATATAGTACAGCTTAGGGAGGGATAATCTTGACAATTTGTAGGCAGAAATGCCCAGTAAAATGGGATGTTTCCAAGAGATAAAGACACTATAGTACAGGCAGTGGAGATCTCCCCACATCCACTCACACCATGCTAGATACCAGAGAAACAACCACAGAAACATGTAAAGGCCCAGCAGAAACAAAAGATATTCTGGTGTCCATAGTCTGATGGCCTTGCCTAAACGAGATTGGCTCAGAAGAGGATTCCCATCTGGTGGGCTGACACCTGGAACTTTAATTGTAACTTGCAACTCTTCTAGCAATGACAATGGCACAATGTACTAGTGAGAGATATGGTAAAATCAAAGGCTGCTCACCTATGGCAGTTTGGAATCAGATGTTCTGATTTTCTATCTCTACAGATCTATCCTACTTATGCTGAACCTAGTAATTCTTTTTAAAAATAGTGTCTCTCTCTCTCTCTCTCTCTCTCTCTCTCTCTCTCTCTAAAAATCTCCTAGATATTAGTGTTTGCTTTAGATGTGAAGATGCAGAAGATGCAGTGAGGAATTAGTCAGTAGTCTGAGAATAGAGAGGAAGATGAAGGACTCTAGTTCCTCTCTCCAAAGTCCTTCCCATAAGGACATGCACTCAACTATGCTCATAGCAGAACTGTTTACATTAAACTGTTTGTTTAATAGGCAAAACCTGGAAACAACCTAAATGCCCTAGACTGAAGAATGGATAAAAAGAAGGTCGTAAATTTACACAGTGGAGTACTACAGATAGGAGAAAAATAGTGACATCTTGAAATTTGCAGGCAAATGGATGGCTCTAGAAAACATCATATTGAGTGATGTAACCCAGACTCAGAAAGATAAATATCATATGGTATCACTCATAACTGGCTTTTAGACATAAAACAAAGTAAACCAGCCTACAATTCACAATTCCAGAGAACCTATAAAACAATTAGGACCCTAAGAGAGACATACATGAATCTAATCTACATGGGAAGTATTAAAAGACAAGACCTCCTGAGTAAATTGGGAGCATGGGGACCATGAGAGAGGGTTGAAGGGCAGGAGAGAAGCAGGGAGGGGAGCAGAGAAACATGTATAGCTCAATAAAATCAATAAAAAATGTAATGAAATTCCTGAAAGTCCTTCCTTAGTTACCCTGTATTGGCCCAAGTATCCTTCTGTAAATGTAGTGCACACACCTCTATTTCTCTGGTATTGTTTTCTCACACTACTCAGATGACACTCACTGGCTTGTTTTCAGGGCTTACTCTTTTTGGCAGAACAACAAGCATGAAGGAGGATAACAAAGAAGAAAAGGATCATGGTCACTGATAGCCCAATCAACATATGCATGATCATGTGGTTATCTGAAAAGAGACATAACCCCATAAAAGGTAAATTATAGTATCCCCATTTTTATAGATTGCATAATATTGATTGAAGATAATTATTATACTATTTCTTTGTGACATGAGTCTTGATGGAGAACCTAGTAGTAATATTCTGCTTAAAATTTAACTGACTCCTAAAGACTTACTTTTATACATAATGCATTTCTTAACTCTCAACAGTAGATTCTATATTTGTGATAGATGGTGATTAATTCAGATACCCACAACTGGGAAAACTGTGGAGAATAAGAGACTATAGAATACTTGGCCCTAAAAGAGATGTTTACATCTCATATACTTCTTCAAATGTTCATCTTTATTATGAAAGAGATAGACGAAGTGATTGCAAGAAGAAGCTCTGAATGATTATAAGGAAACTGTCTTCTGAACAGTGAGGTTAGCATAATATGGGAACTTCACAAGAGGGCAAGATAACATGTCCAAGAGCAGTGCAAGGTCATGGTAGACAAAATACCAGCATGGAGAAGGGAGATGGACATGAAGTCCCACCCCTAGTCAAGGGGCTAGGGGCAATTGATAACTGTTGGCAGAAGGAGTGTCAGTTATAGCAGTGCTGTTGCTAGTAAGTTGACCATGAACAAGCAGAAGTCCACACATCCAAGAATATATGGACATTATGCCTGTGGCAGAAAACTTCAGGACACTGGGTAAAGGTCATGTGCTCAATATCTAAATCTGAGATTGATACCAGTGCTCACTTAATCTGGCTAACAACTTCTACATCTTTAATACCCTTGAACCAAACTACTAATTCTTCCAAAGGGCTAAAGTAAAGTCTAGTGTAGTCTGTCACAGGTAATATTTTTATAAAATTGTCATTTCTGCTTGCTTGCTTCCCTTTTCAGGCTCTATGTTCTTCTCTCCAGGAAAAACTGAGCTAGAAAGAGCACTTCATTGTTCCTGGAAGGGGGCTAAATCTGCTCTCCCTTTACGTGTAAGAGATCTCAGGTACAGTTCCCATGCTACTCGTAAAACCTTCTGGAGGAGAAGAGGAGATGATGATGTTAAGACTTCTGAGATGTGAGGAAGTTGAGTCAAAATAGGAGCCCAAGAGCATTTGGTTCCTAAGTTTCCACAATAGAGAAGGGGAAAAATTACTCACTAGTTTTGGAGTCTGGTTCGATGCATGAAGTGAAATTTCTTGATGAGTTTACTAGGGAAGGGGAGAAGAGAGGGTAAAAGTTTATCAAAAGACTATGTGCCTTCCCCATATGCAAAGTCTTTTAAATTAGGAGGGTAAGCAGCACCCACTCCACTTCTTAGTGCTGAGCCTTTAGAATCATAGTATGTCATTATGTGATTTGCTTTTAGGTGTTGATTTCAAGTTGTGATGAGTCAATAAGAATATTGTGGAGAGATCTGAGCTTCTGCAGCAGGGTCTTCGGTGTTCCATGGGACCCTTCCCTGCCCCCACTGCTGCCGCCGTTTTGTCTCCTGGGTCCTTGGATACCAACTATCCCTGTTTCAGTGCTGAGGAGTCCTATCCAGAGAGTGCTGAGGAGTTTCATCCAGAGAGGAGGAGATGGGCAGGCACCAATGAAAGAATTCCTCCAACAACCTGAAAGGCAACATGACATCTCCAGAATCCAGGGATCACGAAACTAGAAGAATTGAACACCCTACTCCAGAAGAAATAGAAGAAGTCGACTCTAGGAGCATCTTTATAAAAATAATAGAGGAACTTAAAAAGGAGGTGAAAATCTCATAAAGAAGTGGAAGATAAGTATAACAAAAAGATTGAGGAAATGAGTAAAGAAATGGAAGAGAATTATACCAAAAAGTTTGAAGAAAAGAGTAAATCCATAAATGAAATTCTGGGAAACCAATAAAAACAATCAAACAGGTAATGGAAACAGTTTAAGATTAGATAACTGAAATGGAGGCAATGAAGAAAACACAAACCAAGGGCCAGATGGCTATGGAAAATTTAAGTAAATGAACAGAGACTTCAGAAACAAGCATAACCAACAGAATACAAGAGATAGAAGAAAGAGTCTCAGACTCTGAAGACACCATAGAGAAAATAAACACTCTGACCAAAGAAAACAGCAAATTCAACAAATTCTCATCACAAAACATTCAGGAAATGTGGGACACAATAAAAAAACCAAGCTCGACTTTCTGGTCACCCTGCAGTGGTGGCTCCACCCTGCTGAGTTCTCCCGAATCACATCCCAGCATTCATCCAGGTACACCTTCCTCTCTTCCCTCCTTCTCCCTGGGGCCACAAGATCTCCTCAGAGATGCTCCCTTGCAGGCTGGGCCTGGGCTGTGAGTGCAACCCGGCAGGAGGGAGTGCCTGTGTTTCAATAGACTGCCCGAGGAAAGGTAGGCCTTCTGTCAGTGAAGTCCCTGCCCAACAAGGGAACCTGACCTGGTACCAGAAGATGCAATAGAGAGCATTTGAAGGAAGAGATGGGCAGACGCCAAGGCAAGAACTCCTCCAACAATCTAAAAAACAACATGAAATCACCAGATCCCAACGACCCTACAATAGAAGGACCTGAACCTCTAAATTCAGAAGAAGTGGAAAAAAGTGCCATTGTGAAAGCAATAGAGTCCCTTAAACAGGATATGAATAACTCCCTTAAAGAACTGGATGAGAAATACAACAAAAAGATTGAAGAAATGAGTAAAGAAATGGATGAGAAGTATAACAAAAAGTTCAAAGAAATGAGTAAATCCGCGAATGATACACTGAGAAACCAAGAAAAAACAATCAAACAGGTAATGGAAACAGTTCAAGAATTGAAAACTGAAATGAAGGCAATGAAGAAAACACAAAACGAGGACCGGCTGGATATGGAAAATCTAGGTAAACCAACAGAGACTACAGAATCAAGCATAACCAATAGGATACAAGAGATGGAAGAATGAATCTCAGAGTCTGAAGATACCATAGAGAAAGTAAATGCTCTGATCAAAGAAAAAAGCAAATCCAACAAATTCTCATCACAAAACATTCAAGAAATCTGGGACACAATAAAAAAACCAAATCTAAGAATAATAGGGATTGAAGAAGTAGAAGAATGCAGATCAAAGGCCCAGAAAATATATTCAACAAAATTATAGAAGAAAACTTTCCCAACCTAAAGAATGATATCCCTATGAAGGTTCAAGAAGCATACAGAACACCAAATAGACTTGATCAAAAAAAAATCCCCTCGTCATATAATAATCAAAACACAAAACATACAGATTAAAGAAAGAATATTAAGAGCTGCAAAGGAAAAAGGTCAAGTAACTTATAAAGGTAAACGTACCAGACTTACACCAGACTTCTCTATAGAAACCATGAAAGCCAGAAGGTCCTGGATAGAGGTACTGCAGAAACTAAGAGACCATGGATGCAAACCCAGACTACAACACCCAGCCAAGCTATCATTCACTATCAATGGAGAAAACAAAATATTCCAGGATAAGAACAAATTTAAACAATTCGTAGCCACAAACCCAGCCTTACAGAAAGTAATAGAAGGAAAATCGCAACCCAAGGAATCCAACATTGCTAACACTGCCTACAATAACTCAGACTTCTAGCGACCCTTCACGAGCTTAACTCAAAGAAGGGACACATACAAACCCTATTAAACAAACAAAAAATAATAATAACCGGAGTCAACAACCACTGGTCATTAATATCACTTAATATTAATGGACTCAATTCACCTATAAAAAGGCACAGACTAAGAGATTAGATACGAAAACAGGATCCAACATTCTGCTGTTTACAAGAAACACACCTCAACCACAAAAACAGACATCTACTCAGAGTAAAGGGTTGGGAAAAGGTTTTTCAAGCAAACGGACCTAAGAAACAAGCAGGTGTGGCCATTCTAACTTCCAACAAAATTGACTTCAAACTAAAATCAATCAGAAGAGATAGAGATGGACATTTCATACTCATAACAGGGACAATTCATCAGGAGGAAGTCTCAATCCTGAATATCTATACCCCTAATATAAAGCCTCCTACTTATGTAAAAGAAACACTTCTAGAACTCAAGACAGTCATCAAACCACACACACTAATAGTAGGAGACTTCAACACTCCTCTCTCACCAATGGACAGGTCAATCAGATAGAAACCTAACAGAGAAATAAGAGAATTATTGGAGGTATTGAATCAAATGGACTTAACAGATAGCTATAGAACATTCCACCCAAATAGGAAAGAATATACCTTCTTCTCTGCAGCTCATGGAACCTTCTCGAAAATTGACCACATACTGGGTAACAAAGCAAACTTCCACAGATACAAAAGAACATTAGTAACCACCTGTGTCTTGTCAGACCACCTTGGATTAAAGTTAGAATTCAACAACAATGCTACCCCCAGGAAACCAACAAACTCATGGAAGTTGAGCAGTCAACTACTGAATCACCCCTGGGTCAAGGAAGAAATAAAGAAAGAAATTAAAGTCTTCCTTGAATTTAATGAAAATAAAGACACAACATACTCAAACCTATGGGACACTATGAAAGCAGTGCTAAGAGGAAAGTTCATAGCACTAAGTGCCCAATTAAAGAAAACGGAGAAAGCACACATTGGAGATTTAACAGCACACTTGAAAGCTCTAGAAAAAAAAGACGCTGATTCACCCAGGAGGTCTAGAAGACTGGAAATAATCAAACTGAGGGCTGAAATCAACAAAATAGAAACACAGAAAACAATTCAAAGAATCAATGAAACAAAAAGTTGGTTCTTGGATAAAATCAACAAGATTGACAAACCCCTAGCCAAACTAATCAAATGGCAGAGAGAGAACATGCAAATTAATAAGATCAGAAATGAAAAGGTAGACATAACTATAGACACAGAGGAAATTCACAGAATCATTAGATCTTACTACAAAAGCCTGTATGCCACAAAATTGGAAAATGTAAAAGAAATTGACTTTTTTAAAGATAAGTACCATATACCAAAGTTGAACCAAGACCAGGTGAACAATCTAAATAGACCTGTCAGTCGTGAAGAATTAGAAGCTGTTATCAAAAAACTCCCTACCAAAAAAGCCCAGGACCAGATGGTTTCAATGCAGAATTCTATCAGAACTTCCAGGAAGAGCTAATACCTATACTCCTTAATGTATTTCACAATATAGAAACAGAAAAGTCATTGCCAAACTGTTTCTATGAAGCTACAGTTACCCTAATACCAAAACCCCAAAAAGACACGACCAAGAAAGAGAATTACTGGCCAATCTCACTCATGAAAATCGACGCAAAAATTCTCAACAAAATCCTGGGAAACTGAACCCAAGAACACATTAGAAAAATCATCCATTATGATCAGGTGGGCTTCATTCCAGAGATGCAGGGCTGGTTCAACATATGCAAATCTATAATGTAATCCATCATATAAATAAACTGAAAGAAAAAAAACCATATGATCATTTTATTGGATGCTGAAAAAGCATTTGACAAAATTCAACACCCCTTTATGATAAAGGTGTTGGAGAGATTGGGGATACGAGGATCATACCTAAATATAATAAAAACAATATACAGCAAGCCGACAGCTAGCATCAAACTGAATGGAGAGAAACTCAAAGCAATTCCACTAAAATTAGGAACACGACTAGGCTGTCCTCTCTCTCCATACCTCTTCAATATAGTAATTGAAGTTCTAGCAATAGCAATAAGACAACTTAAGGGGATCAAGGGGATTCGTATTGGAAAGGATGAAGTTAAACTTTCCTTATTTGCAGATGATATGATAGTATACATAAGTGACCCCAAAAACTCTACCAAAGAACTCCTACAGCTGATAAACACCTTTAGTAATGTGGCAGGATACAAGATCAACTCCAAAAAATCGGTTGCCCTCCTCATATACACAAAGGATAAAGAAGCAGAGAGGGAAATCAGAGAAACCTCACCTTTCACGATAGCCACAAATAGCATAAAATATCTTGGGGTAACTCTAACCAAGAAAGTGAAAGACCTATTTGACAAGAACTTTAAGTCTTTGAAGAAAGAAATTGAGGAAGACACCAGAAAATGGAAAGACCTCCCCTGCTCTTGGATTGGGAGAATCAACATAGTAAAAATGGCAGTTCTACCAAAAGCAATCTATAGATTCAATGCAATCCCCATAAAAATCCCATCAAACTTCTTCACAGACCTTGAGAGAACAATAAATGAGTTTATATGGCAAAACAAAAAACCCAGGATAGCCAAAACAATCTTATACAATAAAGGAACCTCTGGAGGCATTACCATCCCTGACTTCAAACTCTATTACAGAGCGACAGTATTGAAAACAGCTTGGTATTGGCATAAGAACAGAGAAGTCGACCTATGGAATCGAATAGAAGACCTGGATATTAAGTGACAAACCTATGAACACCTAATTTTTGACAAGGGAGCTAAAGGTATACAATGGAAGAAGGAAAGCGTCTTTAACAAATGGTGCTGGCATAACTGGATGTCAACCTGTAGAAGAATGAAAATAGATCCATATCTATCACCATGCACAAAACTCAAGTCCAAATGGATTAAAGACCTCAACATTAATCTGACCACTTTGAACCTGATAGAAGAGAAAGTGGGAAGTAGTCTACAAGATATAGGCACAGGAGGCCATTTCCTATGTAGAACCCCAGTAGCACAGACAATAAGAGAATCAATGAATAAATGGGACCTACTGAAACTGAGAAGCTTCTGTAAAGAAAAGGACACTGTCAGTAAGACAAAAAGACTACCTTCTGACTGTGAGAAGATCTTAACCAACCCCTCAACAGACAAAGGTCTGATCTCCAAAAATACAATGAACTCAAGAAGCTACATACTAAAACTCTAATTAACCCAATTAAAAAATGGGGTACTGAACTGAACAGAGAATTCACAACAGATGAACTTCAAATGGCCAAAAGACACTTAAGGTCATGCTCAACCTCCTTAGCAATCAGGGAAATGTACATCAAATCAACTTTGAGATACCATCTTACACCTGTCAGAATAGCTAAAGTCAAAAACACCAATGATAGCCTATGTTGGAGAGGATGTGGAGTGAGGGGAACACTCATCCATTGTTGGTGGGAATGCAAACTTTTGCAGCCACTGTGGAAATCAGTGTGGTGGTTTTCTTAGGAAACTTGGAGTCAACCTCCCTAAGGACCCAGCAATTCCACTCTTGGGTATATACCCAAGAGATGCCCTATCATACTACAGAAGCATTTGTTCACCTATGTTCATAGCAGCACTATTTATAATAGCCAGAACATGGAAACAACCTAGGTGCCCCTCAATAGACGAATGGTTAAAGAAGATGTGGAACATATACACATTAGCGTTTTACTCAGTGGTAAAAAACAATGACATCTTGAAAATTGCATGTAAATGGATGGAAATAGAAAACGCTCTACTGAGTGAGGTAACCCAGACCCCAAAAGAGGAATATGGTATGTACTCACTCATTAGTGGATTCTAGCCATAGTTAATTGTCTTTGAGCCTATTATTCGTGATCCTAGAGAAGCTAAATAAGAAGGTGAACTTGAAGAAAATCATATAGTTATCTCCTGGATATAGGAAGTAGTCAAGATTGCAAGGCAAACTTGGTTGCACGGGGGGGGGGAGGTATATGGGGGAGTGTAAGTAAGGGGAGATGGTTAGAGAGAAGGGAGAAGGGGAGGATTGGGGATGGCATGGGGGAATGAGATGGGGGAGGAAGGATGGATATGGGAGCAGGCAAGTATATATCTCAACTAAGGGAGCCATTTTAGGGTCGGCAAGAGACTTCTTTCTGGAGGGGTTCTCAGGCCCAAGGAGAGGTTCCCAGATTCTTCCCTGGGCAGCAGAGGAGAGGGTGCCTGAACTGGCCTTGGCCCATTACCATACTGAGGAATATTTTGCATATCACCAAAGAACCTTCACTTGGCGATGGATGGAGATAGAGCCTGAGACACATATTGGAACACTGGACTTAACTCCCTAGGTCCAAATGAGAAGCAGAAGAAGGGAGAACATGAGCAAGATAGGCAGGACCAGACAGAACCTTTATCTGACGATAGATGGAGATAGAGACGGAGAACCGCATTGGAGCACCGGACTGAGCCCCCCAAGGTCCAAATGATGAGCAGAAGTTGGGAGAATATGAAAAAGGAAATCAGGACCGCGAGTGGTGCGTTCACCCACTGATACAAGGGGACTGATCGAATGAGAGCTCACCAAGGCCAGCTGGACTGGGACTGAACGAGCATGTGATCAAACCAGATTCTCTGAATGTGGCTGACATGGGGGCTGACTGAGAAGCCATTGACAATGGCACTGGTTCTTGTTTCGTCTGCATGTACTGGCTGTTTGGGATCCTAGTCTGTTTGGATGCTCACCTTCCTAGGCCTGGAGGGAGGGGGGAGAAACTTGAACTTCCCACAGGGCAGGAAACCCTGACTACTCTTTGGACTGGAGAGGGATGAGGAGAGGGAGTGGTGGAAGGGAGGAGAGGGAGTGAGGGGAATGGGAGGGTATGGGGAGGAGGGGAGGAAGTGAAAATTTTTATAAACAAACAAATAAAAAAATTAAAAAAAGAATATTGTGGAGAGAGCTATGTGAGGGAGAGATCAGGAGGCTGCTCCATCTGTTATCTGTCCAAACTGATTGCAATCTTATCCTTAATGTGTCTGTCCTGACCTTTTTTCTTATTCTCTATGGATACATACACATCCCAATGTGACTGACCAATCAAGATAAGGATTCTTTGAGAGGCTCCTTATTTATTACTTTGTAATTTGATATTCATTATTAAACTCTATGTCTTTTTATAAAAGTTCTCAAATAAAATATAATTGTATCTCTTTCCTTATTCTTTTCATCTTTTCAGGGCATCTCAGGTATCCTTCCTCCAGGCTTTTCCATACACCCCCTTACATCGATAGCCTCTTTGTCTTTGATTAATAATGTTTTATTTTGTAACACACACATATATACATATTATGTATATGTATATGTTACTGAGTCTATCATCAGAAAGATGGTTCTCAGACATGGCTTCTTTAGGATCTCCTTAGTCACAAGATATGAGACACATATAAGACGACTTTCTTACCTGAGACAGAAAGGTACAATGGTTCACTTGGGAATGACCACACATGGGAAGAGTTCCTGAAAGAGCCATAGCATCTATAGGTCTCTGCCTGGATCAGAGGAACAGGAAGGAAGTTTGCCTGGAATGTCCCACTGTGGCTCTTCTCTGCAGGCAAACCATGTCCCTGAGGCACCCCTTTCATGGACAGATGGAACATGTCAAACTGATGGTCTGAGATGCAGGACAAGATCATGTTCTCTCCTGATGTCACAACAGTTCCCATCAGGGCAGACAGAGAAGGTTTCTTGTATAAACCTGGAAGAAAGGAGGTAGAGACAGTGGGGGTGCCGTTCCTTACCAGTGTTCAGTCACTCCTCAGTGTTCTCTCTCCCTGCTTCCATTTCTATGATCTCTCTCTACCCACATTTATCTTTGTCTTTTCTACCTCCCTTTTTCTTCCCATCTCCTTTTCTTTTAAATTACCTTACCGAGTCTCTGACTTCAATCCTATACCCATATATTTTATTTCATTTCTCACTTTTAGACAGTTTCTGACTCTATATGCATTCGTTCATACCATTTCCTTTTAAGTTTGTTTTTATAAACAGATATCTAATTTATGCAACAATCGGATTCATCAAGAAACATTCAAATATATAATGCATTTTATAATTGTTTTCTTTAAAAATTCGAAGTTAAACTATAATTACATCATTTTGTGACTTCTTTTTCTTTAAGTGTTGTTACATATGTTTATATATGTAATCTTGAACATATTTATGCTATTATTTTTTTCTTCTCCACCAATTTTTATTCCTTTCCTTTCACCAATTGTTCTTTACACTTTCAGTTTTTTCCAAATGTTTTGTCAATCAATGGGTTAATTAGAGGTACTTATTATTTTGTTTTAATTAAGATATAAAGCAACAAACTCCATTAAGGCATTCTCAAACAGTTCATTTTGTACATTTTCTTCACAATCATTTCCCTTATACCACCTTTGCTGGTCCTTCCCCCTCACATCCCCTTCTGTGTCATATGTATTTCTTCTCTTTTCCATTCCACTTTGTTAATATCCTTCCCCTTCTCATGTTCCCAATTTCATGACTTATAACTTCTTATTTTTCTTTTTCCAGGTTTTTTATTATTATTTTTATTAAAAATGTTTTCACCTCCTCCCCTTCTCCCATTTCCCTCTCCCTTCCTCCATCCCCTCTCCCCCTCCCTCACCAATTCAAAGAGCAGTCAGTGTTCCCTGCCCTGTGGAAAGTCCAAGGTCCTCCTCCCTCTATCCAGTTCTAGAAAGGTGAGCATCCAAACAGACTAGGTTCTCATAAAGCCAGTACATGCAGTAGAATCAAAACCCAGTGCCATTTTCTTTGGCTTCTCAGTCAACCCTCCTTATCAGCCACGTTCAGAGAGTCCGGTTTGATCACATATGGGAGCAGGGAAGTATAGATCTTAATTAAGGGGACCGTTTTAGGGTTGGCAAGAGACTGGACTCTAGAGGGGTTCCCAGGTGTCCAAGGAGGTGTCCCTAGCTTGTTCCTTGAGCAGCTGAGGAGAGGGCACCTGAACTGGCCCTATCCTATAACCACACTGATCAATATCTTGCATATCACCATAGAACCCTCATCTGGTGATGGATGGAGATAGAGACAGAGACCCACATTGGAGCACTGGACTGAACTTCCAAGGTCCTTATGAGGAGCATAAGGAGAGAGAACATGAGCAAGGAAGTCAGGACCTCGAGAGGTGCACCCTCTGTGATGGTGGGGCTGATCTAATGGGAACTCACCAAGGCCAGCTGGACTGGGACTTATAACTTCTTAATCCCATGTATATTAAAAATGTAGACTCTGACTTCATTCTAAATAATTATTTTTATATCTTGTCCTTCTCCTCATATCTGTGTTAATGGATCTCTCTTTTCAAAGGATAGAATATTCCACGAATGTGTTTGTTTCCTTGAACAGGGGACATGATGATCTTCCTTCCTGTGTTTCTCCTAGTGTGTTTACTGTTCAAGTGTAATCTACCATCTGCCCCCAATTTATGCTTTGAAATATCCAATATTTGCTATTATTTCTCTATTTCTGAAATCTTCCATTCAAGCTTAAGACTTTTTGTAGATTTTTTCTTCCCCCACACTCCTAGTTTACTATTTCCTCAGTATTTGAATCTTTCTCTCAGTCTCTCTGTTTGTATATATTTCCATGTCTCTAAATTTTTTGCATATTTGTATCCCAGGGGGAAACACTATACCTTTTTCCACCCATTCTAGAATGTGTGAATGAGTCTTGAACATGGGTTGACAGCATTTTGGAAATGTAGAGAACAGACAAAGACTGATGGCCTACTCAATTACCTAGGGTTATGCTATTCTTTGTTGAATAGTTAGTCAAATACAAAAATGGAAGAACTGTCAAACCAGACAGAAATTCTATGGGTGCCATCTGTACCAAGACCTCAGGACTGATGAAGAAGCAATCCCAGTCAGCACATGAACACAAGTCAGACTTATATGTCTAGGTCTTCTTACAGGTGTCTTTTAGAGAAAGAAGCCAAACAAAATTCTGAACTTCTAGGCCTTTGAACATTAGTAGAAGGATGTCCTTGTTTCTAAGACATATTAGTCTCACAAAGCTGCCCTTTTCTCTTTATTTCTAGGTATGATTCCTTTGACATCCCTGTATCTGTGCTTTATGCTATAACCAATGGTTTATTCTTGTATCTCTGTTTTCATCATCTATGTCAGCAATATAATTTCCAAGTCTGCCCTTTTCTAAGTTTCTCACATTCACCTTCTAGGGCATACTGTCTATAGAATAACTGTTCTGCATCACAGAGAGGCTGGTGACCAGGTAGCACCCTCTTACCTGTGATCTTTATGTCAACAGGGTCACTGGATTCAGACAATTCATATGGTGTTTGTTTGTAAGAACCATAGCATGTGTACGTCCCAGCATGGTCAGGTGTCACAGGACCTATTGGGAAGTTGGCATGGGACCCCGTCATATGAATTTCTGCAGAAAGCTGGTGAGAGTTCTTGTTTATTCCCATTCTATGTGAAGTCAAAGTGAAAGTGTCAAATGTAATCTCTGATAGGCACTTCAATATTACCTTCTCTCCCAATTTTACCAAGGGAGTTGGTAGGGCCAAGAGGAAAGGCTTCCTGTAGATTCCTAGGAAGAAAGAGATTGTGAGCATGAACCTGCTATCAATCTATGTATCCCAGAAATCCTCTGCTATTTCCCCCCTAATCTGTTCTTTTTTATCAGTATCCCAGTGTCCTTTTCATTTTTTATGTCAGCTTGTACACAGACTCCTCCATTTTTCCATGACCATTTCCCACTTATTTGACCCTGGTTACAGCACAACATTTTCCAATTGTATGTTTAGCATATCCCTTTATAATGCTGAGAGTCTGACTAGAACTTGTTTGAAAAATTCTAGTGTGGGGAGGTTTGTCAGAATGAAAAGACACAGCAAATATGATCTCTGACCTGAAATTATGATCTTCAGAGGCTCACTGGGTGATGAGAGCTCATTATGGTGTTGACCTGTATAACTATAGCATCTGTAGGTTCCTCCAAATGCTCGGGTCACAGGTCCCAAAAGAAGACTCCTCTGGAGCATTCTTTTATAGACCTGAAGTTTAGGATCCCCATGCTCTTTGTACAGCATGACTATGTTAAACTTATTGTGAGTGTCACAAGTGAGGGTCACATTCTGTCCCTGAGGAACAATATGGCTTGGCCAGGCAGACAGTGAAGGTTTGGCATTAATTCCTGTAGAAAGATACACAGGGTAAAATATTTAGTGATTCGCCTTCATTCTTGAGATCTGAGTTTCTGAATTTTACTTCTTCAGGGTCCATTGTTTGACCCTTTTCTCTGAATGGAAACATCTCTGTTTCAATGTTAGAGCTTTAAAGGCTCAAGGAACTCAAGAGGTAAACAAACATTAATGTACTGAAGAGCTGAAACTTGCAAGATTCACCAGTGACCCTTCCTACTCTATAGAAACTGTAAGTTACTCTTTCTGCTGAATTCTAAAAGGAGATATCCAAGACCCATTCATCTGCCAGTAAGTTGTGTGGGGAGCTCTATGGTTTTGGCTTTCATGATAATCACCCATAGTGAGGTGTGCTTTCAGTAATTCTTTGGAGTCATCCCTTGTTTCTGCAAATAAACCCGTATCCATACTGCTATTAGTAATCTTAGCAGATGCACAGGTTCAAAGGTTTGGACATTGATGCAATCATTGTTTGGTCTGTTCTGGGCTTCCTTTATGGGGTGACCAGAATTGTATGTGTTTTCTCTTCCCAAGGACAGTCTTAAATAAAACAGTGTCATTTCATGTCATGCGTGTCACCCAACTACCATGTACATATGGAATATCTTTCTATGTTAAGATATGTTAATTGAGAATTTTGAATAAATATTAAATAATGAAGTAGATTTGGTCATGAAAAATGTAATCTATGAGGAAATTATATCAGAGGATTTGAGGAAAAGATTCATTTGTGAGAAGACAGATTGGAATTATGGCCAACAAGTTAAAAGAAAAGGAATGCTTTTGACTCACCTTCACTGACTCTAGAAATTTAATAATACTGGATTAGAAATATATTGTGAATGTTCCAGTTCTCAGGAGTGAGGGTAGTCAGCCCCTAAGACCACAGAACTGAGAAAACTGACAACAAAATAGGAGGAATGAGTCCTTTGGACTACTCTGTCTCTTATGTTCTACTGTACAGAGCTTCATTCACAGAGGTCACATCAGCTCATGTTTCTACACTGAGTGACAAGTTAGAGGCAGACATTTAGGTTTTCCACCATTTCAAGGATCCTTGCATGTGTAACATTGAGAAAATATCATTGCTCTGCCTCTTGGGACATTTGGTGATAAAAAGTATTTGGACTCATGATTGCCAGCCCATGAATCTTGGTCATTCTTCTGTATCATCATGGGAGATGTTTCTGAGGAAAGAGGAAGTAGACCATATAAACTCCAGCCTGTGTGGACATCTTGAAACACTGCTCAGGCAGAAGCTTTCTAGTACCCCAGTGAGAACTGTATCTGATTGTGATAAGTGGCCAGTAGTTTACTGTACCAGGAAGCCCAGCTCCCAAAAACATCTGATCTCCAAACAGAGGAGGCAAGTTAGTGAAACATGGGAAGCTGACACCAATGTCATCCTGTCCAGGGTTGCAACCAATTTACCCAAATCCATTCTCAGGTTAGAATTAATAGTAAAGGTCTATTAACATCCACAGAACATCTGCATGTGACAGAGTTGAGGATTGTCTTCAATATGAAGGTGTCTTTGTGTAAGAACTTGTGCATGAAAATCAGAGAAGTCCAACATGCCAGAATATAGTGATGCTCTGGTAGTAAATACAGAAGAAATGTAGATCTTTGAAGCCCACAACCGATAATTCACTGCAGTATTTTAAAACAGTGACAGAATTATAAGATACCATGAATAAAGTTTCAGAGCGAGGTACAAGACATAAGAGAGAAAATGCATCATTTTTATGGTCTGTGTAACCTCACTCAGTAAAATATTTTTTAATTTATTTATTTGTCTGAAAATTTCTTGGTTTCATTGTTACTTACCAACAAATAGTATTTTGGAGTGTGCATGTGACACATTTTTATTAGCTGTTCGTTGTTTGAAATACATTAGATAGTTTCCTTGTCTTAGTTCTTGAGAATAGAACAACAAGAAACATGACTGGCAAAGTATCCATGACATAGGGTATCAAGTTCTTTGGATGTATTCAAACGGGTAGAAATGATGCAAATAAACTACTCATGTTTGAAAGTTTCAAGAAATTATATAAAAGAACAATCTTTCATAAAAGAAAGAGATGGTATCTAACTATAAAAAATTGAACTCTGATAAAAGTGTTTTATAAAATTTGGAAGCAAATCATTGAACATCATAAAAAGTTTGGCAACATCTGTCCTAAGCAAAATATGCAACTACTAAATTGAACAAATTTGTTGCTCAGTTTGATGTCTAAGGAGGTAAAGCTGTTGCTGCCATGTCTGACTTCCTGGATTCTTCCACTGGGACCCACGTGGTGAAAAGAGAGAACTGATTCCAGAAGTTTTCCTTGACTTTTACACTTGTGTCACAGCAAATGTACAGTTAACACACACACACACACACACACACACACACACACACACACACCCACACCCATACATCCACACACAAGAAAACAAACACACAAGCACACACAAAAACATGAGTGTATGTGTGTGCACATGGATACACCACAAAGACATGCAAAAATTTACAAAGTAAATAGACTGTCTCAATAGTGCATATGATAAAGTAGAAGAATGAATGTGCTTAGATCAGGCTTTATATAATGATGGGCAAATGCAGAAATGAATGAAAATTCAATGAAGAAAAATGTCAGGATTTTTTTTGAGTGCACCCCAATACCAAATTATCAGCCATGAAAGTTCAAGAAAGAGTAAAAGAACACAGAGCTTTTCTTTGGTTCCTAGTGGATTGGAACTAGGATGATCTTACACAGCATGATGCATATAATTAAAATACATTATATTAAATTATTAAAGAATCAGTAAAGTATTAACAAAAATACAGGAATAAAAATGCTAATAAAAATAAACAAAAAATGTAGAGAAGAAAGAATAGAAAACTCTTCAACTTGGAATAAAATGAACATGATCAGGTCCAAGAAGGTCAAATGACACAAAAGAAATTGAACCCAAATAATTATGATCACAGAACATATTATTATCATAAGAGATCCTGAAATCAAAACAATAAGAGAAGCAAAGAACATATGAGGGACTTTCAATTACAGCTAATGGAAGATCTACAGGCCGCAAGAGGCCAGGATGATGTATTCAATGAAGTGAGTGGAAAAAGAGAAACCCTGCCTAAAAATGTAGTAACACTGTCTTTCAGAAATCAAGACAATGAATTTCTCAGAAAAATAGCAGCAGACAAGACTTCATCATTACAAGCACAGGAAATGCTGTGAAGATCTTCAAACAGAAAAAAAAGGCTGGTAACGAGTGACCTGACATCCTCATGTGGAGAAAGTAAAAGTAACTCACTAAAGCAAGCAAAAATGAGATGTTGCAACAGTGTCCTGGTGATACACAAATTTTATCTGTAACAAAGTTGTTTGAACACAAAAATAACTTCAATGGTTTGTCAAGTGACACACATATTTAAAAAGTAATAAATTATAGCATCATAATATCAAAAATAAATGGGGATGGTCAGGTGAGAATGTAGAAAGGGGAAGACTATTTTTTATTTAAAAATATTGATTATTCTTCAGGTGTTATGGCCCACTCTTTTAATATTTTTTTTTGATTTTTCAAGCCAGGGTTTGTCTGTAGCTTTCAAGCCTATCCTGGCACTAGCTCTTGTAGATCAGGCTGGCCTCTAACTCATAAAGATCTGCCTGCCTTTGCCTCCTGAGTGCTGGAATTAAAGGAAGGTGTGTGCCAACCACTGCCCAGCTATGTCCACTCTTTTAATCCAAGCACTTGGGAGGCAGAGACAGGTGAATATCTGTGTTTATGGGCAGCCTGGTCTTCAAAGTGAGTTCTAAGATAGTAAGAGCTACATAGAGAAACCCTGTCTTAAAAAAACCCAAAAATGTTTGTTTGATCAAAATTGATGCCTAACTGAGCCAGGGACAGTGTCTGGTACAATCTGGGACAGGACTGAGAGGTGTGTTTTCAAGGTCCTAAGTTCACAGTTCAGAAGACTAGCCAAAGAGTAACTCACAGATTCCACCAGAGAACACACTGTGATGCCTACTGTCCTGTTAGAATGAAACTTCTCTATTGGCATGGGTAGTAGTATCTCAAGGCTAAGGCTGGACTCACCTGTTTGTGCCAAAGTCCTCAGGAGTAGGATGAAGCCTGGAAAGAAAGGGTCATGATGGATGATCTATCTCCTTTCAACAGCCTAGTGATCTGATATCCCGGTCCCTGTTGGATCTCTGTACAGTAATGTCAGAGCTCACTTCATTATGATGAACTCATGCACCAATATCAACCATGAAAGCCAATGTTTCTTCTACGGTAAGATCCAGCTTCCCATGTTGATATTTTCACCCTTTTATTCCAAAAACCCTTCATTCCCAGCAGAACTTACCAATACACTCAAGATTTAGGTGCAGAGACAGCATGGTGTTGCTTCAGTTGACAAGAGGCAAAGCCAGAATAAAACTTACAGGATGTTGTAGGAGGCTCTATGTAGCTACCTGACCACAACACCAAAAGCTGATTAAGTGAGCACATCTGCCCAAGACTGTTTCTCTGTAGCCATGGCTGTCCAGAGATGCACTTTGGGAGCCTGGTTGACTTTCATTTCAAAGGTCTACCTTCAAGTGCTTTGATTAAAAGTGTGTGTCACCATTTGAGGGTTCATAATGTTTCCCCTTTTATGATGTTTTATGATTATCCTTCTAAAGGTTTGCATGTTTTGCTTTTTAAATCTGAGACTCAGTGCTTCCTTTGGTGTTCTGTGCAACATGTCCAATCAGTATTCATGGTGTAACAGAAATCTTAATGTGTCAATCAAAATGATTATTCTGCTAAAATTCCATGTCAGGTTTTAATTATTCAATTTCTTTGCCTATTAGTTGTATATTTATTTACAATAAAAATATTCCACTTATTTTATAAAATCAATGGAAGAAAGAAAATATAGTTTTCTTTCAACTGAAACTTGTTTTAAGAATTAGCATTCATGTTTTTTAAAAAGATATATTTTAAATTATGTGTAAATAGGTGCATGTATTTGCTGGTGCCTTATTTGGCCAGAAGAGGGCACTGATCAGATCCCCTGGAGCTGAAGTCACTGGCAGTTGTGAACTACCTGTTGTGGTAGTGTACTCTGTAAGTGCAGAATACACCCAACTTCTGAGAGATCTCTGCAGCAGTTTGTACTTACCTTTTTTTAAACCAAATATTCCAGAAATATACTTATTATGATGTGTTGTTTCTCTTCATTGTTGAATGGTTGACGTAGACATATCTGAAAATGTTTAAGATGCATAATTGGACAAGTTGTTTTACATTTTTTGACATGTCTAATTTGCAAGACTCTTTTCTGACTACATAGTACTAGTTCTTTATTTCAATCAGACACATTAAATAAATGATAATGGACCTAGATAAGAAACATCAATATTCTTATAATGTCTTTATAGAACTATCTGTGCTGAGGCCAAGAAGCTACAAGACAGTGCAAAGAAATGGGAACTTTTGAAAAGGGACTGACTATTGGCCACACAAAACCCATGAGTGTGGTATGCATTTAATGCATTTATTATCTGCTATGTTTTATTACATTGTTGGAATTTTTCTCCTATACTTTTCTTTTTTTTTCAAATGTAACACACCTTTACACAGTTAAAGTAACATTCCACAACATAAACAAATGTGATACATCTTTATTTTTTTTTGAGACAGAGACCCTCATCAGAGCAATGGACTGAGCCCCCAAGGTCCAGTTAAAGAGCAGTAGGAGGTAGAAGATGAACAAGGAAGTCTGGACCGTGAGGGGTTGGTCCACCCACTGAGACAGTGTGCCTGTTCTAATGGGATCTCACCAAACCCAGCTGGACCGGTACTGAATGAGCATGCAATCAAACCGGACTCTCTCAATGTGGTTGAAAATGGGGGCTGACTGAGAAGCCATTGATAAAGGCACTGGGACTTGTTTCTACTGCATATACTGGCTTTTTGGAACCATAGTCTATTTGGATGCACAGCTTCCTAGGCCTGGATGTAGAGGAGAGGGCCTTGGACTTCCCACAGGGCAGGATTCCCTGCCCTCTCTTAAGGAGGGAGGGAGAGGGAAGGGGAGAGTGGGGGGAGCGGGAAGGGAATGGGAGGAGGGGAGGAAGTGTAAATTTTTGAATGGAAAAATTAAAAAAAATGTCATATACTTTCCTATATTATTAAGGTTAAAATTTTATTAATACACTTTTCAAATAAATGATAATTAAATCATTTATCTTTCTTTTTCTCTTCTCAATCACTAATGAATAGCTATTTTGTTTTCTCAAATACATCTTTATCTTAAATTAACTATATGTGACTCACCAGTTAAGAGCACTGTCTTCTTTTCTAAAGGTCCTGAGTTCAATTCCCAACAACCACATGGTGACTCACAACCATCTCTAATGAGATCTGGTTCCCTCTTGAGGACGAGATCTGGTCAATTGTCCTCATCTACTTATACCATGAAACCCAATATGGGAATGGACAAGTTCAACAGAACAACCATAGACAGGCTGCCCATACAATTTATTTTTAAAAAATATGTACACATATGGACATATACACATAAATATATAAATGTAACCTGATTAATATGTATGATATATAATATATATTAGGGTTGACTTTACTACATTCCTAGGAGAATCAATCTCATAGCAAACTTCTGTTCCTCAATTTCTTGCAATCATTTTTGTACTCTTTCATGATGTTTTCTGAGCCTTAGGTGCGGGAATTCTGGTATAGATATATATCACTTAAGGCTGGGAACCATACAATAACCTGTTAGCTGTATTTTTATTGGTTTATTCTTATGTAGTTGTGTTTGTCTGAGGTATAAGAGCATATGTGCTAGTATTGGACCCCTAGAGTTATTGTGCCATGCTCGACATGAAGACACCAAACAAGATTTCAAACCTTCATCTTCAAAAATGATTAAGCATCAGCAATAGCTCCCTAATAAGTATTCCTGAAGATAAATGGTCCAATGCATCAACATACTAGCTTTAAAAATAATTACATGTCTATTGGAAAGATGATTCTGTGATTATAAGACCTACCATGTAAGTCAGACGGTATTGGATAAATCTCAGGAATCCACTTGCAGATGTAGGACAAGTGCTGACTCCACATAAAGGTACAGAGACCTCCATATGCATTTTAGAATTAACCCCATTTAGTAATAAATAAATAAATCACATAGAACACAAATGATAATACTCTAGTAATTTTATTATTGCTTTAATATGCCAAGGGGAGGTAAGTGAACATCCTTGTGACAATAACATTTACATTTTCTTTTTAATTTTCATTTTATTGAAAATAGATTTTTTTCATATAATATATCTTGATTATGGGGTTTCTTTGCTCCAATCCTCCAAGTTCCTCCATACCTCCCCACCAATCTGGATCCATTCCCTTCTGTCTATTCTTAGCAAATAAATAGGATTCTAAGTTATAATAATAAAATATGATAAAATAAAATATACTAATAAAAAACTATCATATCAGACTTGGACAAGACAACGAAACAGGAAGAAAACACCTTAAGAAAACATATACACATTAGAGTTTTACTCAGCGGTAAAAAATAATGACATCTTGAATTTTGCATGCAAATGGATGGACATAGAAAACGCTTTACTGAGTGAGGTAAGCCAGACCCAAAAAGAGGAACACGGTATGTATTCACTCATAAGTGGATTCTAACCATAATTTAAGGTCTTTGAGCCTATTATTCGTGATCCTAGAGAAGCTAAATAAGAAGACGAACCTGATGAAGATTATTTAGCTATCCGCCAGGAGGTAGGAAATAGTCAAGAGTCCCAGGTAACCTTGGGTGCATGGGGGGTGGGGGGGTGGGAGGGTTGTTGGAAGGGGAGAGGGTTAGAGAGAAGGGAGTAGGGGAGGAATGGAGAAAGCTCGGTTGACCGAGATGGGGGGAAGGGAGGAAGGATGAATGTGGGATCAGGGAAGAATATATTTCAACTAAGGGAGTCATTTTAGAGTCTACAGGAAACTTGATTATATATGGGATCCCAGGTCCAAGGAGAGATCCCCAGATTGTTCTCTGGACAGAGGAGGGGGTGCCTGAACCGGCGTTGGCCCGTGACCATACTGATGAATATTTTGCTTATCACCATAGATCCTTCATCTGGCGTTGGATGGCGATACAGATGGAGGCCCGCGTTGGAGCACCGAACTGAGCCCCCCAAGATCCAAATGAGGAGCAGAAGGAGGAAGAAAATGACGAAGGACTGCGAGGGATACTATCACCCACTGATACAAGGGGTCGGATCTAATGAGAGTTTACCAAGGCCAGATGGACCGTGACTGAACGAGCATGTGATCCAACCAGATTCTCTGAATGTGGCCGGATTTTCTGAATGTGGCTGGCCTGCAGTCTTTCTGAGAAGCCATTGACAATGACACTGGGACTGGTTTCTTCTGCATATACTGGATTTTTGGGATCCAGTCTGTTTGGATGCTCACCTTCCTGGACCTGGAGGGAGGGGGGAGGAACTTGGACTTCCCACAGGGCAGGAGACCCTGACTGCCCTTGGGGACAAAGAGGGAGGAGGAGAGGGAGGGGGGGAGTGGGAGGGTGTTGGGAGGAGGGGCGTAAATGGAAACTTTTTATAATTTAATAAAATTACTTTCAAAAAAAATAAAAAAAAATAAAAAAAAGAAAAGACACAAGAATCAGAGGCCCACTTGTTTGCACACTCAGGAATCCCACTGAAAATACTAAGTTGGAAGCCATACCATACATGCACAGGAACACTTGCAGGCCATGTGCAGGCTTCTCTCCAGTCTCTGAGTTCATATGAGATTTGATCATGTTGAATAAGAGTAGAGAGGTTCTCAACCTGTGGCTCAGGACCCCTTTGTGATCAAATGACTTTCTTTTCTTGTATTGCATTATCAGATATCCTGTATATAATATATTTAAATAACAATTTATAACAGAATCAAGTTACAGTTATGAAGTAGCAACAAAAAATAATTTCATGGCTTGTGCTCACAACACGAGAAACATGTTGCAGCATTAGGAAGGTTGAAAACCACTGACTAAGATGGTCTTGCTAACTTGGTGTTCTCCATCCTCTCTGGCTCTTACATTCTTTCTGCTTCCTCTTCCTCTGTGTTCACTGAGCCCTATGGGACGTGTAGGCATCTATTTAGGGTTTGGTGTTTAGATACTCCTCTGAGCATAGGAGAATGTCATTCGATGTCATTGTATTGCTAATTTCATTTTTAAAGAGCAGTAGTACCTTTTATCCCTAGGTTCCTGAGATATCTTGTCTCTGCTTCTTCATCACCCAAGCAGTGTTGGGCATGTGTCCCATCCTATGTAATGGGTCTTAAGTCAAATCACAAATTGGTTGTTTACTTTCACAAACTTGTTTTGCAAAAGCCCTAGCATAGCTTGTAGTCATGACACCAACATATTAGTAGTGTTTAGGCTGGGCTGGTGTTTATTTTGGTAGTGTGAAGAGTACCTTTGTGTACCTAAGATGCTAACACAGAGGACTGAAGGCTCTATGTAGGCTCCAGATCGACTTCTCCATGTTCAATGTGTTTTTTTCTTTAGCACAGGGCTTTGTCATTATTTTGTGAAGAGCATCTATATTATTGGCAATGTTTGGGGTTGTTTGAACTTCCATTGGAACCCTTTGACCAACATCTTAATTAGATGTAGCCCATTCTCAGTGCTGGAACCTTCTTTTGATAGCAAGAATTATTAGAACTCTGTCTCCTCCATGTTTAGACAATCTAATGTAGATCATTTTTATATTTATACATATTTTAGCAAGTTTTTACTGTATCAGGTTTTACTACCCTTCATATGGCACTTAATTTTAGCTGTCCCTCCCCAAATTTCATCCCTTATTCTGCATTCCATCCCCACTCCACTTGATAGTCCTGTTCTAGCCCCTCATTTATCCATAACTATCTATTCTCTCTCCTTTACCACCAACAAGATGTGTCTGTATCCCTAGTCACTTAGACTATAATTAACCTCTCAATCTATGGATTGTATTTTTACAGCCTATATCAATAATAAGCAAAGATGTGCCATATTTTCTTTCTGTGTCTAGGTTATTTCATTCAGAATATTTTCTTTTCTTTTTTTACTTATTTATTTATAAAAATTTCCACTTTCTCTCCTCCTCCCCCTACTCCCTCTCCTCCTTCCTCTCCAGTCCTAAGAGTAGTCAAGGGTTTCCTGCCCTGTGGGAAGTTCAACATCCTCCCCCCTCCCTCCAGGTCTAGGAACGTGAGCATCCAAACAGACTAGGATCCCAAAAAGCCAGTACATGCGGATGAAACAAGACCCAGTGCCATTGTCAATGGCTTCTCAGTCAGCCCCCATGTCAGCCACATTCAGAGAACCCGGTTTGATCACATGCTCATTCAGTCCCAGTCCAGCACTCACTGATACATGGGGACTGATTTAACGAGAGCTCATTCAGAATATTTATTTTGCAGTTCTATCCATTTACTTGTAAATTTTGTGACACTCCAAATTTTAATGGCCAAGTATAAATGTATCACATTTTCTTTGTCAGTTTGTCTTTTGAAGAGCATCTATGTTGTTTTCTAATGCAAACTATGATGAATAAAGCAGCAATGAACATATCTGAGCCAAGATCTCTTTGGTAGGATATAATGTCCTTATACATGTAATATAGCTGTGTCTTGATGTATATTTATTCACATCTTCCTGAAGAGCTAACACTCTGAATTCCACAGTGGCTGTTCAAATTTGCACTCCAACAACAATAGATGAGTGTGTTCTTCGATTTACTTCCACAACAGCATGAGCTGATATTTGTTTTTTTGATCTTAGTCATTCTGACAGTTGTAAGATGAAATTTAATAGTAATTTTGATTTCCAATTTCTAATTGTTAAGTATTCTGAATAGTTATTTAAATGATTTCAAATATATGAGATATTTCTTTTGAGAATTCTTCATTTATATCTATGCCTCACCTTAAAATAGGGTCACTTGTTTTTTTCCTATCAAGTTTATTGAGTTCTTTAATATATTTTGGACATTAGTCTTCTATTGGATGTGGAGTTGGTAAATGTCATTTCCCATTCTCTAGGATGCTGCCTTATCTGAATGATGGCATCCTTTATCTTGCTGAATATTCTCAGTTTTATGGGATCCAGTCCGTTAGCTATTGTTCTTAGAATGTGTATTATTGGTGTTCTGTTCATTAAGTTATCTCCTATATCAGTGTGTCAAAATGTATTTCCCAATTCCTCTTCTGTCTGGTTCAGTGAATCTGTTCTTTACTGAGGTCTTTGACCCTTTTGAAGTTGAGTTTTATAGAAGGAGATAAGTATGGATGTATTTGCATCTTTCTACATCTATATTTTTTGACAAAAACTGTTAATGCTATTTTTTCCAGTGTCTGTTTTTTGCTTCTTTAGAAAAGATCAAATATACATAGCTGTCTGCACTTCTGTTTGGGCCTGCATGTTTGTCCATTGATGAATGTGTCTGTCTTTGTACCATGCTGTGCTTATCACTGTAGCTCTGTTGTGCAACTTGAAAGCCTGAAAGTTTAGACCTCCAGCAATTCTTCAAATTGTTCAGCATTGTTTTAGCTATTTTTTATTGTGTGTGTATGTGTGTGTTGACATTTGAAGTTGAAAATTGTCCTCTTAAGATTTGTGTAGAATTGTGTTGGAATTTTGTTGGGGATTGCATTGAGTTTATTGATGACAGTAGGTAGAATGCCCATTTCCCTTTTTTTATTTTATCATATTGATCCCCAAAAATGGATGATGTGGGATTCCCTTCTGTATGCTTTGAGTATGTTTTATTACCATCAATTAATAAAGAAGCTGCTTTCATCCAATGGCTTAACAGAGTAAAGCCAGGTAGGAAATCTGAACAGAGATATAGAGAGAAAGTAGGTGAAGTCAGAGAGCTGTCAGGTAGCTGCCAAAAGAGAAATTGCCAGCCACAAACTGGAACCTTACCAGTAGGCCACAGCCTCATGATGAGTCACAGAGTTAATAAAAATGAGTTAATTTAAGATGTAAGAGTTAGCTAAAAATATGCATAAGCTATTGACCAAACGGTGTTATAATTAATATACTTTTTGTTGATTTTTCAGGTCTGTCTGGGCAGCTGGGAAATGAATAAACAGTCTCATACAACAAATAGTGCCTAATGTGAGGCTTTAGGTTTAACTTAGCAGTCCCCACAATCAAATGTTTCTCGGAGGTTAAAAAGTCCAAAGAAAACACAATAATATGCACAATCTAGACTGTCTGTGTGCTTTCCATCTTTATTGGGATTATTTTTCTTTACTCTTTTAGTCTATGACTGACTGTACTCTTTTATATAACTTTTACTGTGTCTTTAAATACTTTATGTTAAAAAAATTGTCATGGTGAGTGGGTGCCATCCCTGGGCTATGTGGAACATCCTGGAAAGGAGCACTGGGTCACTTCAGCTCCTGCTGCAGGGGCTTCTTTGTTCCACACATCCCTGTCCAACCCTCCAAGCCTGCTCTATTGTCTGCCAGGTCCTTGGCCCAGGAACAGTTCCTGTCCCTGAACTGAGGCTACCCACCCAGCATGGCACCTCCAGCTCCTGCTGCAGGCTATCCACCCAAAGGGGAACAGTTCTTGCTCCTGCACTGAGGAGATCCACCCAGAGTCAGTCACAACATAGATTGGACCAAGACACCAAGACTCTCCTGACTGAATTTGAAGGAAGAGATGGGCAGGCGCCAATGCAAGAATTCCTCCAACAACCTGAAAGGCAACATGACAACACCAGATTCCAGGGATCATGCAAAAAGAAGACTTGAACACCATATTCCATAAGAAGTAGAAGAAATCGATTTAAACGTAACATTATGAAAATGACAGAGGACCTTAAACAGGATGTAAAAAACTGCTGTAAAGAAGTAGAGAAGACAAACAAAAAGGTAGAAGAAATGAATAAGTCTCTCAAAGGTACCCAAGAAAACCACAATAAAGCAATCAAACAGGTAATGAAAACAGTTCAAGACTTGAAAAATGGAATGGAGGTAATGAAGAAAACACAAACTGAGGGAAGGTTGAATATGGAAAATCTGGGTAAACAAACAGCAATTACAGAGACAAGTATTACCAACAGAATACAGGAGATAGAAGAAAGAATCTCAGACACTGAAGAAAACTATAGAGGAAATAAACTCATTGACTAAAGAAAATAACAAATCCAACAAATTGTTAACACAAAAACATCCAGGAAATCTGGGACACCATGAAAAGACCAAACCTAAGAATAATAGGGATAGAAGAAGGAGAAGTATTACAGCTCAAAGGCCCATAAAATATATTCAACAAAATTATATAAAAAAACGTTCCCAACCTAAAGAAGGATATTCCTATGAAGGTACAAGAAGCATAAAGAACACCAAATAGACTGGATCAAAAAAGCATCCCCTCTCCATATAATAATCAAAACACAAAACATACATAATGAAGAGCAAGTATTAGGAGCTGCAAGAGAAAAGACCAACCCTAAGAATAATAGGGGTAGAAGAAGGAGAAGAATTACAGCTCAAAGACTCAGAAAATATATTCAATAAAATTGTAGAAGAAAACTTTCCCAAAATAAAGGATATTCCTATGAAGGTACAAGAAGTTTAGAGAACACCAAATGGACTAGATCAAAAAAAAATTCCCTCGCCATATAATAATCAAAACACAAAACATACAAAATAAAGAAAGACTATTAAGAGCTGCAAAGGAAAAACGCCAAGTAACATATAAAGGGAAACCTATCAGAATTATACCTGACTTCTCAATGGAAACAATGAAAGCCAGAAGGTCTTAGATAGATGTGCTGCAGACACAAAGAGACCATGGATGCAAGCCCAGACTACTATATCCAGCAAAGCTCACATTCACCATCGATGAAGAAAACAAGATATTCCAAGCCAAAAAAGATCTAAAAACAATACTTAGCCACAAACCCAGCCTTACAGAAAATACTAGAAGGAAAGTCACAAACCATGGAAACCAATATCACCCATAATAACACAAGCATCTAACAAGCCTACACCAGCACAACTTAAAGAAGGGAAACACACAAACACTACCACCAGGAAAAATAACCGGAGTCAACAACCACTGGTCATTAATATCACTTAATATCAATTGACTCAATTCACCTATAAAAAGGCACAGATTAAGAGATGGATATGAAAACAGGATCCAACATTCTGCTGTTTACAAGAAACATACCTCAAATTGAAAGACAGACACAACCTCAGAGTAAAGGGTTGGGAAAAGTCTTTCCAATCAAATGGTCCAAAGAAACAAGCAGGTGTGGCTATACTAATATCTAAGAAAATGGACTTCAAACTAAAATCAATCAGAAGAGATGGAGATGGACATTTTGTACTTATAATAGGAGCAATTCATCAGGAGGAAGTCTCAATCTTGAATATCTACGCCCCTAATATAAAAGCATCCACTTATGTAAAAGAAACGTTACTAGAACTTAAAGCATACATCAAACCCCACACTCTAAGAGTAGGAGATTTCAACACTCTGCTCTCACCAATGGACAGATCAACCACACAGAAGCTTAACAGAGAAATAAGAGATCTAACAGATGTAATGAACCAAATGAACAAACATCTATAGAACATTCCACCCAAACAGAAAAGAATATACATTCTTCTCAGCATCTCATGGAACTCTCTCAAAAATTGATCACATAATTGGTAACAAAATAAACATCCATAGATATAAAGAAATGGTAGTAATCACCTGTGTACTATCAGATC
This sequence comes from Myodes glareolus, assembly GCF_982192425.1. Lineage (NCBI taxonomy): Eukaryota > Metazoa > Chordata > Mammalia > Rodentia > Cricetidae > Myodes > Myodes glareolus. The sequence continues at coordinate 73,019,840 of NC_142026.1, forward strand.
ACCATGGAATAAAGTTAGAATTCAACAAAAATTCCAACCCCAGAAAGCCTACAAAGTCATGGAAACTGAACAGTCAACTACTTAACCACCCCTGGGTCAAATAAGAAATAAAGAAAGAAATTAAAGTCTTCCTTGAATTTAATGAAAATAAAGACGCAACATACTCACACCTATGGGACACTATGAAAGCAGTGATAAAAGGAAAGTTCATAGCACTAAGTGCTCACATAAAGAAAATGGAGAAAGCACACATTAGAGACTTAACAGCACAGCTGAAAGCTCTAGAAAAAAAGAAGAAGCAGACTCATCCAGGAGGAGTAGAAGACTGGAAATAATCAAACTGAGGGCTGAAATCAACAAAATAGAAACACAAAAAACAATCCAAAGAATCAATGAAACAAGAAGCTGGTTCTTTGAGAAAATCAACAAGATTGACAAACCCCTATGCAAACTAATCAAACGGCAGAGAGAGAACACACAAATTAATAAGATCAGAAATGAAAAGGGAACATAACCACAGACACAGAGGAAATCTAGAGAATCATTAGATCTTACCACAAAATCCTGTAGGCCACAAAATTGGAAAATGTAAAAGAAATGGACATTTTTTTTAGATAAGTACCACAAGCCAAAGTTAAATCTAGACCAGGTGAATAATTGAAATAGACCTGTAAGTTGTGAAGAATTTGAAGCTGTTACCAAAAACCTCCCTACCAGAAAAAAGCCCAGGACCAGTTGGTTTCAATGCAGAATTCTTCCAGACCTTCCAAGAATAGCTAATACCTAGACTACTTAATGTATTTCACAAAATAGAAACAGAAGAGTCATTGCCAAACTCCTTTTATGAAGCTACAGTTACCCTGATTCCAAAACCACACAAAGACTCAACCAAGAAAGAGAATTACAGGCAAATCTCACTCATGAACATCGATCCAAAAATTCTCAATAAAATACTGACAAACTGAAACCAAGAACACATCAAAGAAATTATACATTATGATCAAGTAACGTATTCATCCCAGAGATGCAGGGCTGGTTCAACATATGCAAATCTATCAATGTAATCCATCATATAAATAAACTGAAAGAAAAAAAACATATGATCATTTCATTAGATACTGAAAAAGCATTTGACAAAATTCAACACCCATTTATGATAAGGTCTTGGAGAGAATAGGGATACAAGTTCATACCTAAATATTTTAAAAGCTATATACAGCAAGCTGACAGTTAACATCAAATTAAATGGAGAGAAACTCAAAGCCATTCCACTAAAATCAGGAACAAGATAAGGCTGTCCACTCTCTTCATACCTCTTCAATATAGTGCTTAAGTACTTGCAATAGCAATAAGACAACATAAGGAGATCAAGTGGATTCAAATTGGAAAGAGGAAGTCAAACTTTTGTTATTTGCAGATGATATGATAGTGTACATAAGCAACCCCAAAAACTCTACCAAAGAACTCCTACAGCTGATAAGCACCTTCAGTAATGTGACAGGGAACAAGATCAATTCCAAAAAATCAGTTGCCCTCCTATACAGAAAGAACAAAGAAGCAGAGAGGGAAATCAGAGAAACATCGCCTTTCACGATAGCTACAAATAACATAAAATATCTTGGGGTAACTCTAACCAAGGAAATGAAAGATCTATTTGACAAGAACCTTTAAGTCTTTGAAGAAAGAAATTGAAGCGGACACCAGAAAATGGAAGGATATCCCTTGCTCTTGGATTTGGAGGATCAACCTGGTAAAAATAGCCAATCTACCAAAAGCAATCTATAGATTCAAAGCAATTCCCATCAAAATCCCAATAAAATTTTCACAGATCACGAATAATAGGCTCAAAGACCTTTAATTATAGTTAGAATCCACTTATGAGTGAATACATACCGTGTTCCTCTTTTTGGGTCTGGCTTACCAGCGTTTTCTATGTCCATCCATTTGCATGCAAAATTCAAGATGTCATTGTATTTTACCGTTTAGTAAAACTCTAATGTGTATATGTTCCACATTTTTTTAACCATTCTTCTATTGAGGGGCACCTAGGCTGTTTCCAGGTTGTGGCTATTACAAATAGTGTTGCTATGAACATAGTTGAACAAATGCTTTTGTAGTATGTTAGGGAATCTCTAGGGTATATTCCCAAGAGTGGAATTGCTGGGTCCTGAGGGAGGTTGACTCCCAGTTTCCTGAGAAACCTCCACAATGATTTCCACAGTGGCTGCACAAGTTTGCATTCCCACCAACAATGGATGAGTGTTCCCCTCACCCCACATCCTCTCCAGCATAGGCTATCGTTGGTGTTTTTCACTTTAGCTATTCTGACAGGTGTAAGATGGTATCTCAAAGTGGTTTTGATTTGTATTTCCCTGATGGCTAAGGAGGTTGAGCATGACCTTAAATGTCTTCTGGCCATTCGAAGTTCATCTGTTGTGAATTCTCTGTTCAGTTCAATACCCCATTTTTTAATTGAGCCTATTATACGTGATCCTAGAGAAGCTAAATAAGAAGACGAACCTGATGAAGATTATTTAGCTATCCGCCAGGAGGTAGGAAATAATCAAGAGTCCCAGGTAACCTCGGGTGCATGGGGGGGTGGGAGGGTTGTTGGAAGGGGAGAGGGTTAGAGAGAAGGGAGTAGGGGAGGAATGGAGAAAGCTCGGTTGACCGGGATGGGGGGGGGTAGGATGAATATGGGATCAGGGAAGAATATATTTCAACTAAGGGAGTCATTTTAGTGTTTACAGGAGACTTGATTATATATGGGATCCCAGGTCCAAGGAGAGATCCCCAGATTGTTCTCTGGACAGAGGAGAGGGTGCCTGAACCGGCCTTGGCCCATAACCATACTGATGAATATTTTGCTTATCACCATAGATCCTTCATCTGGTAATGGATGGCGATACAGACGGAGACCCACTTTGGAGCACCAGACTGAGCCCTCCACGGTTCAAATGAGGAGCAGAAGGACGAAGAAAATGAAGAAGGAAATAAGGACTGCTAGGGATGCTATCACCCACTGATACAAAGGGACGGATCTAATGAGAGTTTACCAAGGCCAGCTGGACTGCGACTGAACGAGGACGTGATTCAACCAGATTCTCTGAATGTGGCCGGATTCTCTGAATGTGGCTGGCCCGGAGTCTTTCTGAAAAGCCATTGACAATGACACTGGGACTTGTTTCCTCTGCATATACTGGATTTTTGGGATCCAGTCTGTTTGGATACTCACCTTCCTGGACCTGGAGGGAGGGGGGAGGAACTTGAACTTCCCACAGATCAGGAAACCCTGACTGCCCTTAGGGACAAAGAGGGAGGAGGAGAGGGAGTGGGGGAAGTGGGAGGGTGTTGGGAAGAGGGGTGTAAATGGAAACTTTTATAATTTAATAAAATTACTTAAAAAAATTTTTCACAGATCTCAAAAGAACAATAATCAACTTTATATGGAAAAACAAAAAAAACCCCAGCATAGTCAAAACAATACTTTACAATAAAAGTACTTCTGGAGGCATTACCATCCCTGACTTCATACTCTATTACATAGCTCCAATAATGAAAACAGCTTGGTACTGGCATAAGAGCAGAGAAGTTGACCAATGGAATCGAATCGAAGACCTGGATATTAACCCACAAAACTATGAACACCTGATTTTCAACAAAGGAGCTAAAATTATACAACTGAAGAAAGAGAGCATCTTTAACAAATGGTGCTAGTGTAACTGGATGTCAACCTGTAGAAGAATGAAAATAGATCCAAATCTATCACCATGCACAAAACTCAAGTCTAAATGAATTGAAAACCTCAATATAAATCTGACCCCACTGAACCTGATAGAAGAGAAAGTGGAAAGTAGTCTGCAACACATGGGCACAGGAGACCACTTCTTAGGTAGAACCCTAGTAGCACAGACAATAGGAGCAACAATGAATAAATGGGACCTCCTGAAACTGGATTTACATTGTCCTTCTGCAATGTAAAGGACACTGTCATTAAGACAAAAAGCCAAGCTACTGAATGGGACATCTTCACTAACCCTTCATCAGACAAAGGTCTGACCTCCAAAATATATAAAGAACTCAAGAAACTAGACATTAAAACTCTAATTAACCCAATTAAAAATGGGATACTGTACTGAACAGAGAATTCTCAACAGAAGAGGTTCAAATGGCCTAAAGACACTTAAGGTCATGCTCAACCTCCTTAGAGATCACGGAAATGCAAATCAAACAACTTTGAGATACCGTCTTACAACTGTCAGGATGGCTAAAATAAAAAACGTCAAAGATAGCCTATGCTGGAGAGGTTGTGGAGTAAGGGGAACACTCATCTATTGTTGGTCGGAATGCAAACTTGTGCAACCACTTTGGAAATCAGTGTGGAAGTTTCTCAGGAAGCTGGGAGTCGACCTACCTCAGGATCCAGCAATAACACTCTTGGGAATATACCCAATAGATACCCAATCATACTACAAAAGCATTTGTTCAACTATGTTCATAGCAGCACTATTTGCAATAGCCAGAATCGGGAAACAACCTAGGTGCCCCAGAAGAGAATAATGGATAAAGAAGATGTGGCACAAATACACTTTAGAGTTCTACTCAGTGGTAAAAAACAATGACATTGTTAATTTTGCATGCAAATGGATGGAAATAGAAAACGCTTTCCTGAGCGAGATAACCTAGCCCCCAAAAGAGGATTATGGTATGTACTCACTCATAAGTGGATTCTAGCCATAAGCAAAAGACATTGAGCCTATAGTTCATGATCCTAGAGAAGCTAAATGAGAAGGTGAACCCAAAGAAATACATATATTTATCCTCCTGGATATTAGAAGTAGACAAGATTGTCTGGCAAAAGTTGGGAGCAGGGGGTTTTGTTGGGTTGGGGGTAAGGGGAGATGGGGAGAGAGAAAGGAGAAGGGTGCGATTGTGGAGAGCTTGGGGGAATGGGATAGTTGAAGTGGAGGAAGGGTGGATATGGGAGCAGGGAAGAAGATATCTTAACTAAGGGAGCCATTTTGGGTTGGTTAAAGTCTTGGCTCTATAGAGGTTCCCAGGTGTCCAAGGGAATTTCCCCAACTAGGTCCATGGACAGCAGAGGAGAGGGTGCATGAACTGGCCTCCCATAGCCACACTGATGAATATCTTGCATATCACCATAGAACCATCACCTGGTGAGTGATGGAGACAGAGAGAGAGAGACCCACACTGGGGCACTGGACTGAGCTCCCAAAGCCCAGATGAAGAGCAGAAAGAGGGAGAATATAAGAAAGGAAAGCAGGACCACGAGGGGTGTGTCCACCCATGGAGACTGTGGAACTGATTTAGTGGGAGCTCACCATGGTCAGCTGGACTGGGTCTGAATGAGCATGTGATCAAACCGGACTCTCTTAATGTGGATGACAATGAGGGCTGACTGAGAAGCCAATGATAATGACACTGGATTTTGATTCTACTGCATATACTGGCTTTTTGGGAGCCTAGTCTGTTTGGATGCACACCTTCCTAGTATGAATGGTGGGGCTTGGACTTCCCATAGGGCAGGACACCCTGACTTCACTTAGGACTGGAAAGTGAGAGGGAGGGGGGATGGGGGGAGTGGGAGTGAAATGGGAGAATGTGAGGAGGTGGAAATTTTAAATAAACAAATTAATTAATTAACAAAAAGATTTAGAGAGAGGAGATGATGATGTTAAGACTACTGAGTCTTGAGGAAAGTGAGCAAAAATACGGACCCAAGAGGTATTGGTCCTTAAGTTCCCTCAATAGAGAAGCAGAATCATTTACTCATTAGTTTTAGAGTCTGCTTCACTGGACAAAGTGCAATTTCTTCATGAGTTTCCTAGGGAAGGGGACAGGAGAATAAGAAAATCATCAAGAGGCTGTCTGTCTTTTCCCTATGTACAGTCCTTTATATTTGAACAGTAACCAGCACCCACTTCATCCTAGGGCTGAGCCATTATAATTATAGGATGTCATTATGAATTTGCTTTGAGGTGTTGACTCTATTTTTGGATTTAAGTTGTGATCAATCAGTAGGAATACTGTGGAGGGACCTATGTGAGGGAGAGATCAGCAGAGCTGTTCCATCTCTGACCTACCCAAACTGATTTCAACCTTATCTCTGATGAGTCTGTCCTGATATTTTTTTAAATTCTTCCTGGGACAGACATATCCCAGCATGACTGCCCAGCAGGAAAAGATTGTTTGGGTGGTTTCTTGTCTATTAATTTTAATCTGATATCCATTTTCAAAAGCCATGTCTTTTTAGAAAAATTATTAAATGAGATATGTTGTCTGAGTTTTCTGTCCTGCCTGGTTCCTGCAGTTGTTAAGTCCCAAAGAAATCACACAGAGGTCTACATTAATCATAAACTGATTGACCCATTAGCTCAGGCTTCTTATTAACTCTTACAAATTACATTAGCTCATTATTCTTATCTGTGTTAGCCACATGGTTCAGTACCTTTTTCGGCAGCGTAGTCATATCTTGCTTCTTCTGTGTCTGGACAGAACTGCAGAAGGAGCTTCCCTCTTTACAGAATTCTCCTGTTCTCATGAACTGCCTCTATTTCCTGTCTGGTTGTCCTGCCTATACTTCCTGCCTGGCTCCTTGACAATCAGTGTTTATTTAAAACATATTTGACAGAATATAGGCAATTGTCCTGCACCAGAGATATAATTATCTGTTTTTCCTTTTCTTTTCCCTCTCTCCAGCCCATCCCAGGTAACCTTACTACAACTTTTTCACACACTCCTTTAAATGTCAGTATCTTTTTCTTTGTACCATATGACTTTTATATTAAGGGCATAGATATTCAGGATTGAGACTTTATATTGATGAATTGTTCCTGTTATGAGCATAAAGTGTCCTTCTCCATCTCTTCTGATTGATTTTAGTTTGAAGTCTATTTTGTTAGATATTAGGATAGCCGCACCTGCTTTTTAGGTCTGTTTGATTGGAAAGCCTTTTCCCAACCCTTTACTCTGAGGTAGTGTCTGTTTTTGAGGTTGGGGTGTGTTTCTTGTAAACAGCAGAATGTTGGATCCTGTTTTCTTTCTTTTTTTCTATTTCCATCCGTTTTTATTAAATTATAAAAGTTTCCATTTCCGCCCCTCTTCCCAACACCCTCCCACTCCCCCCACTCCCTCTCCTCCTCCCTCTTCGTCCCTTAAGGCAGTCAGGGTTTCCTGCCCTGCGGGAAGTTCAAGTTCCTCCTCCCTCCCTCCAGGTCCAGGAAGGTGAGTATCCAAACAGACTGGATCCCCAAAATCCAGTATATGCAGAGGAAACAAGTCCCAGTGTCATAGTCAATGGCTTTTCAGAAAGATTTCGGGCAAGCCACACTCAGAGAATCCGGCCAAATTCCGAGAATCTGGTTAGATCACGTCCTCGTTCAGTCCCAGTCCAACTGGCCTTGGTAAACTCTCATTAGATCAGTCCCCTTGTATCAGTGGGTGATCGCACCCCTCGCGGTCCTGATTTCCTTTTTCATGTTCTTCCTCCTTCTGCTCCTCATTTGGACCATGGGGGGCTCAGTCCGGTGCTCCAATGTGGGTCTCCGTCTGTATTGCCATCCATCGTCGGATGAAGGATCTATGGTGATAAGCAAAGTCTTCATCAGTATGGTATAGGCCAAGGCCGGTTCAGGCACCCTCTACTCTGTCCAGAGAACAATCTGGGGATCTCTCCTTGGACCTGGGATCCCATTTATAATCAAGTCTCTTGTAAACTCTAAAATGACTCCCTTAGTTGAGATATATTCTTCCCTGATCCCATTTGCTTGAAAAACCTTTTCCCAGCACTTTACTCTGAGTAGATGTCTCTCTTTGTGGTTGAGGTGTGTTTCTTTCAAACAGCAGAATGTTGGATCCTGTTTTCGTATCTAATCTCTAAGTCTGTGCCTTTTTATAGGTGAATTGAGTCCATTGTTAGTAAGTGATATTAATGACCAGTGGTTGTTGACTCCGGTTATTTTTTTTTTGGGGGGGGGGGTAGTGGAGTGTATGTTTTTCCCTTCTTTGAGTTCTGCTTGTGAAGGGTCGCTAGAAGCCTGAGTTATTGTAGGCAGTGTTAGGAATGTTGGATTCCTTGGGTTGTGATTTTCCTTCTAATACTTTCTGTAAGGCTGGATTTGTAGCTACATATTGTTTAAATTTGTTTTTATCCTGGAATATTTTGTTTTCTCCGTTGATAGTGAATGATAGCTTGGCTGGGTAAAGTAGTCTGGGCTTGCATCCATGGTCTCTTAGTTTCTGCAGTACTTCTATCCAGGACCTTCTGGCTTTCATGGTTTCCATAGAAAAGTCTGGTGTAAGTCTGATAGGTTTACCTTTTTAAGTTACTTGATCTTTTTCCTTTGCAGCTCTTAATATTCTCTCTTTCATCTGAATGTTTTGTGTTTTGATTATTATATGGTGAGGGGATTTTTTTTGATCCAGCCTATTCGGTGTTCTGTATGCTTTTTGAATCTTCATAGGAATATCGTTCTTTAGGTTGGGGAAGTTTTCTTCTATAATTTTGTTGAATATATTTTCTGGACCTTTGATCTGCAATTCTTCTCCTTCTTCTACCCCTATTATTCTTAGATTTTACAGAAGCTTCCCAGTTTCAGTAGATCCCATTTATTCATTGTTTCTCTTACTGTCTGTGCTACTGGGGTCCTACTTAGGAAGTGGCCTCCTGTGCCTATATCTTGTAGACTACTTCCCACTTTCTCTTCTATCAGGTTCAAAGTGGACAGATTGATGTTGATGTCTTTAATCCATTTGGACTTGAGTTTTGTGCATGGCAATAGATATGGATCTATTTTCATTCTTCTACAGGTTGACATCCAGTTATGCCAGCACCATTTGTTAAAGACGCTTTCCTTCTTCCATTGTATACCTTTAGCTCCCTTGTCAAAAATTAGGTGTTCATAGGTTTGAGGGTTAGTATCTGGGTCTTCTATTCGATTCCATAGGTCGACTTCTCTCTTCTTATGCCAATACCAAGCTGTTTTCAATACTGTAGCTCTCTAATAGAGTTTGAAGTCAGGGATAGTAATGCCTCCAGAAGTTCCTTTATTGTATAAGATTGTTTTGGCTATCCTGGGTTTTTTGTTTTTCCATATTAAATTGATTATTGTTCTCTCAAGGTCTGTGAAGAAGTTTGATGGGATTTTGATGGGGATTGCATTGAATCTATAGATTGCTTTTGGTAGAATTGCCATTTTTACTATGTTGATTCTCCCAATCCAAGTACAGGGGAGGTCTTTCCATTTTCTGGTATCCTCCTCAATTTCTCTTTTCAAAGGCTTAAAGTTCTTGTCAAATATGTCTTTCACTTCCTTGGTTAGAGTAACCCCAAGATATTTTATGCTATTTGTGGCTATCGTGAAAGGTGATGTTTCTCTGATTTCCCTCTCTGCTTCTTTATCCTTTGTGTATAGGAGTGCCACTGATTTTTTGGAGTTGACCTTGTATCCTGCCACGTTACTAAAGGTGTTTATCAGCTGTAGGAGTTCTTTGGTAGAGTTTTTGGGGTCGCTTATGTACACTATCATATCGTCAGCAAATAACGAAAGTTTAACTTCATCCTTTCCAATTCGAATCCCCTTGATCTCCTTATGTTGTCTTATTGCTATTGCTAGAACTTCAAGCACTATATTGAAGAGGTATGGAGAGAGTGGACAGCCTTGTCGTGTTCCTGATTTTAGTGGAAAGGCTTTGAGTTTCTCTCCATTAAATTTGATGTTAGCTGTCGGCTTGCTGTATATTGTTTTTATTATATTTAGGTATGATTCTTGTATCCCCAGTGTCTTCAACACCTTTATCATAAAGGGGTGTTGAATTTTGTCAAATGCTTTTTCAGCATCCAATCAAATTATCATTTGGTTTTTTTCTTTCAGCTTATTTATATGATGGATTACATTGATAGATTTGCGTATGTTGAACCATACCTGCATCCCTGGGATGAAGCCTACTTGATCATAATGGATAATTTTTCTAATTTTTTTTTGGGTTCGGTTTGCCAGTATTTTATTGAGAATTTTCGCATCGATGTTCATGAGTGAGATTGGCCTGTAATTCTCTTTCTTTGTTGTGTCTTTGTGTGGTTTTGTTATTAGGGTGACTGTAGCTTCATAAAAGGAGTTTGGCAGTGACTCTTCTTTTTCTATATTGTGGAATACATTAAGGAGTATAGGTATTAGCTCTTCTTGGAAGTTCTGGTAGAATTCTGCATTGAAACCATCTGGTCCTGGGCTTTTTTTTGGTAGGGAGATTTTTGATAACAGCTTCTAATTCTTCACGACTAACAGGTCTATTTAGATTGTTCACCTGGTCTTGGTTCAACTTTGGTATATGGTACTTATCTATAAAAATGTCCATTTCTTTTACATTTTCCAACTTTGTGGCATATAAACTTTCGTAGTAATATCTAATGATTCTCTGAATTTCCTCTGTGTCTGTGGTTATGTCCCCCTTTTCATTTCTGATCCTATTAATTTGCAAGTTCTCTCTCTGCCGTTTGATTAGTTTGCATAGGGGTTTGTCAATCTTGTTAATTTTCTCCAGGAACCAGCTTTTTGCTTCATTGATTCTTTGGATTGTTTTCTGTGTTTCTATTTTGTTGATTTCAGCCCTCAGTTTGATTATTTCCAGTCTTCTACTCCTCCTGGGTAAATCAGCTTCTTTTTTTTTCTGGAGCTTTCAAGTGTGTTGCTATGTCTCCAATGTGTGCTTTCTCCGTTTTCTTTAGGTAGGCACTTAGTGCTATGAACTTTCCTCTTAGCACTGCTTTCATTGTGTCCCATAGGTTTGAATACGTTGTGTCTTTGTTTTCATTGTATTCAAGGAAGACTTTAATTTCTTTCTTTATTTCTTCCTTGACCCAGGGGTGATTTAGTAGTTGACTGTTCAACTTCCATGAGTTTGTTGGCTTCCTGGGGGTACCATTGTTGTTGAATTCTAATTTTAATCCATGGTGATCTGACAAGACACAGGTGGTTACTAATATTTTTTTGTATCTGTGTAAGTTTGCTTTGTTACCAAGTATGTGGTCAATTTTCGAGAAGGTTCCATGAGCTGCAGAGAAAAAGGTATATTCTTTCCTATTTGGGTGAAGTGTTCTATAGATGTCTGTTAAGTCCATTTGATTCAGTACCTCCAATAAATCTCTTATTTCTCTGTTAGGTTTCTGTCTGATTGACCTGTCCATTGGTGAGAGAGGAGTGTTGAAGTCTCCTACTATTAGTGTGTGTGGTTTGATGACTTCCTTGAGTTCTAGAAGAGTTTCTTTTACATATGTGGGTGCCTTTTTATTAGGGGCATAGATATTCAAGATTGAGACTTCTTCCTGATGTATTGTTCCTGTTATGAGTATGAAATGACCATCTATATCTCTTCTGATTGATTTTAGTTTGAAGTCGATTTTGTTAGATATTAGAATGGCCACACCCACTTGTTTCTTAGGTCCATTTGCTTGGAAAACCTTTTCCCAACCCTTTACTCTGAGTAGGTGTCTGTCTTTGTGGTTGAGCTGTGTTTCTTGTAAACAGCAGAATGTTGGATCCTGTTTTCGTATCCAATCTCTAAGTCTGTGCGTCTTTATAGGTGAGTTGAGTCCATTGATATTAAGTGATATTAATGACCAGTGATTGATGACTCCGGTCATATTTTTGGGTAGTAGAGTGTATGTGTTTTCCTTCTTTGAGTTGTGCTTGTGAAGGGTCGCTAGATGTCTGAGTTAATGTAGGCCGTGTTGGGAATGTTGGATTCCTTGGGTTGTGATTTTCCTTCTAATATTCTCTGTAAGGCTGGATTAGTAGCTACGTATTGTTTAAATTTGTTTTTATCCTGGAATATTTTGTTTTCTCTGTTGATAGTGAACAATAGCTTGGCTGGGTAAAGTAGTCTGGGCTTGCATCCATGGTCTCTTAGTTTCTGCAGTACCTCTGTCCTGGACCTTCTGGCTTTCATGGTTTCCATAGAGAAATCTGGTGTAAGTCTGATAGGTTTACCTTTATAAGTTACTTGACCTTTTTCCTTTGCAGCTCTCAATATCCTTTCTTTAGTCTGAATGCTTTGTGTTTTGATTATTATATGACGAGGGGATGTTTTTTTCTGATCCAGTCTATTCGGCGTTTTGTATGCTTCTTGAACCTTCATAGGAATATCGTTCTTTAGGATGGGAAAGTTTTCTTCTATAATTTTGTTGAGTATATTTTCTGGACCTTTGAAATGCATTTCTTCTCCTTCTTCTACTCCTATTATTCTTAGATTTGGTTTTTTTTTATTGTGTTCCACAGTTCCTGAATGTTTTGTGATGAGAATTTGTTGGATTTGCTGTTTTCTTTGGTCAGAGTGTTTAATTTCTCTATGGTGTCCTCAGAGTCTGAGATTCTTTCTTCTATCTCTTGTATTCTATTGGTTATGCTTGTTTCTGAAGTCTCTGTTCGTTTACCCAGATTTTCCATAGCCAGCCGGCCCTCGGTTTGTGATTTCTTCATTGACTCCATTTCAGTTTTCAAATCTTGAACTGTTTCTATTACCTGTTTGATTGTTTTTTCTTGGTTTCCCAGAATTTCATTTACGGATTTACTCATTTCTTCAAACTTTTTGGTATATTTCTCTTCCATTTCTTTACTCATTTCCTCAATCTTTTTGTTATACTTATCTTCCATTTCTTTACGGCAGATTTTCACCCCCTGTTTAAGTTCCTCTATTATTTTCATAAAGATCCGCTTAGAGTCGATTTCTTCTATTTCTTCTGGAGTAGGGTGTTCAATTCTTCTAGTTTCGAGCTCCCTGGATTCTGGAGAAGTCATGTTGCCTTTCAGGTTGTTGCAGGAATTCTTGCATTGGCGCCTGCCCATCTCCTCCACTCTGGATGAACCTCCTTAGCACTTTCTGGATAGAACTCCTCAACACTCTCTGGGTAGGACTTCACAGCACTCTCTGGATAGAGCTCCTCAGCCCTCTCTGGGAAGAGCTCCTCAGCAGTGCAATAGGGCTAGCTGATCTTCCCAGGACCCGGGAGGCAAAGGGCCCGCAGCAGTGGGGGGAGGGGGGGTCCCTTGGAACACCTCAGACTCTGCTGCAGAAGCTGGGGGGTGCTGTGCTCTGTTCCCGGACAGGCAGGCTGCCCAGGCGAGCACCCACTCACCTCTCTGGGAAGAACTCCTCAGCAGTGCAACAGGGCTAGCTGGTCTTCCCAGGACCCGGGAGACAAAGGGCCCGCAGCAGTGGGGGTGGGTGGGGTCCCATGGAACACCGAAGACCCTGCCTCAGAAGCTCTCTGGGAAGAACTCCTCAGCAGTGCAACAGGGCTAGCTGGTCTTCCCTGGACCCGGGAGACAAAGGGCCCGCAGCAGTGGGGGGAGGGGAGGGGTCCCTTGGAACACCGAAGACCCTGCCGCAGAAGCTGAGTGGGGAAGGGCTGTGCTCTGTTCCCGGACAGGCAAGCTGCCCAGGCGAGCACCCACTCAGCTCTCTGGGAAGAGCTCCTCAGCAGTGCAACAGGGCTAGCTGGTCTTCCCAGGACCCGGTTGGCAAAGGGCCCACAGCAGTAGGGGGAGGGAGGGGTCCCTTGGAACACTGCAGACCCTGCTGCAGAAGCTGGGGGGGGGGCTGTGCTCTGTTCCCGGACAGGCAGACTGCCCAGGCGAGCACCCACTCACCTCTCTGGGAAGAACTCCTCAGCAGTGCAACAGGGTTAGATGGTCTTCCCAGGACCCGGGAGACAAAGCCCAAGCTGTTTTCAATACTGTTTCTCTGTAATAGAGTTTGAAGTCAGGGATGGTAATGCCTCCAGAAGTTTCTTTATTGTATAAGATAGTTTTTGCTATCCTGGGTTTTTTGTTTTTCTATATAAACTTGATTATTGTTCTCTCAAGGTCTGTGAAGAAGTTTGATGGAATTTTGATGGGAATTGCGTTGAATCTATAGATTGCTTTTGGTAGAATTGCCATTTTTACTATGTTGATTCTCCCAATCCAAGAACAGGGGAGATCTTTTCATTTTCTGGTATCCTCCTCAATTTCTTTCTTCAAGGACTTAAAGTTCTTGTCAAATAGGTTTTTCACTTCCTTGGTTAGAGTTACCCCAAGATATTTTATGCTATTTGTGGCTATCATGAAAGGTGATGTTTCTCTGATTTCCCTCTCTGATTCTTTATCCTTTGTGTATAGGAGGGCAACCGATTTTTTGGAGTTGATCTTGTATCCTGCCACATTACTAAAGGTGTTTATCAGCTGTAGGAATTCTTTGGTAGAGTTTTTGGGGTCGCTTATGTACACTATCATATCGTCAGCAAATAACGAAAGTTTAACTTCATCCTTTCCAATTCGAATCCCCTTGATCTCCTTATGCTGTCTTATTGCTATTGCTAGGACTTCAAGCACTATATTGAACAGGTATGGAGAGAGTGGACAGCCTTGTCGTGTTCCTGATTTTAGTGGAATGGCTTTGAGTTTCTCTCCATTCAATTTGATGTTAGCTGTCGGCTTACTATATATTGCTTTTATTATATTTAGGTATGATCCTCGTATACCCAATCTCTCCAACACCTTTATCATAAAGGGGTTTTGAATTTTGTCAAATGCTTTTTCAGCATCCAAAGAAATGATCATATGTTTTTTTTCTTTCAATTTATTTATATGATGGATTACATTGATAGATTTGCATATGTTGAACCAGCCCTGCATCTCTGAGATGAAGTCCACTTGATCATAATGGATAATTTTTCTAATGTATTCTTGGATTCGGTTTGCCAGTATTTTATTGAGTATTTTGGCGTCAATGTTCATGAGTGAGATTGGTCTGTAATTCTCTTTCTTGGTTGTGTCTTTGTGTGGTTTTGGTATCAAGGTAATTGTAGCTTCATAAAAAGAGTTTGGCAATGATTCTTCTGTTTCTATATTGTGAAATACATTAAGGAGTATAGGTATTAGCTCTTCCTGGAAGTTCTGGTAGAATTCTGCATTGAAACCATCTGGACCTGGGCTTTTTTTGGTGGCGAGGTTTTTGATAACAGCTTCTAATTCTTCACGACTAACAGGTCTATTTAGATTGTTCACTTGCTCTTGATTTAACTTTGGTAAATGATATTTATCTAAAAACCAATCCATTTCTTTTACATTGTCCAACTTTGTGGCATATAAACTCTCGTAGTAGGATCTAATGATTCTCTGAATTTCCACTGTGTCTGTTGTTATGTCCCCCTTTTCATTTCTGATCTTATTAATTTGAGTGTTCTCTCTCTGCCGTTTGATTAGTTTGGCTAGGGGTTTGTCAATCTTGTTGATTTTCTCCAAGAACCAACTTTTTGTTTCGTTGATTTTTTGGATTGTTTTCTGTGTTTCTATTTTGTTGATTTCAGCCCTCAGTTTGATTATTTCCAATCTTCTACTCCTCCTGGGAGAGTCTGCTTCTTTTTTGTCCAGAGCTTTTAGGTGTGCTGTTAAGTCTCCAATATATGCTTTCTCCGTTTTCTTTAATTGGGCACTTAGCGCTATGAACTTTCCTCTTAGAACTGCTTTCATTGTGTCCCATAGGTTTGAGTATGTTGTGTCTTTATTTTCATTAAATTCAAGGAAGACTTTAATTTCTTCCTTTATTTCTTCCTTGACCCAAGGATGATTCAGTAGTTGACTGTTCAACTTCCATACATTTGTAGGCTCTCTGGAATTCGAATTGTTATTGAGTTCTAACTTTATTCCGTGGTGATCTGACAAGACACAGGTGATTACTAATATTTTTTTGTATCTGTGTAAGTTTGCTTTGTTACCGAGTATGTGGTCAATTTTCGAGAAGGTTCCATGAGCTGCAGAGAAGAAGGTATATTCTTTCCTTTTTGGGTAGAATGTTCTATAGATATCTGTTAAGTCCATTTGATTCATTACCTCTAGCAATTCTCTTATTTCTCTGTTGAGTTTCTGTTTGATTGACCTGTCCATTGGTGAGAGAGATGTGTTGAAGTCTCCTACTATTAGTGTGTGTGGTTTGATGACTGCCTTGAGTTCTAAAAGTTTTTCTTTTACATAAGTGGGTGCTTTTATATTAGGGGCGTAGATATTCAGGATTGAGACTTTCTCCTGATTAATTGTTCCTGTTAAGAGTATGAAATGTCCATCTCCATCTCTTCTGATTGATTTTAGTTTGAAGTAAATTTTGTCAGATATTAGAATGGCCACACCAGCTTGTTTCTTAGGTCCGTTTGCTTGGAAAACCTTTTCCCAACCCTTTATTCTGATCAGATGTCTATCTCTGTGGTTGAGGTGTGTTTCTTGTAAACAGCAGAATGTTGGATCCTGTTTTCTTATCCAGTCTCTAAGTCTGTGCCTTTTTATAGGTGAGTTGAGTCCATTAATATTAAGTGATATTAATGACCAGTGGTTGTTGATTCCGTTTATTATTTGTGTGTGTGTGTGTGTGTATGTGTGTGTGTGTGTGTGTGTGTGTGTGTGTAGTAGAGTTTGTGTGTTTCTCTTCTTTGAGTTGTGGTTGTGAAGGGTCACTAGATGTCTGGGTTACTGTAGGCAGTGATGGTAATGTTGGATTCCTTGGGTTGCGATTTTCCTTCTATTACTTTCTGTAGGGATGGATTTGTGGCTACGAATTGTTCAAATTTATTTTTATCCTGGAATATTTTGTTTTCTCCATTGATAGTGAACAATAGCTTGGCTGGGTATAATAGTCTGGATTTGCATCCATGGTCTCTTAGTTTCTGCAGTACCTCTATCCAGGATCTTCTGGCTTTCATGGTTTCCATAGAGAAGTCTGGTGTAAGCCTGATAGGTTTACCTTTATAAGTCACTTGACCTTTTTCCTTTGCAGCTCTTAATATTCTTTCTTTAATCTGGATGTTTTGTGTTTTGATTATTATATGGCGAGGGGACTTTTTTTTTTTGATCCAGTCTATTCAGTTTTCTGTATGCTTCTTGAACCTTCATAGGAATATCGTTCTTTAGATTGGGAAATTTTTCTTCTATAATTTTGTTAAAAATATTTTCTGGGCCTTTGATCTGCAGTTCTTCTCCTTCTTCAATCCCTATTATTCTTAGATTTGGTTTTTTTATTGTGTCCCAGATTTCCTGAATGTTTTGTGAAGAGAATTTGTTGAATTTGCTTTTTCTTTGACCAGAGCATTTATTTTCTCTATGGTATCTTCAGAATCTGAGATTCGTTCTTCTATCTCTTGTATTCTATTGGTTATGCTTGATTCTGTAGTCTCTGCTCGTTTACCTAGGTTTTCCATATCCAGCTGGTTCTCGTTTTGTGTTTTCTTCATTGCCTCCATTTCAGTTTTCAATTCTTGGACTGTTTCCTTTACTTGTTTGATTGTTTTTTCTTGGTTTCTCAGGGTCTCATTCACAGAATTACTTATTTCTTCAAACTTTTTGTTATATTTCTCATCCATTTCTATACTCATTTCTTCAAACTTTTTGTTATACTTCTCGACTAGTTCCTTAAGGGAGTTATTCATATCCTCTTTAAGGGACTCTATTGCTTTCATAATGGCACTTTTTTCCACTTCATCTGGGTTAGAGTGTTCAAATCCTTCTGTTGTAGGGTCATTGGGATCTGGTGTTTTCATGTTGTTTTTCAGATTGTTGGAGGAGGTGTTGCCTTGGCGTCTCCCCATCTCTTCGTTCAAATGCTCTCTATTGGAACTTTTGGTAGCGGGTCAGGTTCACTTGTTGGGCAGGGAGTTCACTGATAGAATGCCTACCTTTCCTCAGGCAGGTTATTGAAGTACAGGCACTCCCTCTTTCCGGGATGCGCTTGCAGAGCAGGCCCAGTGTGCAAGGCAGCTGAGCTGGGGGAAATTTTACGGCCCCAGTGGTAGGGGAGAAATATAGGAATTTGTACTTGGATGGAAGCTGGGATGGCAGGTGGGAGAGCTTAGCAGGGTGGAACCAGCACTGCAGGCTGACCTGGGAGTCTATGTGGTCGGGGAAAGTCCAAGCTCCTCCTCGCCGGGCCCCTGCTGCGGGCCCGAATCACACTCACCCCTTCTATGGCCCTCTGGATGGAGGCTGGGATGGCTGGCGGAGGTGCTAGCAGGGTGGAGCCAGCAGAGCAGGCTGACCTGGGAGTCTATGGGGTCGGGGAAAGTCCTAGCTCCTCCTCACCGGGCCCCTGCCGCAGGCCCGAAGCACACTCACCACTCAGATGGCCCTCTGGATGGCAGCTGGGCTGGATCCTGTTTTCATATCCATTCCTTTAACCTCTTTCTTTTTATAGGTAAAATGAATCCATTGATATTAAGAAATATTAATGATCAGTGATTGTTAACTACAGTTATTTTTTTGGTGGTATAGTTTGTATGTTTACCTTCTTTGAGTTGTGTTGATGGAGGGTTGTCAGATGTCTTTGCTATTGCAGGTGTTGTTGGCTTCCTTGGGTTGAGGTTTTCCTTCTAATACTTTCTGTAAGTCTGGCTTTGTGGATGTATATTGTTTAAATCTATTTTTTTCAAGGAATATCTTGTTTTCTTCATCGATGGTGAAAGAAAGCTTTGCTGGGTGTAGTAGTCTGTGCTTGCATCCATGATCTCTTAGTGTCTGCAGCACATCTATCCAAGACCTTCTGGCTTTCATGGTTTCCATAGAGAAGTCAGGTGTTATTCTGATAGGTTTCCTTTTATATGTTACTTGGCATTTTTCCTTTGCAGCTCTTAATAGTCTTTCTTTATTCTGTATGTTTTGTCTTTTGATTATTATATGGCGAAGGAATTTTTTTTTTGATCTTGTCCATTTGGTGTTCCGTAAACTTCTTGTGCCTTCATAGGAATATCCTTTATGTTGGGAATGTTTCCTTCTACAATTTTATTGAATATATTTTCTGAGCCTTTGAGCTGTAATTCTTCTCCTTCTTCTACCCCTATTATTCTTAGGGTTGTTCTTTTCATGGTGTCCCAAATTTTCTGGATGTTTTGTGGTACCATTTTGTTGGATTTGATGTTTTCTTTGATCAATGAGTCTATTTATTGTTTAGTATCTTCGGTGTCTCAGATTCTTTCTTCTACCTCTTGTATTCTGTTGGTTATGCTTGTCTCTGTAGTTCTTGATCAATTACCCAGATTTTCCATGTCCAGCCTTCCCTCGGTTTATGTTTTCTTCATTACCTCCATTTCAATTTTCAAGTCTTGAACTGTTTCCTTTACCTGTTTCATTGCTTTATCTTTGTTTTCTTGGATATCTTTGAGAAATTTATTCATTTCTTCTACATTTTTGTTTGTCTTCTCTTCCATTTCTTTAAGGCAGTTTTTCACTTCCTGTTTATAGGTCTCCATTATTTTCATAATGTTATGTTTAAAATCAATTTCTTCTACTTCTTCTGGAAAAGGTTGTTCAAGTCTTTCTGTTGCATGTTCACTGGATTCTGATGTTATTATGTTGTTTTTCAGGATGTTGAAGAAAGTCTTGCATTGGCACCTGCCCATCTCTTCCTTCAAATGAGGCCAGCAGAGTCTCGGCGTCTTGGTCAATCTTTGTTGTGACTGACTATGTACTTGGGAGTTTTTCTTGGTCTGCACTCTCTTAGCTTCTGTCAGTACTGGAGCTGGCTCTCAGATCTCTTCTGCTCTGAAGCAGGCTGTGCTGTGGGATCCAAGGACCCACTCCATATCTGAGGTCTGATTTTCTGACCACAGGTTTTCTACATATTTTTTCTCTACAGGCAAAAGGAACAGTTCATTT
The DNA here is from genome assembly GCF_982192425.1 of Myodes glareolus. Taxonomy (NCBI): domain Eukaryota; kingdom Metazoa; phylum Chordata; class Mammalia; order Rodentia; family Cricetidae; genus Myodes; species Myodes glareolus. Next base: position 73,039,528 of record NC_142026.1, read on the forward strand.
TTGAAAAGTTCTCAGTTTCTCTTGAGTGGACTTTTAGAAAAGACCAAGAATATTTTGGTTTATATTTCAGACATGAAAGGAGGGTTTTCTTCAAAGCAATGTCTAGTGATCCTCAAACTCTTATTTCTTTTTTTCACCTGAAATTTCTTTTAATCTTTTCCTGGCAGCATCTATTATGTAGCCCAATATAACCAGAACTCATGAGCCTAAGATTGGATTCAAACTGAGTTCCTTCTTTTTCATCTTGAGAAATGTTAGGAATACAGATTGCACAACCACACTTGCTTTTAAATTTTTAATTTCTCTTTAAATAAAGAAAATGTTTATTTGACTAACAGTTCCATCATTTGGGGTAAGTTACAGAAACAGTCTCTTGAGTCAGATAATTGGTCACTTCAATCCATAGTTAGATAGGAGAGATCTAGAAATACATGCATATTTTCAGCTTACTTTATCCAGTTCAGGATATCCTGCTTAGGAAATGGTGTCATCTCTTAAGTAGTGGGTAATTAATTAATTATTAATTAATCTAAAGGGAAAATTTCCCCAAACATGTCCAAAGGCCAACTCTCTCTGATTTAAACAAACTCTCCCTCAGACTCTGTTTTGAAGTGATTCTAGATTCTGTCAGGATGACATTTAATACTAAAGTTTAAACTATCAGAAATATCAATCATATACCATTGCTTAAAATATTTAGAAACAAGTCTCACCATTTTATCTAGACACACAATTCCTGTAAATATACCTGAAGGACATTTAGTCATCAGCACACCATGGACACAGTTCATGATTATTGATTCACTAGACAATCACAGCTACTATGGGTTCATATTTGCAATGTTTATACCACATTCAGAGACCATCATTTTGTAGCACTTCTCCACCAACTGTGGCTTTTACATTTGTTGCCCTACCTCATTTAATGATGTTCCCTGAACCCTTGAATATGTTGATGTAGACTTTACAAGAAAGCCATTTGTGGGAGAGGAGTGAGCACTGAATATAATCTAAATACATTGCATTCTTGTATGAAATTTCCTCAAACTTAAAAATCTTATACTAAGAAGAAAGCTTCCTGTTTCTTATGGTGGTCTCTCTCTCTCTCTCTCTCTCTCTCTCTCTCTCTCTCTGTCTCTGTCTGTCTCTATCTCTGTCTCTGTCTCTCTCTCTCTATGTTTCTCTCACACACACATACCACCCATAAACATGCACACACACACTATGACAAATATATATGAAGATTCTTAAAGAAACCAAGCACTTTGTGTGGTAACATAAAAAGTTAATACAAAATTAAAAAATAAAAACACAATTTAAAATTTATTTTCCACATATATGCATATGCATGCATTTATAATCCTGAATCTGGTTTATTTTGTGCCATATAATGATTATTTCAAGTTGTATCTATTTTTCCTAAAATGTTCTACTTGATTTTTTTATTGCTAAAGATGCTTTTTCGTCACTTGGACCTAAGAGCATCTGTCTTGTGTGTTCTTGGAAGGGAACTTGTATTAAAGAGGCTTCAAATTAAATTCCATTTTCATGTTGCTCACAGTCCCTGTAATCTTAACCTTGGGGAGCAGAGATAGGAAGATCACAATTTGGAGCATAGCTATCAAGTCCTTATTCAAAACAGCAAAGAAACAGAAAGACAGACATAGAAACAAAGATGCATCTCATAGTAAATGCTGGAAAATGCAAAAGATAACATATGGGATAGTTTAAGAGTTGAGATTTTGATAAGCGTGACGTAAGCTATAATCACTTGACAAGTGGTGGTGCAGGAGAATTGTCTGTATTCTGTCAATCATGTTTTAAATAAATGGTGATTGGCCAGGCAGGAAGTATAGGCGGGAAAACCAGACAGGAAGTAGAGGTGATGCAATAAGAACAGGAGAATTCTGGGAAGCAGGAAGCTCCCTTGACAGTCCAACTCAGACCACTGAAGAAGCAACATGTAATCTGCCATGCTGAGAAAGGTACTGAGCCATGTGGCTAACATAGATAAGAACAATGGGTCAATATAAACTACAAGAGCTAATAAGTTGCCTGAGCTAATGGGCCAATCAGTTTTATAACATGAAGATCTCTATGTGATTTTCTTTGGAGGTTGCTGGCTGTGGGGTACTGGGCAGGACAGAAACCCCAAAAAGCAGACCCCTTCATGTTACAAAGTGGGAGTATCAGTTGAGAAAATGCATCAATATGATTATCCTATAGGCAAGTCTGTTGGGCATTTTCTTGATTCATGACTGATGTGGGAAGGCCTAGACCACTGTGAGTGGTACCTTTCCTCTTGTGGTCATCTTAAATTGTGTAAGAAAGCAGGCTGAGCAAGGCATGGGGAATAATTCAATGTGTGTTAAAACTTCATTGCATCTGCTTAAGTTTCTGCCTCCAGGATCCCGCCTTGGGCTGTCTTGATGGATTGTATAAAATATGTAATCCAGCTGGGAAGTGGTTGCACAGACCTTTAACCCCAGCACTTGGGAGGCAGAAGCAGGCAGATCTCTGAGTTGGAGGCTAGCCTGGTCTATAAGAGCTAGTTTCAGGACAGCTATTGCTGTTACACAGAGACCCCTGTCTCAAAAAAGCAAAAACATGGGAAAAAGATATATAATTCATATAGACTCTTTACCACATTTAGTTTTTGAATAAGGGATATTATCATAATAACAGAAAACTTGTCTGTGATCATTGATGTGAATGTGTACATTTTCTTTCTGGAAAGAGATGTGCAAACATCTATTCTTCTTAGATTGGTCACTAATGACAGATCAAATAAATAATCCACTCATGTCTATTTTACTGAACTGATGAGTTTAGTAGGATTAACTGCAGGACAAGGGTGATTGGAATATTATTAGAACATAGGTCTCAAAAAGTGATCACCAGCTTGGGGGATGACTTATTAAAGCTGCATCCCTGGAGCTATTACTGGAGGCTTGGTTCATTGGAGGGCCTCTTCTCAGATATTTCTATTGCTTATAGATCTTTGGGGGAGGGCTCTTGTCAATTACGTATGTCTCAGGGTCTTTCTGAGTCTTGTGCGATTTTGTTTACTTCCTGAGTCTTAATGAGTTCTCATCCAACATGCAATATTTCAACTCAGAGGAGCTAAAATTTCAACAGAATATTAATGGAAATGTGTCAGAAAGAGGAGATTCTATGCCTCATTTACCTCCAGAAAATGTTTCTTTATAGAGGAGAAGTCCACATTGAAATATTAAAGAGATATATAGAGGCTTCTGGTGAGAGAAGACTTTTAGAAACAACATTTGGGGTCCACAGAATAGTATATGATAAAGACCAAAGTTAAGAGTGGCCTTCTTAAATGAGAACAGCTGGAGTGGTAGAAAGTCAAAATAGGATAAGTGGTGTGAATACGATTTAAATACACACACACACACACACACAAAGTTTTCATGAGACATAGTATGTTGTATATCAGTATATCATACTTACTTCCTGGAAATATATACTGATAAAAATAGTGAGCTTCTTGTTAATATGGAATTGTGAAATACTCATTATGCTTACAGCTTCAATTAGGTCTAGAATTTACAGGTAGTCAGGTAATAAAGGAAGGCCAGAGTGAAATGAAATAGAGACCCCTGGACTAAGCAATAGATCTGATTTCTGTTGAGTGGGTAGTGAGGCTATAACATTTTTAACTAAAGGAAAGTCACTTTGAGAGTCATATTGGAATAGTGAAGGATGGTTCCAGAGTAGGAGACTTTTGTCCTCAGAATGCAGCTGTTATTTTACTTGTATTTATCAAACTATGCTGGAGAAATGGGTGTGGTCTCCACAGAAGACAACCTAGGATCTTTCTCTGAGAACTAATGGGCTGAAGAAGATCTTTCATCTCATCTTAACATTTTCTGACTTCCATGTACACATTGGGATCTGTGGAAAATTCCTTGGGAATCTGGGAAATGGGAGTGGTCAATTGTTGTTTGAAGACCATTTGTTCAAATTCTAAGTATTCCACCTCCTGCACTTCTTGTCTTTCAGACTCCTAGAAAGAGGTAAATGTTAAGTGATGCTGTATTCACACAGAGAAGGAAGGAGTGGTAGACTGCATTGAAGAGAAGACTCAGGAGGACCTACCTGTCTATTCAGTATTGTTCTCTCTTCAGACTCTTGATCCAAGTTTGCTGCATTTTTAGAGGACAGAAATAATCAAACACACATAATAAAATACTTCTGCACTATAATTTCAAGTTTATAGTTACTGCTGTCTGGGGGTTCAGCCTCCAGCAGCACAGGGCTTTGATGGGAATCCACAGATTTGATGAGGCTGGGACTTTTCATTCTGAGGTGGGTTAGGGATGAAGGCACTCACAAACTCTCTTGATGATTTCCCTCTTTATTCTTTCTCTCTTTATTCTCCCTCTTTTTATTCTCTCTCTCTCTGTCTCTGTCTCTCTCTGTCTCTCTCTCTCTCTCATCATTCTCTTTCTGTCTCCTCTCCTGCTATTTTACAGTTTTATATCCCAACAGACTCTTCCAGGCAGTACAAGAATTAAAACAGTTGCATTCCATTTCTCAAGCAAATTGTTATAGGTAAGAACATGTGCCTCATATGATTAAACATTTTATGTATTAAGGGTGAAAAAAATTATACCAAGAACCCACATACACTCATGCCCAAGCAACTTGTTATAGATCAATGATATTGGCAAGCAAGGTGTATTATACTGGCAGGCTGCATTTTTCAGTTACAAAGAAAGGAACAATTACACTACTACTTTTCTTAAAAAAGTCATATAAGGAATCTCAAAGAAATCACAAAACTAAAAGAATCAGTCATTTCTACTTTAAATCTTTAGGACACAAAACTATTTTATTAATAGTTTTTTATATCAGGAGACGGAGTACTGAAATGGATATATTCATAAGAAATGAATATATCCTTTGCTCAGCAGCCAAACCTAGCAAAGAGCACTTCAGCCAGTAATAATTGGGCTGCCTCTTTCTTGTTCTCTGAACTTAAAGAGTTCTTCATTCAACTATATGCCTTCCTAAAACTTTAGATGGTCATCTGGGGTTTTTCACCTCAACATTATTTAACAAACACTTCTGAGTCTAAGTAAGTTTTATTTCTACTGTGAAGCACTCTGAGATCTGTGAACACATCTCCCAACATTAAGATTAAAAGAATTTAAACTTGCTGGACTACTGGGACTCAATTGTTAGTCATTAACTTGAGCTACAATCCATGCAGCTTCTTAGGTGAGACTCACAGAATCTGACTATAAAACATGTCCTTGCATTTATTTCTCATCAAAACTCTGTATAAGTTATTATTATTATCAAATTAGACAGTACAGCCTAGGGAGGGGCAATATTGACAATTCACAGGTTAAAATGCGCAGTAGAATGGGATGTTTCCAAGAGATAAAGACACTATAATTCAGGCAGTGGAGATTTCCCCATGTCCACTCACTATGTGAGATACCAGAGAAAGAACAACAGCAAACATGTAAAAGCCAGCAAAAACAAAAGACATTCTGGGGTCCATATTCTGATGGCCTTGCCTAAATGAGATTGATTCATAAGAGGATTCCCTTCTGATGGGCTGGCACCTGGAATTTTAATTGTAACTTGCAGCTCTTCTAGCAAAGACAGTGGCACAAAGTACTAGTGAGAGATATGGTAAAATCAAAGGCTGCTCACCTATAGCAGTTTGGAATCACATGTTCTGATTTTTTATCTCCACAGTTCTGTCCTACTCATGCTACATCCTAGTATTCTTTTTTAGAATACTCTTTATCCCCCTTTCTCTCATAAAACCTTCTCCTAGATAGTAGTGTTTGGTTTGAATGTGAAGATGCAGAAGATGCTGTGAGGAATTAGTCGGTAGTCTGAGAACAGAGAGGAAGGTGAAGTTCCTCTCTTCAAAGTCCTTCCCACAAGGACCTGCACTCAACTATGTTCATAGCAGAATTGTTTTTCATAGGCAAAATCTGGAAACAACCTAAATGCTCCTAGACTGAAGAATGGATAAAAAAAATGAAGTACATTTACACAGTGGAGTATTACAGAGAGGAGAAAAATAGTGACATCTTGAAATTTGCAGGCAAATGGATGGATCTAGAAAACATCATACTGAGTAAGGTAATCCAGACCAGAAAGACAAATGTCATATGTACTCACTTATAAGTGGCTTATAGACATAAAGCAAAAACAAAACAAAAGAAAACAAAAAACCCACAAAAGAACAGCCTGCAATTCACAATCCCAGAGAACCAAGAACACTATGAGGACCCTAAAAGAGACATACATGGATCTAATCTACATTGGAAGTAGAAAAAGACAAAATGTCCTGAGTATTGTGTGAGTATGGGAACTATGAGAGAGGGATAAAGGGGAGGGGAGAGGCAGGGAGGGGATCAGAGAAAAATGTATAGCTCAATAAAATCAATAAAATGTGAAAAAAACCCAACGTCCTTCCTCAGTTTCCCTGTATTGTTCAAAGTATCCTTTTGTAAGTGTAGAACACACACCTGTATTTCTCTGGTCTTGTTTTCTCACACTACTCAGATGACCCTTGTTGGCTTGCTTCTGAGACTTACTCCTTTTTGCAGAACAACAAGAATAAGGGAGGATGACAGAGAAGACAAGGATCACGGTCACTAATATCCCAATCAACAAATGCATAATTCTGTGGTTATCTGGAGGGAGACATCAACACCATGAAAGGTAAATCTTAGGATTCCCATTTTTATAGATTGCATAATACTTATGGGTTGAAGATAATTATTATATTTCTTTGTGACAAGAGTCTTGATGGAGAACCTACTAGCAATATTCTGCTCATTGGAAATAGTATTAAACTGACTCCTAAAGACTTACTGTTATACATAATGCATTTTTCAACTCTCAACAGTGGAGTCTATATTTGTGATAGATGGTGATTAATTTAGACACCCACAACTGGGAAAATTGTGGAGAATAAGAGACTGTAGAATACTTGGCCCTAAATGAGATGTATACATCTCATATCCTTCTCCAAATGTTCAGCATCATTATGAAAGAGATAGAAGAAGAAAATGCAAAAATGAAGCTTTGGATAACTATAAGGAAACTGTATTCTGTACATTGAGGGCAGCTTAATATGGAACTTCACAAAAGGGCAAGATAACATGCCCAAGAGCAATGGAAGGTCAATCTAGACAAAATCCCAGCATGGAGAGGGGAGGTGGGAATGAAGTCCCAACCCTAGTCAAGAGGCTATCGGTAATTGATAACTGTTGGCAGAAGGAGTGTCCATTATAGCAGTGCTGTTGTTAGTAAGTTGTGAATGCACCAGCAGAAGTCCACACATCCCAGAATATTCTGTCATTCTGTCAGTGGAAGAAAACTGTAGGACACTGGGTAAAGGTCATGTGCTCACCATCTTAATCTGAGATTGATACCAGTGCTCTCTTAATCTGGTTACCAGTTTCTACATCTACAACACTCTTGAACCAAACAACAAATTCCCCCAAGGGCAAAAGTCAAGCCAAGTCTATTCCATCACTCTATTCCATCACAGGTAAAGATTTTATAAAATCATACTGTTCTTTAAAATTAGATAAATCTGCTTCCCTATTTCTTTTTTCAGACTCCATAGGCTTCTTTTCAGGCGGACCTGAACTAGAAGGAGCAGTTCATTGTCCATAGCAGGGACTAAAATGTGCTCTTCTTTTCACTTGTAGCAGATCTCAGCTACTTTTCTCATGCTGCTCCTAAAAATTTCTGATGTTGCAGAGTTTAAGAATTAGACAGAGGAGATGATGATGTTAAGACTACTAAGTCTTGAGGAAAGTGAGCAAAAACATGGACCCAAGAGTTTTTGGTCCTTAAGTTCCTACAATAGAGAAGCAGAATCATTTACTCACTAGTTTTAGAGTCTGCTTCTCTGGACAAAGTGCAATTTCTTGATGAGTTTCCTAGGGAAGGGGACAGGAGAATAAGAAAATAATCAAGAAGCTGTCTGTCTTTTCCTTATGGACAGTCATTTAAATTTGAACAGTAACCAGCACCCACTCCATCTTTTAGGGCTGAGCCATCAGAATTATAGGATGCCATTATGAATTTGGTTTGAGGTGTTGACTCTCTTGTTGGGTTTAAGTTGTGATGAATCAGTAGGAATACTGTGAAGAGACCTATGTGAAGAAGAGAACAGCAGAGCTGCTCTATCTCTGACCTACCCAAACTGATTTCAACCTTATCTCTGATGAGTCTGTCCTGATATTTTTTAAAATTCTTCCTGGGACAGACATATCCCAGCATGACTGCCCAGCAGGAAAAGATTGTTTGGGTGGTTTTGTCTATTAATTTGTAATCTGATATCCATTTTCAAAAGCTATGTCTTTTTAGAAAAATTATTAAATGAGATATGTTGTCTGAGTTTTCTGTCCTGCCTGGTTCCTGCAGTTGTTAAGTCCCAAAGAAATCACACAGAGGTCTACATTAATCATTAACTGATTGGCCCATTAACTCAGGTTTCTTATTAACTCTTATAAGTTACATTAGCTCATTATTCTTATCTGTGTTAGCCACATGACTCAGTACCTTTTTTGGTGGCCTAATCACATCTTGCTTCTTCTGTGTCTGCACAGGACTGCAGAGGGAGCTTCCCTCTTTACAGAATTCTCCTGTTCTCACCGACCTGCCTCTATTTCCTGTCTGGTTGTCCTGCCTATACTTCCTGCCTGGCTCCTTGACAATCAGTGTTTATTTAAAACATATTTGACAGAATATAGACAGTTGTCCTGCACCAGAGATATAATTATCTGTCTTTCCTTTTCTTTTCCCTCTCTCCAGCCCATTCCAGGTAACCTTACTACAACTTTTCCACACACTCCCTTAAATGACAGTCTCTTTTTCTTTGTATAACATACACCACATGTATTATACACATGTGTGTTATGTGTATGTGTGTGTGTGTTTATGTTACCGAGTCTATTGTTTCAAAATAAATACATTACAAAATGACTCTCAGCAACCATTTCTTTGAGCTGCCTAAGATACCTTTTATCGATTATTAGGATGGTTGTCATACATGGCTTTAGGATTTCATTAGTAACAAGACATGACTTTCTCTTACCTGTGACAGGAATGTACAAGGGGTCACTTGGGGATGACCACACATGGGAGGAATTCCTGAAAGAGCCATAGCATCTATAGGTTCCTTTCTTGATGACAGGATCAAGAAGGAAGTCTGCCTTGAATGACCCCTTCTGGCTCTGCACTGCAGGAAGCCCATGTCCCTGAGGTACTCCTTCCCTGAACAAATGGAACATTTCGAACTGCTGGTCAGAGTTGCAGGACAAGGTCGTGCTCTCTCCTGACATCACCACAGAACCCATCAAGGCTGACAGGGAAGGTTTCTTGTATAAACCTGGAAGAAAAGGGACAGTTAGGGGGCAATTTCTTAGCAGCATTTAGGGCTTATTCATTCTTCAGTGTTCCCTCTCCTTCCATGTCTGTGATCTCTCTCTCTCTCTCTCTCTCTCTCTCTCTCTCTCTCTCTTTCCCTCTATATCTCCATTTATGCCTGCCTCTCTTTTTTTCTTTTGCTCTCTATTTCTCTTTTCTTCTAAATTATCATAATGAGTCTCTGATCTCATCATAGTCCATAAATATTTAACACCAATTTTTGTTTTTTGACAGTTTATGTGTCTGACCACATTGGTTCATTCCTTTTGTTTTGTAAAGTATGTTTTAATTAACACATATTAATAATATCTGTCAATTGAATTAATTATTAAATATTTAATCATATATAATAATATGTTTAAAAATATATTTTGATTTCTGAAATTTTATATATAAATTATATATATATATATTATATATTTTAAAAACCTAGGATCTGACTTCATTATAAGTTATCCATTTTCTACATATTTTTGTTAATTAATTTCTTTACAACCCACAGGATATTGCCTGGATGCATTTGCTTCTTTTGAATAGGGGCCATGATGATCTTCTCTCCCTTGTGCCTGCAGTACGTGTACAGCTCACATGTGATCTTTCATCTGCCTTCTTATTTCTGTTTTGAAATATCTAATATCTGTTTTTATTTCTCCATCTCTACTTTCAAATGTCTATGCAGGCTTAAGTTTTTTGCAGGTTTGCACCTCCTACACATGTTATATTTACTATTTCCTCAGCACTATTTGTATCTCCAAATCTTTCTCTCACTTCCCCTTTTCTGACTCAATCTGTGAAAATATAAATATATATTTTCTGCTTTGTGTGAATCTGATTATCACTGTGGGTACCCTGTAGTATTTTTTGGACATCCTAGAATGTTTGAATAACTTTAGAACATGAACTAAAAATGCTCATGTTTAGAAATGAACATTTAGAGGTACTACAAACAGACAGAGATTGGTGGTTTACTCAATTACTCAGACTTAATCTTGTAGCACGGTTAATAAAAACCCAGAGACAGATATTGGGGTTTAACCTGAATGAATACCAGAAAAGAAGAACAGCCAGTCACTGGCTGTTACCTCTACCTCCGTACAAAAATGATGATTCTGCCTCCAAGAATCCTCAGAATGAGACTGTGAGTGAGAGAGCTATCTCCTCTCGTCTTATTTTCCTCTCTAGTTCTGAGATTAAAGGCATGCACCATTACTGCCCTGTTTCTATGGCAAAGTCATGTAGCTACTGGGATTAAAGATGTGTGTCACCACTGCCTTGTCTGTAAAGCTGAGTAATGCCACTCTATTACTCTCTGATCTTCAGGCAAGATTTATTTATTGAAATACAAATGAAATGTCACTACAAAGCTATTCTGGGTTGTATAATGGGTCAAATACAAAAAGTGTAATCTGGGATGTATACTGGGTCAAAAACAAAAACGTGTAAAAGTATAAACTGAAAAGAAAAATCTATGGGTGCCATCTGTTCTTAGGCCTCATGACTCACAAACCCTTAGACCCATTAAGTATTTAAAGTTAGGTCAGGCACATGATTCATCTGTCTCTTCTGGAAGATTTCTTGTATTTATAAGGTAGAGGACAGACAAAATACTGAACTTTATAGGACTTTGAACATAAGTAGAAGTACGTCATTGAATCTAATTCATATCAAGCTTGCTTACTTCCTACTTTCTCTTTATCTCTATTTATGATTTCCTTGACTTCCCTTTATCTGTGCTTTATGTTATAACCAGTGGTTTGTTCTCATGTCTCTGTCTTCATTGTCTATGTCAGTAATATACTCACCAAGGCTTCTTTTCTCTAAGTTTCCCACACTCATCTTCCTCATGACATCTCAAGACTTCCATTCTAGACAATATATGTTCTGTCTCACAGATAATGAGCAGGTAACAATCTCTTACCTGTGATCTTTATGTCAACAGGGTCACTGGATTCAGACCACTCATATGGTGTGTGGTGGGAAGAACCATAACATGTGTAATTCCCAGCATGTTCAGGTGTCACAGGACCTATTGAGAAGTTGGCACGGGATCCCCCAAAATGAGATTCTGTAGACAGCTCGTAAGAGTCCATGCTATGTGACATCAAAGCGAAAGTGTCAAACATAATCTCTGAGTGGCACTGTAGTGTCATCTTCTCTCCTAATTTTACCCGAGGAGCTTGTAGGACCAAGAGGAAAGGCTTCCTGTAGATTCCTAAAAATAAAGAGATTGTGAGTCTGAACCTGACCCAGATCTATGCATCCAAGAAAATTTATGGTTATCCCCCTTAACCTATCCTTCCTGTCCGTGTCCCAGTGCCCTTGTCTGTGTTTATGTCACCTTTGTACACAGACTTCTCTGTCTTTCTGTGTCCATTTTCCACTTATTTGGTTCTGGAAACAACACAGTATTTTTCCACTGGCTTGTGGTGAGAATGTGTCTTTTGAACCCCTCTTCCATAGATCCTATTGTATTTTCCCATGATTGGGGAGTGCTGGAAATATGGCAAACTTCACACCAGGCTGCTTTATGTGTCCATTTGATGCTTGTGTGATAAAGCATAATCCTTGACAGGATAAAGGAATTAATATCCAGGATATTTAATCTGGAATGTATTCTGGGGCTCTCTATGGTTCATACATCTGTAATTCATTCCTGATCCAGAACACAAGCATTGCTTCCTCCCAACATATTATTATTTTAGCATATATTAGCATCCTGACTCTTCTCTCAATACATTTCCTCTTTGGTTCTTAATTCATCCTTACACAGGATCCTGTATTAGTTTCCAATTACTACCATAACAAATCACCACAAAAGTGAATCTTAAAAATATTACAAAAGTTCTGTAGATCAGAATTCTGAAAAGCCCAAATGACATAAACCAGGTATTTTCAGGGATATGTTAGTGGTCAAAGTAGCACAGAGTATCGATTTCTTTTTGCCTTCCAGCATCTAGAGACCTCATGCATCCCTTGGCACTTAGGCTCTTCCTCCATGTCAAAGTTAGTGATATTGTGTAGCCACAATAATTTTTGGTTTGTCCAGCAATGAATTTGTACTTACTTTTTTACTATCCACCCTTATAGTTCTATGAACCTAAAATAATTCAGGATAGTCTCCCAACCTGACTGTACTTGTTGAGGTCTGAGTTCCATCTTCAAACCCAATTTCTCCTCGAATCTTTTAGCACTCAGGAAGACTTGGGGCATAGAAAAGGCATTTTCCTATGTATCATATTATACCCAAAGCATTATCTGTTTCTCTGTGTTAAGTATTCCTTTATAAATACAAACTTATATATAACACTATTTCTGAAAATTCCAGGGTTGGAAGATTTGGGGATTATGAAAAGACACTCCAAACATCATCTCTGACCTGAAATTATGATCTTCAGAGGATTACTGTGTGCTGTAAGTTCATTTGGGTATTGACTTTTAAAACCGTAGCATCTGTAAGTTCCTCCATATGCTGTTGTCACAGGACCCAAGACAAGCCTTCTCTGGAACATTCTTTCATGGACCTGATGGTTAGGATCCCCATGTTCTTTGTGTAGCATGAATATGTAAGACTCACTATAAAAGTCACAGCGAAGTTCCACACTCTGTCCTTGAGGGACAACATGGCTTGGCCAGGCAGACAGTGAAGGCTTATTATGACTTCCTGTATAAAGATGCACAAAATAAATAATTTAATGATTCCCCCTTCATCTGCGAGAACTGAGCATCCAATTTTCACTTCATCGGAATCTTTTGTACAAAAATTTCTCTGAATTGAAACATCCTTGTTTAAATGTGTGAGGCTGAAAAGCTCAGGAAACTCAGGAATTAAACAAACACCCTATGTACTGGAAAGCTGAAAATTGCCAGATTCATCAGTGGCCCTTCCTTGCTCTAAAGAAACAGTAAGCTACCTGGGCCTGCTGAATTTTAGAGGAGATTACTAAGGACTATTTACTGCTTGCAAGTTGTGTAGAGAGCTCCAGGATTTTGGCTTTTATGATAGCCACGCATATTGAGGTGTGATTTCAGTAATACTTTTGAGTCATTCCTTGCTTCTCCATGTAACTCCTCATTCATGCTGCTTTTAGTAAACTCAGGAAACTGACAAATTCAACTCTTTGGACTTTGATGCAAGCATTGTGTGATCAGTCATAGGTTTCTTTCACGTGGTGAGGACATTTGCATATGTTGTATCTTCCCAAGAAAAATACCAAATACAATAGTGTCATTTTCATTAATGGATGTTCTGTAATGGAGAATTGTCTGTATTCTGTCAATCATATTTTAATAAAACGCTGATTGGCCAGACAGGCAGTATAGGCAGGAAAACCAGACAGGAAGTAGAGGTGATGCAATTAGAACAGGAGAATTCTGGAAAGCAGGGAGGTTCCTCTGCCATTCCTGCCCGGACCACCGGAGAGGAAACATGTAAGCTGACAGCTGAAAAAGGTACCAAGCCATATGGCTAACATAGATCAGAATAATGGGTTAAGATAAGTCATAAGAACTAATAAGTAGCCTGACCTAATGAGCCAATCAATTTATAATCTTATGGAGTCCCGTCTGTGATTTTTTTGGGGGTTTGCGGTTGTGGGGTACCGGGCGGCACAGAAACCCCAACAAGCCGGCCCTCATGTTACATAATATGATATATCTTTCTATGCTAAGATTTGTTAACTGAGAAATTTGTGTAAGTCTTAAATAACAAAATAGATTTGGTCGTGAAAATTGTAGTATAAAAGGAAATTTTATCAGATGACTAGAGGAAAAGGTTCATTTGTGAGATGAAAGATGGGAATTGTGGACACAAAGATAGCAGAAGAGAAATGCTCTTGACTCACCTTCACTGGCTCTAGAACTCTACACATACTCAGGTTATAATTACATTGTAAATATTCCAGACCTCAGGGGTAAAAGTGAGCCAGCACATAGGACCACAAAACTGAGAAAATAAACAACAATATAGAAGGAATGACTCTTGTACAGAACTTCTTCATTCACAGAGGTCATATAGGATCATGTTTTTACACTAAAACTGATAGGCAAATACAAACACACACGCACCCCCCATCCCCCCCCCCAAAGAGAGAGAGAGAGAGAGAGAGAGAGAGAGAGAGAGAGAGAGAGAAAGAATTTCCCCACCATTTAAAGGCTCTTTGCATATGAAATATTGAGATTAAAGCATTGCTCTACCACTAGGTTTGCTTGATTTTGACTCACAATTGTCAGTTCATGAATCTTATCATTGTTTTGTATTCACATGATGGATGTTTCTGAGGAAAGGGGCAATAGCAAAACATTGCAGTGAAGACCATATAGAATCTAGTCAGTGTGGGCATCTTACAGTACTTCTCATTCAGAAGCAATGATGGAACCCAGTGAAAAACTGTCCCTGATTGTGGAGTGCAGCTAATAAAATTACTGAAACAGAAAGCCCAGCTACCAACAGCATCTGATCTCAAAACAGAGGAGGTAGGCTAGTCAAACAAACGAAATTGACACCATGGTCATCTGGTCCAGGTTTGCAACTAATTTGTCCAACTCCATTCTCAGATTAGACGAAATAGTAAAAGTCTATTTACAACCAAAGAACTTCAACAAGTGACAGAGAACGTGGTTCTCTTTCATATGTAGGTGTCTTTGTGTAAGAATTTAAGTATGAAAATCATAGAAGTAAATCATGACAGAGAACAATAGTGGGGCTCTGGTAGCAAACATGGAGGAAAGGAAGACCTGTGAAATCCATGAAAATTCATGGTAATATTTTAATGAATTGACAGATTTATAAGAAACTGTGAATATTCTTTTGCAGCTCTTAATATTTTTTTTTTATTCTGTATGTTTAGTGTTTTGAATTTTATGTAGCAAGGGGACTTTTCTGTTCTAGTCTATTTGGTGTTTGTAAGTGTCTTGTATCCTGACATGCATATCTTTCTTTAGTTGGGAAAGATTTCTTCAATGATTTTGTCAAATATATTTTCTGTGCTTTGAGTTGGACTTCTCCTTCTATCCTTATTACTCCTAGATTTGGCCTTTCCATGGTGTCCCATATTTTCTGGATATTAAAACAACTCTGAGATTCTATCTTATACCTATAAGAATGGTCAAAATCAAAAAGACTGATGACAGCTTATGATGGAGACGATGTGGGGTAAAGGGAACGCTCCTCCATTGCTGGTGGGAGTGCAAACTGGTACAGTCCCTTTGGGTATGAGTGTGGTGATTTCTCAGAAAATAAGAAAACAGCTTACCTCAAGACCCAGCAATATCATTTTTGGGTAACTACCTAAAGGATACTCAATCATACTACAAGGTCAAGTGCTCAACTATGTTCATAGCAGCATTATTTGTCATAACCAGAACTTTTAAACAACCAAAATGCCCCTCGACTGAAGAATGGATAAAGATGTGGTATATTTACACAATGGAGTAATACACAGAGGAGAAAAATAATTACATCTTGAAATTTGCAGGCAAATAGATGGATCTAGAAAGCATCATGAGTGAGGTAACCCAGACCTAAAAAGATAAATAAAATATGTACTTACTCATAAGTGGCTTTTAGACATAAAGCAAAGAAAAACCAGTCTACAATTCACAATCCCAGAGAACCTAGACAATAATGAGATCTCTCAGAGAGACATAAATGGATCTAATCTACATTAGAAGTAGAAAAAGACAAGATCTTCTGAGTAAATGGGAGTGTGGAAAGGCAGACGGGAGGGGGAGGAAGGGAGGGAATAGAGAAAATATATAGGTCAATATAACAATTAAAAATAAAAAAGTAAATATGAATAAAGATTTGGAGCTAGGAACCACAAATTAGAGAGAAAATGTGACATTTTTTTTTTCTAGGCCTGGGTTACCTTACTGGGTTACCTTACTAGTTCCATGTATGTTTCTGAAAATTTTCTGATTTCATTGTTGCTCTCCACTGAATAGTATTACAGAGTGTACATATGACACATTTTTGTTATTTATTCATTAGAAGAAGAACTTTCAGTCTGTTTCCTTGTCCTCACCATTGAGACTAGAAAAGCAAAGACCATGACTGAGAAAACATCCATGACACAGTGTTTCAGGTCCTTTGGGTCAAAGGGCAGAAATAATGGAAATATAGTTTTCCAACATGAAATTATCAAAAATTAAATATAAAAATTAAATATAAAAAACACATGTCTTAACTAAAAAAGAACCTCTGTCTAAAATTTTTTATAAATTTTGAAAATAAAATAATTGAATAACATAAAAAAACTTTGTCAGCATTCATCTTGCGTAAAGAACACAACTACTGAATTCGAAAAATGCATGTACCAGCTTGATGTCTACAAAGGCCAACATTCTTGTTGCCATGCCTTACTCTCTGGATTTGATTGCTGGGACTTATATGGTGAAAGGAGAAGAATGAATCTAGAAAGTTGTTTTTTTACCTCCACACTTGTGCCATAGGACATATAACACACACACACACACACACACACACACACACACACACACACACGCACACACAGACACAAATATATGGGTGCACACGATCATGGGTGTGCCTCAAAAAATTCAAAATTTTATAAAGTTTATGCAATGTTTACATATTATCCTTGATAGAATAGGAGAATGAGTGAGCTTAGATGAGGCATAAAATATGAATACAGAAGCAGAATAAAAATAAAATGAAGAAGGATGACAGGAGTTCTTGATATCATCCAAATATCAACTTCTCAGTCATAAAAACACAAGCAAGTGTAAAGGAATATAGAGCTTTTCCTGGGTGTGTAGGGGAAACAGTCGAACTAGGGTGAGTTTAGGCTGAACATTGAATATAACTAAAATACATTGTATAAAATTATCAAAGACTTAGTAAAATACAAAGAAATGACACGAATGACAGGTAATAAAAATAAATGAAAAATTGTAAAGAAAGTATAGAACACTCTTAAACTTGGAATAAAATGAATATGATGAGGTCCCAGAAGGTCAGCTGACACAAAAGAAATTTAGCCCACATAATCATGATCACAGAACACATTATCATCATAATAGATCCTGAAATCAGAATGATAAAAGAAGCAAAGAACATACAAGAGACTTCCAATACAGCTAATGACCGAGTTCTGAGCAAAGACTACAAGCCACAAGAGACAGGGAAGATGGAATCAATGAAATGAGTGTAACAAAGAAATAGTCTGCCTCCAAATGTCACCAGCACTGTCATTCACAAATACTGATAACGAATTTTTCAAAAAAAAAAACCCAGTAGCATACAGAATCAATCACCATAAGTATACTAAACATTGTAGAGTCCTTCAAATTGATAGAAAAGGCTGCTAATGAGTTACACAAAACATCTTCATGTAGAGAATGTAAAAACAGATAACAAAAGCAATGCAAAATAAGAGGCTGCAATGTTATGCAGGTGGTACACAAATTTTATCAGTAGCATAGGTGTTTGAAGACAAAAATAATATCTTCAATAATTTTTCGAGTGACAACCATATTTAAACATCATAAATTACAACATAAATATCTCAAAATATGTGGGGGTGATCAGGCGAGAGTATAGCAAAGGGGAAGATTATCTTTTATTTAAAATGTTGATTATCCTCCATGTGTTATGACCCACTTCTTTAATTATTGCACTTGGGTGAGAGAAGCAGGCAAATATCTGTGTACATGGTCAGCCTGGTCTACACAAAGTGATTTCTAGGATAGTCAGGGTCACACAGAAAAACCCTGTGTTGAGAAACAAAAAAAGCTTTTTGATTAATGTTTTTGTCTAACTCAACCAAGGGCAGAATGTGGGACTATCTCAGAGAGAATCGAGATGCAGGTTTCTAGGGTTATAATTTTAAAGTTCAGAAAAATTACCAAAGAGTCCCTCACAGAAACCACTCTCCAAAACCCCATAATACAGGCTCTCCTCTTAAAATAAAACTTAACTAAGGCAATGGTTTTAAGGATATACTCACCTGCTTGTGCCAGTGGGGTCAGGAGTAGGATGAAGCCTGGAAAGGAAAGCTCATGATGGATGTTCTATCTCCCTCCAATATCCTTGAGATCTGACCTCCCCATCCCCTGTTATAGACTCTCTATACAGTAGAATCAGAGGTCACTTCACTTTTTTCCTTTTAATTTTTAAATTTTGGGTTTTTTTTGAGACTGATTTCTCTGTGTAACAACCCTAGCTGTGCTAGAAATAGCTCTAGCAGAGCAGGCTGATCTCGAATTTACAGAGATCCACCTGCCTCTGCCTCCCTAGTGCTGGTACTAAAGGTTGTGCACCATCACAACCAGGACCCAGAGCTCACTTGGATAAAATGAACTAATGTATCATTATCCACCATGGAAGCCAGCATTTCTGCTGTTGATGGATCCAGCCTCCCAGAACAATATTCCCACGCTGTTATTCCACACCCTTCATTCCCAGAAGGACTCACCAATACACACAAGGTTTAGGAGCACAGACAGCATGGTGCTTCTTTAACTGACAAGGGAACAGAGCCAACATAAAACTTACAGGATGTCGTGAGAGTCTTGAAGTATCTACCTGACCACAGCACGGAAAACTGAGCAACAGATCACATCTGCTTTCACCCCATGTTTATTACTTTTTTTCCAGACATAAAAATCTGTATCTCTGAATAGCTTAGAATGCATTTTGTAGAGAAGGCTTGGTTTGAATTTGAGGATCTACTTGAGAGTTCCCACAAAATGCTTGGATTAAAAGTGTATGTAAACAAAGGAGGGTTCACAACCCCCCTATTGACCATAGCCTGGAAGTAATGCAGATTCTTGGAAATTGTTCAGTCATCAACTCTTCAGACACAGAATTTACCATGACTACAATTGAGCTGCATTCTGGACACAACTACTTTTTTTCAAATAATCAATTTGATTATTGCACTAAAAGTTTGCATGCTGTTGAGTTTTAAATCTAAGACTTGATGGGCTTCTCTGGTGTTCTGTGTAAAATGTCCAATGAGTATTAGTTTTGTTATAACAACAATCTTAATGTGTTGATCAAAATGATTATGCTGACAATAATCCAGTGTTGGGTTATAATTATTCAATATTTTTCTTGATTGATTGTATAGATTGTACAATAAAAATTCCACTTCTTTTGAAAAATCAGAGAAATAATATTTTTGCCTTAAGTGAAATTTGTTTTAAGATGTAGCTTTCACATTCTTTAAAAAAAATATATTAAATTTATGTGACTATGTGCATGTGAGTGCTGTTTCCATTTACAGCCAGAAGAGCAAGCACATGGATGGGATGCCTTGGCGTTGGAGTCACAGGCTATTGTGAGCCTCCTGATGTAGGCATAGGGAACTGAAGTTGTGTCCTCTGCAAGTGCGCAACACACTCTTAACCTCTGAGTGATCTCTCCAGTCCTATACCATTACAATTCTTTACCTAGAATCCCAGATGCATATTTATTATACTGTACTGTATTTTTCACTTCATTTTTTTAATGGTTAACATAAAAAATCTTTGAGAATGTTTAATATGTTTAATTTGAAATTTGTTTTACATTTTCTGATATTTTTAATTTACAAGTCTCATTCCTGGCTCTATAGCACTTTTTCTTTATTACTGTAAGGTTTATTAAATAAATGGCAATGAACCGAGATTAGAAACTTCAATATTCTTATGATGTATTTCTAGAAAAATCTGTCAGAGTTCAAGAATTTGCAAAACAGTGCAATGAAATGAATAGATTGGAAACCTGACTGACTAGTGGTCTCACAAACCTGAGAGTGTAGTATACATTTATAGTGTTTATTATCTGCTATATTTTATCATATGGTTAGACTTTTTTCATAAATAATACTCCATATTTCTAAAGTTACAATTTTATTAATATATTTTTTATATAAAGTGTAATACCATTTCTCCTTCCCTTACTGTTCTAAATGTCTCTTGTATACCTCTTTTCTTCTCTTAAATTAATTTTTATTTTTAATTACCTTTATATATGTACACACACAATGACACACATATATTTGTTCTTCTAAATATATAAATATGATATAATTAGTCTGTATAATACTATTTATTTCTATATAATTGGGCTGACTATATTTCTAAAAATTGTAATCTAATAGCAAACTCTCTGTTCCCTTTGTTCTTACAATCTTTCTTCTCTGTCTTACATAATGTTTCCTGAACCTTAGTTGTAGGAGTTCTGTTATTGACAGATCAGTTATGATTGGACACCAAACAATCACCTGTCATCTGTATATGTATTGGTTTCTATTTTTAATAGTGTTTATCTAAGGCTATAAGAATTTTTTGAATAGTTGTAAGAGCTATAGTCATCTGTGAGTACAAGGACACATATTTAGATATTTAATTGCAATTAGGAATTCTGTTTATTTAGTAAATATGACACTAGCCCTGGATAGTTAGATTTCTAGAACTAGGCAATGCCTTTTGTATGGAAGACCTTAAATCCAATTAGATAGCTATTATCTACAACTAATATGTATGTTCCCCATACATATTGGACCGTTAGGATTATAGTGCCATTCTGGACCTGAAGAGAACAAATAAAGCTTCAAAACTTCATTTTCAGAAATGCTGAAACATCAGCAGTAGCCTTCCTTCTAATGCTTCTTGATGATAAATGGTTCAATGTGTTCACAATGATTAACTTTAAAAATAATTAGCTGTGTATTAGAGAGAAGGCTCAGGGATTGATATGCCTGCCATGTACTTTAGTGACATGGGATCCATTCCATGAGACTAGTTAAGTCTGTAGGACAAGGACTGACTCCATAAAATGGTCCACTGCCTTCTGCATTTGTTGTAGAAAGCACCTCATCCTTACCCTACTCTTCCTTCACAGTACCCACAATTAGTAATAAATAAGTTATCAATCACACAAATGATAATACTCCAATACCTCTAGTGTTGTTTCAAGATGTCAATGGGAGGTGAGTGCTTATCCTTAAGACAATAATATTTGCATTTTTAGTTTTATTTTATTTTTATTAAAAATAATTTTTCTTATATAGTATATCTTGATTATGGTTTTCCTTTGTTCTACTCCTTCAAGTTCCTTCATATATCCAATCCGACCTGGATCTATTCCTTTTACTCTCTTCTTAGATCAGAGACTAGCTTCTAAGTGATAATAATATAATATGACAAAATAAAATTGAGAAAGAAAAAACAATAAATGTCTCATCAGAATTTAACAAGATAAAGAAAGAGGTGAAGAAAATCCCAAAAGAAGGCATAAGAATCAGAGAGCCACTCATTTGCACATGCACGAATCCCACTGAAAACTCCAAGTTGGAAGCCATAACATTAACGAAGAGGATACTTGTAGGCCCTGTGCTTGCTGCTCTCTAGTCTCTGAGTCCATATGAACTTTTGGTGTGGGACAATTGTCAATATTCTGTCAATTATATTTCAAATAAACTCTGATTGAGCATTAGCTAGACAGAAAGTATAGGTGGGACAACCAGACAGGAAGTAGAGGCGGGTCAATGAGAACAGGAGAATTCTGGGAAGAGGGAAACTCCCTCTGAAGTCCTATCTAGACACAAAAGAAGCAAGATGTGACTATGCTGCTGAAAAAGGTACTGAGCCACGTGTATAACAAAGATAAGAATAATGGGCTAATGTAAGTTAAAAGAGTAAATAAGAAGCCTGAGCTAATGGGTCAATCAGTTAATGATTAATGTAGACCTCTGTGTGATTTCTTTGGGGCTTAATAATTGTGGAAACCTGGCAGGGCAGAAACCTCAGACAACAAACTTTGATCATGAAGGTTTAAAGCAGTGGTTCTCAACCTCGTGGGGGGAACACCTAGTGACCCTTTCACTTTAGTTGCATATTGGATATTCTGCATATCAGATATTTATATTACAATCCATAACAGTACTAAAATTGGTTACATAGTAGTAATGAAAGTGATTTTATGGGAATGGCTTTGAGTTTCTCTCCATTCAATTTGATGTTAGCTGTCGGCTTACTATATATTGCTTTTATTATATTTGTGTATGATCCTCGTATACCCAATCTCTCCAACACCTTTATCATAAAAGGGTGTTGAATTTTGTCAAATGTTTTTTCAGCATCCAATGAAATGATCATATGGTTTTTTCTTTCAGTTTATTTATATGATGGATTACATTTATAGATTTGCGTATGTTGAACCAGCCCTGCATCTCTGGGATGAAGCCCCCTTGATCATCATAGATAATTTTTCTAATGTATTCTTGGATTTGGTTTGCCAGTATTTTATTGAGTATTTTAGCGTCAATGTTCATGAGTGAGATTGGTCTGTAATTCTCTTTCTTGGTTGTATCTTTGTGTGGTTTTGGTATCAGGTAACTGTAGCTTCATAAAAAGAGTTTGGCAATGATTCTTCTGTTTCTATATTGTGAAATACATTAAGGAGTATAGGTATTAGCTCTTCCTGGAAGTTCTGGTAGAATTCTGCATTGAAACCATCTGGTCCTGGGCATTTTTTGGTAGGGAGATTTTTGATAACAGCTTCCAATTCTTCACGACTGACAGGTCTATTTAGATTGTTCACCTGGTCTTGGTTCAACTTTGGTATATGGTACTTATCTAAAAAATGTCCATTTCTTTTACATTTTCCAACTTTGTGGCATATAAACTTTCGTAGTAAGATCTGATGATTCTCTGAATTTCCTCTGTGTCTGTGGTTATGTCCCCCTTTTCATATCTGATCTTATTAATTTGCATGTTCTCTCTCTGCAGTTTGATTAGTTTGGATAGGGGTTTGTTGATCTTGTTGATTTTCTTTAAGAGCCAGCTTTTTGTTTCATTGATTCTTTGGATTGTTTTCTGTGTTTCTATTTTGTTGATTTCAGCCCTCAGTTTGATTATTTCCAGTCTTCTAGACCTCCTGGGTGAATCAGCTTCTTTTTTTTCTAGAGCTTTCAAGTGTGCTGTTAAGTCTCCAATGTGTGCTTTCTCTGTTTTCTTTAATTGGGCACTTAGTGCTATGAACTTTCCTCTTAGCACTGCTTTCGTAGTGTCCCATAGGTTTGAGTATGTTGTGTCTTTATTTTCATTAAATTCAAGGAAGACTTTAATTTCTTTCTTTATTTCTTCCTTGACCCAGGGGTGATTTAGTAGTTGACTGTTCAACTTCCATGAGTTTGTTGGTTTCCTGGGGGTAGCATTGTTTTTGAATTCTAACTTTAATCCATGGTGGTCTGACAAGACACAGGTGGTTACTAATATTTTTTTGTATCTGTGGAAGTTTGCTTTGTTACCCAGTATGTGGTCAATTTTCAAGAAGGTTCCATGAGCTGCAGAGAAGGCAAGACCAGAGGGAACCTTCATCCGATGATGGATGGCAATACAGATGGAGACCCACATTGGAGCACCGGACTGAGACCCCCAAGGTCCAAATGAGGAGCAGAAGGAGAAAGAAAATGAAAAAGGAAATCAGGACTGCGAGGGATGCGATCACCCACTGATACAAGGGAACGGATCTAATGAGAGTTTACCAAGGCCAGCTGGACTGGGACAGAACGAGGACGTGATCCAACCAGATTCTCTGAATGTGGCCAGATTCTCTGAATGTGGCTGGCCCGGAGTCTTTCTGAAAAGCCATTGACAATGACACTGGGACTTGTGTCCTCTGCATATATTGGATTCTGGGGATCCAGTGTGTCTGGACACTCACCTTCCTGGACCTGGAGGGAGGGGGGAGGAACTTGAACTTCCCACAGGGCAGGAAACCCTGACTGCTCTTAGGGATGGAGAGGGAGGAGGAGAGGGAGTGGGGGGAGTGGGAGGGTGTTGGGGGGAGGGGCGGAAATGGAAACTTTTATAATTCAATAAAATTGCTTTCTAAAAAAAAGAAAGAAAATGATTTTATATTCTGTGGCAACCACGACATGAGGAACATGTTGCAGCAATAGGAAGGTTGAGAGTCATAAGTTTAGAGCGTCTTGATAACTTGGTGTCTTTCAGCTTCTTTGACTCCTCCTCTTCCTCTGGGTTCCTGGAGCTCTAACAGGGATTATGGAGGCATCTATTTAGGACTGAGTATTAAGATACTCATCTTAGTGTAGGAGAATACCATTAGCAGTTATTTCATTGCTACATTTGAAGGACAATATTATTGCTTATACCAAACTCCCTGAATAACTGGTCTCTGGTTCTCGTTACCCAAGCAGTGTTGGATACAGGTTCCATCTTGTATAGTGGTCCTTAAGCCAAACCGGACATTGGTTGGTTACTCTAACAAACTTGTATGAACAAATCCCTAACATATCTTATGGTCATGGCACCAATGTACATTCAAGAGTTTGAGGCTAGGTTCTTGTTTTTGCTTGGTAGTGTGCCGAATACCCTTATGTACCTAAGATGGTAGAATGTAGGAATGAATGGTCTATGTAGACACAAAATCAATTTTTCAAGGTTCAATGAGTTGTGTTATGTTTAGCACTAGAGCATTGCTGTCAGTTTGTGGAGAACAATCTATAGTCTTGGTTACAGCCTGCATTGTTGTGATTTTCACTGAACCCCTTTGACTAACATCTCAATTATATGTAACCCATTCTAATGGGAAACCTTATTCAGCCAATGACCTTTGAAAGTCTAGACTAGGTCATTTCATGCCTTTGGGTACCAAAAAGCCATGGTCCCACTAACTGGCAACTCTTCTTCCCTCATGCCACACCTGGATGTTGGACCCAGTTCCTATTTCTTTGTAATAATTTTCGAGTTTCTCTTTTAATAAAAAACTTAGTATACCTTAGTTAGAGCTAGTGTGGGATTATTTGATTCACATTCCTCCCATTTGATACATTCTTCTTCATCTGGCACCCCCAATGTGGGAACAAGTCCATGTTTACAGGGACCATGCTCCCGACCATCCCAGGCAAGTTTCTCACCCACCTGTGGCCCACTGTCACTGCTAAGGAACCTGACTTTCCAAGCCCAAAGTTTACAAGCCACATGCTGTTGCTTCTGCAACCAGCAATCCCTGCTGTATTACTTTCCCTGGTGGTGAACAGTTCACAGTTTGTGACTGACTGAAAGCTCTGGGCTTCCCTTTATTCTGGCCCCCAACTCTGAGAACCACTCTGATTGTCATTAATAACTGCTCTTAATTTCTTAAACAAAGCATGTGTGTCAGTATTTAAGTAGGTGACAGTGTGTGTGCAATCAACTAGAGTGGGACCAGATTAGAGATGCTGCTTGTGTCTCTCCTCTGCATTCCTCCACTATGTGGCTACAACCATGACACCTGCAGGCCAATAAAGATGATTACACCTACTACAGTTCACTCTAATTACCTAAGTCAGGTAAGATTTGAGTTATATGATGGCTGATAATATTACCATTCTGGAATTTAGTAACAATTTTGCTTATTTATTTGATTTTTGGGAATTAGTCTTGTTTTTTATATTATGTCTTTAAGAACATGGTTTGATAACAGAGCCAAGAATGAGACACTTTTAGAAATGATACCGTCTTTGCGGACTTAAAATGAACAGCTAACTGAAAAAAAATACTGCTGAAAAGGATAATATTAATTTGACAGACAAAATCCAATCAATGTTGAATATTGCTGAGAAATTATCTGAAAGAATTCAGGCTGTTGAATTTAGCAATTGGAATCTGTTGAAATTGTGGAAATCTGTGGAAATGCTAGGTTAACAGATAAGGTATCTCTCCATGAAGTCAATATGCATTCCTTCAAAATTATGTCCAAGAATAAAATGCTATCTTTACTGGACAAACTTCATATGTGCAGAATAAGTACCAGAAGCTAAATGAATCAATGAGGGCATTAGAACAGGACATTGGATAGGAGATTCAGACTTTATAAAAGTCAGTGGTAAAGAGATTTAAAAAGATTGAGAAAATTATCAAAACTGATCAGCAGGGTGAGAAGGTACAAGGACGGATTTCAGCCTCATCAGTATGTGCCAGAATCTGGGATGATTTTCCCAGAGATTTACTGCCTACCCAGTAATGTCCTCTGAGAAGCCATCTGGCACCAAATACCCTAAGGTAGTCAAAGAATGTAAATGGCATGCTATATGTATGAGCGATCTAGAGTAAATTAAGAAAGCAATAATATCTTAAGGCTTGCACTCACCATTTGCTAAGGAAATGGTGAAAACATTGGCTTCAAGCAATGAGGTTACCCCACATGATTGACTTCAGTTCATCTCAGTGGACCTAGAAGATGGATCCCAACTGCTATGGAAATGCTATTGGTGAAAAGAGGCAAACATTTTAGAACAACAGAGAAAGGTAAAAGGACTTGAGACTTCCCAAGATCAAGTTCTTAGTGGGGGATATTACTCCTATAATCAGTAAAAGATTTTCTATGATGAACTCTCCGTGTCCCTATATAGCACAGCAGTTTTAAATGCTTGGGATAGGATTTAGGAACAAGGAAATAGAATTGAATTGTATACCAGGCTTAAACAGAGCCAGAGAGAACCCTTTAGTGTCTTTTTACAAAGAGTAACAAAGGTTGTACAAATAAGAGTAACAGATCCAGACCTTAGATGAGTACTTATTCATTCTCTGGCTTTTGAAAAATGCCAACTTAGAATGCAAAAATATACTTAGGCTTTTTAAGGTCATATCAGCACCAATAGATGAATGAATCATTCATACAAAGAATGTCAAGACATTTGATGATAATACTGAGGCTTGGGTAGGAGAAGTGATTTCCAGTGGTAAGGGGAGACACCAAAATGCCAAATGTTTTAATTTTGGTAGAATAGGACATCTGAAAATGGACTGTAGGCAAATAATTCTTAGACATAATGTCTCCTCTGAGAATGACAAGATTAGACGGTCTCAATCATATAGAATATGTAGGAGATGTGGCAAAGACTGACATTGAACCAATGAAAGTAGACCAACAAAAGACAGAGAAGAAAACCTGATACCATTAGGTAACGCCTTGGGGTCTATCAAAATCCCCAATGTGAAATGTTCTTTGGTCATTTCCAGTCACTGTGAAGAACATGTCTCACCAAAGAAATTAAAAAAATAATCCAGTGCTTACTGTCAAAAACCATACTATTCTTGGTGATGAAATATATATGGACAATGAATCAAAAACTCCAGCAGGAAATAAGAAATGCATATTTTGGCAGACATCTATAAATGATCAAAGACCAAAACTAAGAGTACATATACATAATGTTGTAATTGAGTGATTACGAAATATGGTACAGATGTGAATATTATTATTCCAGAATCTTGTCATCCAAATTGACCTCTTAAAGAGACAATTCAATTCCTAGAAACTGGAACACTTTCTCAAGTGAAACAAAGCACGAGATGGATGAGTTGAATGCCTATGGCCAGAAGGAGGGAGGAAGGTAGAAGTCATATGTAGTAAGTATTTCAATGAATTTATGGTGCCATGGCCTGTTGTAGCAATGGAATATTCAGATTAACATTCCTGCAGTCCCAAAGACTCATGTTTCTGGGAAGGATGTTATAAGGTATTATAAACAAAGGTCACCAGCCTCTCAGTCTGTCTAAGAACACAAGGCCACTTGCAAAACTTCAGAGGTACTAACAGCCCTTCTTTAAAAATGGTTAACTGAGAAAGCAGTCTGGCTTAAACAATTGGCTTTAACAGAAGAAAAACTGCAGACTCTAGAACAGCTGTTACAGGAGCAACTAGATGCTCACCATATTGAAGAATCAATTAGTCTTTGGAATTATCCTGTATTTGTTGTTAAAAAGAAATCTGGAAAATGGAGATTGGTGACAAATCTAAGAGCTGTCAACAAGGTAATTTAACCTATGGTTCCTCTACATTCAGGAATCCCTCTGCCTTCTCTATTACCAAAAGGATGATCTCTCAGAGTTATTGATTTAAAAGATTGTTTCTTCACTATACATTTACAAGAGAGTGGCAGAGAAAAATTTGCCTTCACAGTGCCTACTTATAATAATTCTCAGCCTACTTGGAGATATCAGTGGACCTTCTTCTCACAAGGAATGCTCGATAGCCACACTCTGTGCCAGCACTTTGTAAGTCAGTCATTGAAAATAATAAGTAAGCAATTTTGTAAGTGTATAATTTAGCCTTACATGGATGGCATTTTGCTCTGATTTAAATGCTGATTCTTTAGAAAGAATGTTTTAAGAAGTAAAGAAAGTTTTGAATAAATGGAGATTACAAATTGCTCCTGAAAAAAATACAGATAGGAGATTCTGTTAATTATGTAGGTTATAAAATAAATTTATTTTATATATAATAGGAACATAAAAGGCAAAAATTAGGAGAGACCAATTGTGTATTCTTAATGACTTTCGAAGATTGTAAGCAGAAATTTCCAGTCTATGCCCAGCTGTTGGGATAACTCCTGATTTAATAATTCATTTGAACAAAATCTTAAATGGTGGCAAAGACTTTTAAATAGTCCCAGGGAATTAACAGCTGAAGGAGGAATAAAATTGATTGTTATTGAAAAAAATTACAGGAGGAACACGTGGGTAGGGTGAATTAAAATCTTTTCTTTTTCTTCAGAAAGTAATTTTATTAAATTATAAAAGTTTCCATTTCCGCCCCTCCCCCCAACACCCTCCCACTCCCCCCACTCCCGCTCCTTCTCCCTCTCCATCCCTAAGAGCAGTCAGGGTTTCCTGCCCTGTGGGAAGTTCAAGTTCCTCCCCCCTCCCTCCAGGTCCAGGAAGGTGAGTATCCAGACAGACTGGATCCCCAGAATCCAATATATGCAGAGGAAACAAGTCCCAGTGTTATTGTCAATGACTTTTCAGAAAGACTCCGGGCCAACCACATTCAGAGAATCTGGCCACATTCAGAGAATCTGGTTGGATCACGTTCTCGTTCAGTCCCAGTGCAACTGGCCTTGGTGAACTCTCATTAGATCAGTCCCCTTGTATCAGTGGGTGATCGCATCCCTCGCAGTCCTGATTTCCTTTTTCATTTTCTTCCTCCTTCTGCTACTCATTTGGACCTTGGGGGGGCTCAGTCCGGTGCTCCAATGTGGGTCTCCGTCTGTATCGCCATCCACCGTCGGATGAAGGTTCCCTCTGGTCTTGCCTACTTTGCTCACGTTCTCTTTCCTTCTGCTTCTTGTTTGGTCCTGGGGAGTTAAGTCCAGTGTTCCAATGTGGGTCTCTGTCTCTGTCTTCATACATCGCCAGATAAAGGATCTATGGTGATAAGCAAAATATTCATCAGTATGGTTTTGGGCCAAGGCCGGTTCAGGCACCCTCTCCTCTGTCCAGAGAACAATCTGGGGATCTCTCCTTGGACCTGATGAAGATTCTTTAGCTATCCACCAGGAGACAGTAAATAGACAAGAGTCCCAGGTAACCTTGGGTGCATGGGGGAGTGGGAGGTTTGTTAGAAGGGGAGAGGGTTAGAGAGAAGGGAGTAGGGAAGGAATGGGGAAAGCTCAGTGGACTGGGATGGGGGGAGGGAGGAAGGATGAATATGGGATCAGGGAAGAATATATTTCAACTAAGGGAGTCATTTTAGGGTTTACAGGAGACTTGATTATATATGGGATCCCAGGTCCAAGGAGAGATCCTCAAAATCTTAATTGTATTCTATGCATACTGCTTTCCAGAATTTTCACTATAGGAATTTTAATGCAGAGGGATGATATTATGTTAGAATGAATCTCTTTTAAACACATAAATGAAGTAAAAAATTAAAAAATGTCTCTGAATTAATTATAAAAGGAAAATTGAGACTTTATCAACTAGCATGTATTGACCCAGCAGAGATTTTAGTGCCTTTTACTACAGATGAAATTAAAAAAAATATGGGAAGACAATGTAGCTTGGCATAGAACTTGTGCTATTTTTTTAGGACAAATTAATTGCAATTATCCTAAAAGCAATAGAATTAGCCTTATAAAGAAAACTACTTGGTTCTTCCTCGAAGTGTATGTGACACACCAATAACTGTAGCCCGAACATTTTATCTGTTGCAGATAAATCAGGAAAGGCAGGTTACAAATAATAAGATTTAAGTAAGGGGAACAAAGTCTTTATGATTCTGTCCAAAATGTGGAGATATATTCTATTTTCACGGTGCTAAGAGATTTTAAAGAACCTTTCAATATAGTTACTGATTGACAATATGCAGAAAGAGTTGTCTTACATATTGAAACCATGGAATTTATACCAGATCATACAGAATGGACTTCATTGTTAATTCACATTCAAGATATAATCAGGAATAGGCTTTGTACCATATACATAACACACATCTCATCCTATATGGGTCTACCAGGTCCTCTAGCACAAGGTAAAGCAGAAATGATTGATTGTTGATTGGAAGTATGTTGAAGCCACAGAATTTCATAAAAAACATCATGTCAATACTAAATTTAAAGAAACAGTTTTTTATTACATGGATACAAGCTGAAGAAATTATAAAGAGATGTCCTCCTTGTTCTTTCTATAACCAAATACCGTTACCTACAGGGAGTAACCCAGAAGGTACTCAAAGAAAGAAAATCTGGCAGGTGAATGTGTTCTACTTTACAGAGTTTGTAAAATTAAAATATATAGACCAGAATATTCATGCTTGTTCAGACTTTCAATGGGCAAATGCTTTGAGCACAGAGAAAGCTGATTTAGTAATCACACATTTTTTAGAAGTTATGTTTATCATGGGTATGCCTGTACAAGCAAAGACAAATAATGATTAGCATATGACTCTAAGAAAATGGAACAGTTTCTTTACTCTTTGTTAATATAAAGCATAGTGCATATACCAAACAATTCTACATGACAAGCAGTTATATAATTTTCAAATTGAACTATAAAGAATATGTTAAACTAACAGAAAGGGGTGGAAAATGTTCCCAGAAATAGGTTGCATTATACTTTATTAACCTTGAATTTCCTAAATGATAATGAGAAAAGACAAGGGCAGCTCAGAGACACTAGATAATAGAAAATCTTCTGATTTGTATCAGTTGGTGAATTTCAATGATGTGCTGATCTCATAATGGAAACCAGAAGATGTGTTACAGTGGGCAAAGGGTCTTGCCCTTGTTTCCACAGGAGAAAAAAGCTATGGATACCATCAAAATTAATAAATATTTGATTTGAGAAGGAGAAACCTCTTGAGAAAGAGAGATGACAGCTCATCCACAGAGGTGACAATCATATAAGTAGTAAGAAAATCACATAAGGGTTAGGGCAAGGTTCTGTTCTTGTCTTTGCTGGAAAATATGTATCTTAAAAAAGTCATGAGACCCTTGACATTTGGATACCTAAAGAGGAAAAAACAACTATCCAGAAAGATCACCAAACAAAGAGGAATATGAGTTAGGAGGACAGGTTATCTAAGGGTAAAATAGTTTTATTTTTGGAGTTGGACAATTTCTATCATTGTCTAGGTCCAAGTATGTTGTTAAAAGAAAAATTCAGAGTTTCTTTCTCATGTCAGGAGCCATCTGGTATGGGACAGAAAGAAAAAAAGCTTTTTAGGAAAAATTTACCTTTCTCCATATTTTTTGTTTATATCTTATCTTTCATTGAATATATGTCTGTATGAATAATGTTTAAGTTTTCCACATTGATCAGTACACTTTTCTGCAGTAATCTTCGAATTTCCAGGAAGAAGATGGTGCACCACAACTAGGACTCCACCTGTCTGATTTGAAGTCATGATGCTGATAGTGCTACAATAAGACCTACTACTAGATACCTGCTGCTCAAGATGACTCCAACTTGGTTAGGTGAAATGGTGCACCTTCTTAGAATATTCTGGCCAGAACTCCAAATAAGAACTTTAGGAAAGGAAAGCCTTGCTGAATACACAGAGACAATTTTCAATTATACCTGACAGTAATCTTGAAACATAAGCATCATTTTAATTTTATAGGATCCCATAGAAAGAACATTGTCCCCATGACAGCTGGAAGTAATTTTAAAGGACGACAGCCCTTCTCCCAACAAAGTTTGTCCTCAGGGTTAGGGACATCATTTAGGGATAAATTATTGCTGGTATAAGTTTGGGGTTGGGGTGGAAACTATGTAGATTCAGAGATATCTTTGAAAAAAAGAGAAAATTGAATGTGATAATAGGTAGGTTTGTGTGAGCTTGCTCACATTAATAAATAATAATAGTGAGCAATAGAGTGAATACTTGTAAGCTATTATTTATAGGCAGTTTACATTAGTATAGATTTACAGATTCTTGCATATTCATGCAAATTCAAATTATGTTTGTTATATTGAATATGCTTCTATTTCTGTTCACAATATTCATACACTTATGCAAAAGTATTTTGTCAGATTGTATGCATTCATGTTTCTACCTCTGTTTAATACATTTTGCATATTGATATAATTTTAGGATATATTTATCATATTGCATTGTACATTTTACCTCTGATCACGATACTTATACATTGTTCACATTTTGAGGTCATTGTCTTCATTTGCTACACAGTTGTTTAAAGATGTTTAATATTCTAATATGAAGTTTTAGTCTTTAAGTTATACAGGTACTAAATATCATAAGTATTGACCAAGTAAATAGTCATCCTTGTTTGTCATAATTATAGTTAGACTAATCAGGTTCTTTAGATATATAGGGACTGTATTCTGCATAGACAGGTAGTCTTCAATTGCTTCAAGGAACTGTAGACCGTAGTATTTAATTAATTTAGGGATCTGTTGACATCAGACACCACTGCTCCTGGCAGCACTAATCTATTCCTGAGAGAATGTTGAGCACTGAAGACACTCTACTTGGAGCTTGTTTTCTTCTTGGGAAAACTGGGCTTTGGGTAAGGAACTGCCCATGCCTCGATCACTGACAAAATACATGGTGTCAATACTGGACAAGCAGGATACAAGAAAAAAGACAGTCAAACCTTGCCAAGATAGAGTAAGACAGTTTTGAAGAATTTTCTTGCCTCTGAAAATAGTCTGCCAGTTATTCTAGGCCTTAGCCAAAGTTGGTTGCTTCAACAATGCAAGAGTCTTTGGGTGACTTCTCAGGTAGACAGTTGTCTCTGTCATCTACTGCACAATTTGGAAGCTACTTGATTGCATTTCTTGACTACTGAAGTATTATTATCACCTGTCTCAGGCCTTCGATGGGATAGAAGATTAGATCATCATAGTTACTTTCTTCTTATGATTTAGCCAACTCATTTCTCATAAAAGACTTAGACTCATTAGGATAAAATAATATTTGAAAAATTTAGCATATGTTCCTTGTTTAGTATTGTTTATGGTAGTTGTAATTCTAACTTTTATAGTTGATATCTGTTCTTATTGTATATACTTTTGCAGTGGGCTTGGAAATCTTTTATTTAGACTAAAGGGAACATTATGGAGAATCTCCTTCAGCCACTGATCTTTGAGAGGTTGGATCAGGTTGGGGCATGGGTTTGGGTACCAAAAAGTTGTAATCCTGCCTACTCTCTGCTCTTCTTCCCATGTACCACATCTAGATGTCAGACCCCATTCTAATTTCTTTCTTTCTTTTTTTTAAAGATAATACAAGACTTTATTTTGCAGCATAACTATTATTTAAATGTGAGAAATCACACTGGATATTTGTATCTCCCTAGTAACCAGAGTTAACAGCGAGCTTATATAATGTTCCATCTGTGCTTTGTTTTTTTTTGAAAGTAATTTTATTTAAGTTATAAAAGTTTCCATTTCCGCCCCTCTTCCCAACACCCTCCCACTCCCCCCACTCCCTCTCCTCCTCCCTCTTCATCCCTTAGGGCAGTCAGGGTTTCCTGCCCTGTGGGAAGTTCAAGTTCCTCCCCCCTCCCTCCAGGTCCAGGAAGGTGAGTATCCAAACAGACTGGATCCCCAAAATCCAGTATATGCAGAGGAAACAAGTCCCAGTGTCATAGTCAATGGCTTTTCAGAAAGACTCCGGGCCAGCCACATTCAGAGAATCCGGCCAAATTCCGAGAATCTGGTTAGATCACGTCTTCGTTCAGTCCCAGTCCAACTGGCCTTGGTAAACTCTCATTAGATCAGTCCCCTTGTATCAGTGGGTGAGAGCATTCCTCGCAGTCCTGATTTCCTTTTTCATGTTCTTCCTCCTTCTGCTCCTCATTTGGACCTTGGGGGGCTCAGTCCGGTGCTCCAATGTGGGTCTCCGTCTGTATCGCCATCCATCGTCGGATGAAGGTTCCCTCTGATCTTGCCTTCCGTGCTCACGTTCTCTTTCTAATTTCTTTCTTGTGATTCGTTAGTTTCCCTTTTAATAAAGAAAAACTTTAGTATACCCTATTTGGAGCTAGTGTGGGATTATTTGATTTATGTGTCTCCATTTGGCATTTTTCTGCTTCATCATTCCTGGTGCTGGAAGTTTCTTTTCGTGACAAGAGATATTTTGTTCAAACTCTGTTTATTTCATTTGAGACAATTTCATTTAGCTCTAGCTATCATATGAATGTCTATAAATTCATAAGGCATTTTATTCAAATTAAGCACAGTCTTTAGGGATCCCTGTTAAATTTTCAGTACCTCAGTCTCTCCTTTTCAAGAGACCAATAATCACCATGAAACCCAGACAGCTTGTAGTAGGTGGAATAGAAGCAACCAAGCCCCACACTTTGAGACTTTGTTATAGCCATCTCTGCAGAATGCTAAGGAGATTAAATTGTCATTGCCTGCCCTTAAAATCAGGTAGTCTTGTATAAAGAGTTGGTTGAACTTTTGTGGGTACCCTTCTTTCTTGGTAGCTCAGTTTCATTTTAATAATCCTTAGAACAGGAAGGTAATGTCCTATGTGGTTATGATGCTGTTAAGACTCAGCCCACGTTAGCTTCCTGTACAT
Organism: Myodes glareolus; assembly: GCF_982192425.1. Taxonomy (NCBI): domain Eukaryota; kingdom Metazoa; phylum Chordata; class Mammalia; order Rodentia; family Cricetidae; genus Myodes; species Myodes glareolus. The sequence goes on from NC_142026.1 coordinate 73,074,755, forward strand.
GTTTTTGCACAACAACAGATATTTGTGATAAAGTAGATTGACCCACAGGATGTGTAAAGTCTGAGTTCCTGTCTACATATTTCTATATTTGTTACTCCGAGGCAAGATGAACAATTTCTGTTTTACTAATGGAATAATTTTATTCATTACTTCAAATTTCTAATGCATCATTTGTAGTGGAATTTCAGTTTTATATCCAAACCTATAGCTATCTTTGTCTGGGACCGTTCTGAGCTGTAATGTTTGCAGATAACTATGCTTAGGTGCACTACAGACTTGTACAGTGCCTATCCCTAACTACTCAGCTACAGAGCACAGCAACAGGCAAGAAATGGGGCCTCTGCTGACTCCAGGGAGATACCATTATCCGTACCTGGAACGTCAGTTTGTGAAATAGCTTTTTAAAATTTCCTTTTGAGAACTCCCATTACAACTGTTGGTAAGGATGATTCTGCTTTTTCTTGTAAATGTTTCATGTAATTTTAATATTAATTATGTTACAGAAATTCCTTACTATATATAGGGTCAAGTTATTATGTTATGACCCCACTAAATACTTAATTGTCAATAAAATAAAATAAAATAGAATATATTCTTCCACCTAAATATTCACATACTAGGAAACATTTAGTTTTCCTAAGTTTAATTTTTATATTTTTTAACAACTAAGGTTTTTTTCCCGCTTCCCCAAAACATTTTTCTTTTAAAGAGACACAACTTAATGTATATCTTAAATAAAAAGATGTAAAAATTAATCTAGGAAAATAGTTGGATATTAAAATTAGGGTGAGGATGTTTATATATTTCTAGAATTGAAATGTAGTACCAGATGGGTCCTGACCTGATGCATTTGACAAGGAGAGCATCTTGGAGACAATCAGACCAATCAAACATCTGAACGTGGAGGACAAATTCACCAAAAGGAAACATCCCAAGAGAACATGTTGAGGACTTGGTAAGACAAAAAGGTTTTAATTCATCAATCTGAAAGTATGGTCAAACAGCAAGGATATAACACTACTGACACAAAAATGATGCTGTCATGATATGGACTATATTATATGTCAATTTTCAGCCTGTCAATGAGAATTCAAATATAATTTGTTAGGGAGGATAAAAGTCACAGCTATAAAATGAGACTTATGATATTGTTTTGCCATGCTAAGGGTTGTTTCCATCCTTTAGTACAAGTTGACCGGGTAAAAGATGGTATGACCTGGGTGGTGGTGGTGCACATCTTTAATCACAGCACTTGGGAGGCAGAGGCAGGCATGGCTCAGTCCAGCCTGGTCTGAGTCTGAGTCCAGCTTGGTCTACAAGAGCCAGTTCCAAGACAGTTAGGGATGTTACACTGAGGGACGTTGAAGACTGAGAAACCTTGTCTTGAAAAAAAAGGTATGAATACATGTAGTTATATGAATGAGGGATATTTTTGTTGAACTAATCTAACAGATCAATCCAAATGCTACAATGCAGACTTTAGCATAATTACATTTTCTTTAGAGGGTTCTGATAGTGAAAATTATAGTTGTATAAAGATGAAAGTGGAACATCTGCTGTATTGATTACTAAAGTTGATACTGTACCTAGATTGAGGTTATGTTTTGTCAATGGTTTAGAAAATAACCCCTGCCTTCATTTGGTGAATATCAGTCAACAAGAGTAATTTTTTTTGTATCAGAGGAGACCTGTCTATTCCTGGGCTCTTAAAAAGAATTTAATATGTCATAGGAATCACACATGTGCATTATATACGAGTAGCAGGGCACAAAATAGAATCTACCCACAATTCTAGGCATAGAGCTTTCCCTGCTATTCTTCTCAGTAGAATTTTTGTATCTTAGCTTTTGTGATTTAGATGTATCTATATCTGTCCTAATTGAATTCCACCTCTAGTCACACCCTTTTGTCTCATAAACTACTGTCTTTGGGATAGACCTTTTTGATGGAAATACTACTTATACTGTCCTTGCTATTATTATAAAGATTAATGTGGGAGAGCCCTGCTGCAGTGCTGAGAAGTTCTATCCAGAGAGGTAAGTGGGTGCTCGCCTGGGCACTCTGTCCCAGAAGAGAGCACAGCCCCTACCCCCCTCAGCTTCTGTGGCAGGGTCTTTGGTATTCCACGGGACCCCTCCCTGCCCCCACTGCTGCTGCCCTTTTGTCTCCTGGGTCCTGGAAACACCAGCTAGCCCTGCTGCAGTACTGAGAAGTTCTATCCAGAGAGGTGAGTGGGTGCTCGCCTGGGCGCTCTGTCCCAGAAGAGAGCATAGCCCCTCCCCCCTCAGCTTCTGTGGCAGGGTCTTCGGTGTTCCACGGGAACCCTCCATTCCCCCACTGCTGCTGCCCTTTTGTCTCCTGGGTCCTGGAAACACCAGCTATCCCTGCTGCAGTGCTGAGGGGTTCTATCCAGAGAGAGCTGAGAAGTTCTATCCAGAGAGTGCTGAGGAGTTTCATCCAGAGAGGAGGAAATGGGCTGGCACCAATGCAAGAATTCCTCCAACAACCTGAAAGGCAACATGACATCTCCAGAATCCAGGGATCACGAAACTAGAAGAATTGAACACCCTACTCCAGAAGAAATAGAAGAAATTGACTCTAAGCAGATCTTTATGAAAATAAAGAGGATCTTAAACAGGAGGTAAAAATCTGCCACAAAGAAATGGAAGATAAGTATAGCAAAAAGATTGAGGAAATGAGTAAAGCAATGGAAGAGAAATATACCAAAAGGGTTGAAGAAATGAGTAAATCCGTAAATGAAATTCTGGGAAACCAAGAAAAAACAATCAAACAGGTAATGGAAACAGTTCAAGATTTGAAAACTGAAATGGAGTCAATGAAGAAATCACAAGCCGAGGGCCGGCTGGCTATGGAAAATCTAGGTAAACTAACAGAGACTTCAGAGACAAGCATAACCAATAGAATACAAGAGATAGAAGAAAGAATCTCAGACTCTGAGGACACCATAGAGAAATTAAATGCTCTGGCCAAAGAAAACAGCAAATCCAACAAATTCTCATCACAAAACATTCAGGAAATCTGGGACAAAATAAAAAAAAACCCAAATCTAAGAATAATAGGGGTAGAAGAAGGAGAAGAATTGCAGATCAAAGGTCCAGAAAATATATTCAACAAAATTATAGAAGAAAACTTCCCCAACCTAAAGAACGATATTCCTATGAAGATTCAAAAAGCATACAGAACACCGAATAGGCTGGATCAAAAAAAAAATCCCCTCACCATATAATAATCAAAACACAAAACATTCAGATGAAAGAGAGAATATTAAGAGCTGCAAAGGAAAAAGATCAAGTAACTTAAAAAGGTAAACCTATCAGACTTACACCAGACTTTTCTATGGAAACCATGAAAGCCAGAAGGTCCTGGATAGAAGTACTGCAGAAACTAAGAGACCATGGATGCAAGCCCAGACTACTTTACCCAGCCAAGCTATCATTCACTATCAACGGAGAAAACAAAATATTCCAGGATAAAAACAAATTTAAACAATATGTAGCTACAAATCCAGCCTTACAGAAAGTATTAGAAGGAAAATCACAACCCAAGGAATCCAACATTCCTAACACTGCCTACAATAACTCAGGCTTCTAGCGACCCTTCACAAGCAGAACTCAAAGAAGGGAAAAACATACACTCCACTACCCCCCCCCCCCAAAAAAAAAATAACCGGAGTCAACAACCACTGGTCATTAATATCACTTACTAACAATGGACTCAATTCACCTATAAAAAGGCACAGACTTAGAGATTAGATACGAAAACAGGATCCAACATTCTGCTGTTTGAAAGAAACACACCTCAACCACAAAGAGAGACATCTACTCAGAGTAAAGTGCTGGGAAAAGGTTTTTCAAGCAAATGGGATCAGGGAAGAATATATCTCAACTAAGGGAGTCATTTTAGAGTTTACAAGAGACTTGATTATAAATGGGATCCCAGGTCCAAGGAGAGATCCCCAGATTGTTCTCTGGACAGAGTAGAGGGTGCCTGAACCGGCCTTGGCCTATACCATACTGATGAAGACTTTGCTTATCACCATAGATCCTTCATCCGACGATGGATGGCAATACAGACGGAGACCCACATTGGAGCACCGGACTGAGCCCCCCATGGTCCAAATGAGGAGCAGAAGGAGGAAGAACATGAAAAAGGAAATCAGGACCGCGAGGGGTGCGATCACCCACTGATACAAGGGGACTGATCTAATGAGAGTTTACCAAGGCCAGTTGGACTGGGACTGAACGAGGACGTGATCTAACCAGATTCTCTGAATTTGGCCAGATTCTCTGAATATGGCTGGCCCAGAGCCTTTCTGAAAAGTCATTGACAATAACACTGGGACTTGTTTCCTCTGCATATACTGGATTTTTGGAATCCAGTCTGTTTGGATACTCACCTTCCTGGACCTGGAGGGAGGGGGAGGAACTTGAACTTCCCACAGGGCTGGAAGCCCTGACTGCTCTTAGGGATGGAGAGGGAGGAGGAGGGGGAAGGGGGTAGTGTGAGGGTGTTGGGAGGAGGGGTGGAAATGGAAACTTTCATAATTTAATAAACTTTGAAAAAAACAAAAAAAACCCAAAAAATTATCACTTAATACCAATGAACTCAATTCACCTATAAAAAGACACAGACTTAGAGATTGGAAACAAAAACAGGATCCAACATTCTGCTGTTCACAAGAAGCACACCTCAACCACAAAGACAGACATCTGCTCAGAGTACAGGGCTGGGAAAAGGTTTTCCAAGCAAACGGACCTAAGAAACAAGCAGGTGTGGCCATTCTAATATCTAACAAAATTGACTTCAAACTAAAATCTATCAGAAGAGATAGAGAAGGACATTTCATACTCATAACTGGAACAATTCATCAGGAGGAAGTCTCAATTCTGAATATCTATGCCCCTAATATAAAGGCACCCACTTATGTAAAAGAAACACTTCTAGAACTCAAGGAAGTCATCAAACCACACACACTAATAGTAGGAGACTTCAACACACCTCTCTCACCAATGGACAGATGAATCAGACAGAAACCCAATAGAGAAATAAGAGAATTATTGGAGGTATTGAATCAAATGGACTTAACAGATATCTATAGAACATTCCACCCAAATAGGAAAGAATATACCTTCTTCTCTACAGCTCGTGGAACCTTCTCAAAAATTGAGCACATACTTGGTAACAAAGCAAACTTCCACAGATACAAAAAAATATTAGTAACCACCTGTGTCTTGTCAGATCACCATGGATTAAAGTTAGAATTCAAAAACAATGCTACCCCCAGGAAGCCAACAAACTCAAGGAAGTTGAACTGTCAACTATTAAATCACCCCTGGGTCAAGGAAGAAATAAAAAAAGAAATTAAAGTCTTCCTTGAATTTAATGAAAATAAAGACACAACATACTCAAACTTATGGGACACAATGAAAGCAGTGCTAAGAGGAAAGTTCATAGCACTAAGTGCCCAATTAAAGAAAACAGAGAAAGCACACATTGGAGACTTAACAGCACACTTGAAAGCTCTAGAAAAAAAAGAAGCTGATTCACCCAGGAGGTGAATAATTTCCAGAAGACTGGAAATAATCAAACTGACGGCTGAAATCAACAAAATAGAAATACAGAAAACAATCCAAAGAATCAATGAAACAAAAAGCTGGTTCTTCGAGAAAATCAACAAGATCAACAAACCCCTATGCAAACTAATCAAATGGCAGAGAGAGAACATGCAAATTAATAAGATCAGAAATGAAAAGGGAGACATAACCACAGACACAGAGGAAATTCAGAGAATCATCAGATCTTACTACGAAAGTTTATATGCCACAAAATTGGAAAATGTAAAAGAAATGGACATTTTTTAGATAAGTACCATATACCAAAGTTGAACCAAGACCAGGTGAACAATCTAAATAGACCTGTTAGTCGTGAAGAATTAGAAGCTGTTATCAAAAATCTCCCTACCAAAAAATGCCCAGGACCAGATGGTTTCAATGCAGAATTCTACCAGAACTTCCAGGAAGAGCTAATACCTATGCTCCTTAATGTATTCCACAATATAGAAACAGAAGAGTCATTGCCAAACTCCTTTTATGAAGCTACAGTTACCCTGATACCAAAACCACACAAAGACACAACCAAGAAAGAGAATTACAGGCCAATCTCACTCATGAACATCGATGTGAAAATTCTCAATAAAATACTGGCAAACCGAATCCAAGAACACATAAGAGAAATTATCCAGTATGATCAAGCAGGCTTCATCCCAGAGATGCAGGGCTGGTTCAACATACGCAAATCTATCAATGTAATTCATCATATAAATAAACGGAAAGAAAAAAAACCATATGATCATTTCATTGGATGCTGAAAAAGCATTTGACAAAATTCAACATCCATTTATGATAAAGGTGTTGGAGAGACTGGAGAAACAAGGATCATACCTAAATATAATAAAAGCAATATACAGCAAGCCGACAGCTAACATCAAATTGAATGGAGAGAAACTCAAAGCCTTTCCACTAAAATCAGGAACACGACAAGGCTGTCTTCTTGTTCTCTTGTTCTTCTTGTTCTTCTTTTTCTTCTTGTTCTTGTTCTTGTTCTTGTTCTTCTTGTTCTTGTTCTTGTTCTTCTTGTTCTTGTTCTTCTTGTTCTTGTTCTTCTTGTTCTTGTTCTTGTTCTTCTTCTTCTTCTTCTTCTTCTTCTTCTTCTTCTTCTTCTTCTTCTTCTTCTTCTTCTTCTTCTTCTTCTTCTCTTCCTTCTTGTCCTCCTTCTCCTCCTTCTTCTTCTTTGCTAGCTCTTACATCTTAATTTAACCCATTTTTATTAATCTGTGTATTACTACATGGTTGTGGCTACCAGCAAGATTCTGTCCAGGTTCTGTCTCTGTATAAGCTATATGGCTTCTTCTGACTCTTCCTTCTTTCTCCCAGCATTCAGTTTAGCTTTCCCCACCTAGCTCTGTTTTGCCTTGGTATAAGCCAAAGTAATTGCTGTATTCATTAATGAATAAAAGCAACATGTAGACAAAAGGATTTCCCACACCATCCCATGGTACCACAACCAAGAACAGAGGTGGATAAAAGCCCAATAACTATTATGTATTGACAGAAAACATGACAGGTACTTCCTTAGCATGTTGTAGCAAGTCTTTTTCTGTACAGCCAGCTTCAAAAAAATTGCAAGAGACTTATTATTAATTATGAAAACTTTCCCTTAACTTAGTTTTGTCCCACTAGCACTTGTAACATAAATCAACTCATTTATTTTAACCTATGGTCAGTCATATGACTCATTAACTCCTGTCTCCATACTGCTCCAGCTGCTTTCTCTCTATTTCTCTGTATTTGGCTTGTGATTCTGCATTTCTTCTTTCCCAAGTCTTCTCTGTTCCCAGAAGTTCCACTGAACTTCCTGCCTACCTCTTGGGCACTCAGTTCTTTATTAAAGCAATAACAATCACAGTAAGTCAATGTCATACAGCGTAAAGGAATAATCTGTCCTGAAATGTAGTTTCTCTCTAGACTCCATCTACTTTGAAGGAATATGAACATTTAGTTGAATTGTGATATAAGTATGACTCTTTTGCAATTGACACTGTATTACACCAGGAAATATTCCAAATTGTACTGGGTTTAAATATGCTTACAGTATATTTCTGGGGGGGGCAAACTCCAAAAGTTTAAACTAGCATGGATTATTAAGTCCAGTTTTCCCTTTTGCCTCTCATTGTTTGTTTCTCTAATAACCCCAGTATTTGTAGGGATACCCAATTCTACATAAAATTTTTATGTCACACATGATCCTTGAAAGCACCTCTGTGCTGAATTCTTAGAAGTGAATTTGGGTTAAGGGAACCTCAAATAAAACTCCAACTTCTGGTTGCTCACAGATTCTGTAGCACTAACTCTTGGTAGGATGGATAGGAAAATCACAAGTTGGATGCCATTTAACCAGGGCATGTTTCAAACCAGCAGACAGACTGACAGACAGGCAGATATCAAAAATGTTTCATCTCATATTCCCGTATAAAATTGCTTTTTCTTTGTAGTAAATGGAAGCAACGAGCTGTGTCCCGCCACCTGGCTCCTGGCTAGCTTTACCTGCTATAATTATACAGAAACTGTATTCATTTAAACACTGCTTGGCCCATTACCTCCAGCCTCTTATTGGCTAACTTTCACATATTGATTCAACCTGTTTCTAATAACCTGTATCTCACCATGAGTTTGTAGCTTACTGGGAAAGATTCAGCATGTCTGACCTGGCAGCTTCATGGTGGATGGCTCTCTGCCACTGCCTTGGCCTCCTTTTTCCCAGCATTCTATTCTGCCTACTCCACCTATCTAAGCTGCTGTCCTATCAAAGGCCAAGGCAGTTTCTTCATTAACCAATGAAAGTAACATATAGACAGATAACCCTCCTACATCATTTGTTTACTGTATTATCCTTTCATATAATATACCCCACTCACACAATCCTCCCTTCACAACTCACAGTCCACCCCAAGCCTCCTCTCTCTCCTGATACACTTCTCACTTGTTTCTCTTCAGAAAAGAGCAGGCCTACATGTGGGGTAGTGTTCTAGTTCCTTGTTGTCAACTTGAAACATGCAATAGTAATTTGGGAAGTGAGACTCACAATTGAGAAAAAGAAACCACCATATTAGCTTATGGGCAAGTCTGTGGAGCATTCTTTTTTAATTTATGTTTGGTGTTGAAACATATAGGCCACTGTGGTTGGAGCTACTCTGGAGCAGGCCTTCTTGAGTTACATAAGAAAAAAATGGTGTGAGTGTCATAAAGAGCAATCCAGTATGTGGTGAACCTTCATGGCTTTGGCTTCTGCTCTTTCTTACAGGTTCCTGCCTTGACTTCTCTGAGTAGATTGTGTGCTCCAATATGTAAGGTATTTAAGTGAAAGAAATCCATACTCCAATCATCCTTTCGTCAAGGAATTTTAACACAGAAATAGAAACTGTATCTTAGATTGATAATGTGTACATAGGCTATGTGAGTCTTTCTGGGGATTGATGAACAGACTTTTATTGATCTCAGATAGGACACCAATGACAGATTCAATAAATGATCCACCTCGGCCCATTTACTGTACTGAGGAGTTTAGTACACTTACAGGATCATGGATAAGGGGATAATTTTGGGAATATAAGTGAAAAAGGTGACTGTACCACTAAAGTCTACCCTAACATAGGTGATGTGACTCATAAAAGCTCTCCATCCTCAGAGCTGCCTGTATAACATGAGTGAGACAACTCATGAATGCTTCAGACCCAGAGCTGCCTGCATAACATGTAGGTAGGTTTTTCAACACTAGGCTGTCCTCTGCTATTATTATTTCTATAATCATAAGGAAGGTGCTTTTGAATCTGTGAATCTTGTATGTTTCATGGCCTTTCTGACACTTGTGATGTTTTGTTTAGTCCCTGATTATTTTTTCTATTTTTGTATTTTTTTTAAGTTTTTATTGCTTTATAAATAATACCATTCAAAATTTCGATCTCATCCCCTCCTCCCATTTCCTTCCTACCCTCTCCTCCCCCTCCCCCTCCAGTCTTAAGAGAAGGCAGGATACCCTGCCATGTGGGAAGTCCAAGACCCTCCCCCCTCCATCCAGGTCTAGGAAGGTGTGCATCCAAACAGACTAGGATCCCCAAAAGGCCAGAACATGCAGTAGAAACAAATCCCAGTGCCATTATCATGGCTTTTCAGTCAGACCCTATCGTCAGCCACATTCAGAGAGTCCAGTTTGTTCACATGCTCATTCAGCCCCAGTCCAGCTGGCCTTGGTGAGCTCCCACTAGATCAAGCATTAGGTGTGTCACAGTGGGTGGACACACCCCTTGCGGTCCTGACGTCCTTGCCCATCTTCTCCCTCTTTCTAGTCTTCAACTGGATCTTGGGAGCTCAGTTAAGTGCTCCAGTGTGGGTCTCTGTCTCTATCTCCATTCATCGCTGGGTGAAGTTTCTATGGTGATGTTCAAAATATTCATCAGTGTGGCTATGGGAGAAGGCCAGTTCAGGCATCCTCTCCTGCCTATCCATCTACTGCTCAAGGACCTAACTGAGGACATTCCTGTGGACACCTGGGAACTACTCTAGAGTCAAGTCTCTTGCCAACCCTAAAATGTTTCCCTTAATTAAGATATATTCTTTCCTGCTCCCATTTCTGCCCTTCCTCCATCTCAAACATCCCACTCCCTCAAGCTCTCCCCAATCCTCCCCTTCTCCCTTCTCTCTCCCCCTCTCCAAGAACATGGGAGATCTTTCCATTTTCTGGTATTCTCTCAATTTTTTTCTTCAAAGACTTAAAGTTCTTATCAAATAGGTCTTTCACTTCCTTGGTTAGTGTTACTTTTAATGACTGCTTCTATTTCCTTAGTGATTACAGTTGTATTTAAATTACTTATCTGGTTTTCATTTAACTTTTATATGTAGTACCTATCATGAAAAATTTTAATTTCTTTTACATTTGTCAATATTGCTTAATACTGGTTTTTAAACTATGACTTGATGATTCTCTGGATTTCCTCAGTGTCCATTGTTATATAAGTCCTACTTTTCATTTTTAATCTTATTAATTTGGATATTCTCCCTCTTCATTTTAGTTAGTTTGGATAAAGATTTCTTATCTTTTTTTATTCTGTTTTTGTTGATTTTATTGAACTATACGTTTTTCTCAGTTCTGTTGTTCCTCTGATTCTTTGTATTGTTTCTTTGTTTTTATTTTATTCGTTTCAATACAGAGTTTGATTATTTTCTGTTGTCTATTCCTCCTGTGTGTGCTTGATTCTTTTTATTTTAGCACTTTCAGGTGTGCTGGTAAGTCAGTAGGGTGAGAGTTTTCCAAATTCTTTATGGAGGCCCTTAGTACCATGAACCTTTTCTTAGCACTGCTTTCATAGTGTACAATAATTTAGAGTAAGTTGTACATTTATTTTCATTGAATTTTATGAATTTTTTAATTTCATTCTTTCTTTGACCCAGTTTTAGTACTTTTGAGAGTCATTGTTTTATAGGCAAATTGTGTCCATTGATATAAAGAGATATTAATGACCAGTGATTGTTAATTCTGTTATTTTTGGTGTCAGTGTTGGTTCTCTCCCCCCCTTCACTCTCTCTCTTCTCATGGCTGTGTTTCCATTCATTGGATTTTGCTGGTGTGAGATGATCTCTTGCCTATGTTTTCATGCCTACAGTTAACTTCCTTGGGTTGGAGGGTTTTTTTTATTTCCTGTAAGTCTGTATTTGTGAATAGCTATTGCTTAAATCTGATTTTGTAGTGAAATATCTTGTTTTCTCCATCTATAGTGATTGAAAATTTTCCTGGGTATAGTAGTATGGATTGGTGTCCATGGTTCCTTAGTGTCTGAATGATGTTTGTCCAGGTTCTTCTGTCTTTTAGATTCTCCATTGAGACGACTAATGTAATTATGATAGATCTGTCTTTATGTGTTACTTTGATGTGGGAGTCCCCTTTGCATGCTGACATTACTATTATTGAATAAAGAAACTGCCTTGGCCTGTTGTTAGGGCAGAACTTAGGTAGGCAGGGAAGACAGAACAGAATGCTGGGATAAAGGAGGGCAGAGCTGGAAAGACACCATGGAGTTGCCAGAGTCAGACATGCGGAATCTTTGCCGGTAAGCCACTGCCATGTGGCAATACACAGATTGCTAGAAATGGGGTAAATTAAGATGGAAGAGTTAACCAATAAGACGCTAGAGCTAATGGGTCAAGCAGTGTTTTAATTAATATAGTTTCTGTGTGGTTATTTAGGGGATAAGCTAGCAGGGCAGCCAGGAGCTGGGCCACAGAACAAACAAGCGTGCCCTCCTCCTATATTACTTGGCCCTTTTCCTTTCCAACTCTTAATAGTTTTTCTTCATTCTGTATGATTAACGTTTTGATTATTATGTGGCAATTGGACTTTTTTGTCTACTTAATTTGGTTTCTGTAAGCTTCTTATACCTTAGTAGGCATGGATTATTTTAGTTTGGGAAAGTTTTCTTCTATAATTTTCTGTGCCTTTGAGCTGTGTTTCTTCTCTTTCTTCTATTTCAATTGTTAGGTTTTGTCTTTTTATGGTGTTCAAGATTTTCTGGATATATTATGCTAGGAACTTTGTGGATTTAACATTTTCTTTGACTGATGAATCTATTTCCTCTATCATATCTTCATTGTCTGAGACTCTCTCTTCCTTCTCTGGTAATCTGTTGATGATACTTTTGCTTCTGACATTTCTGTTTGCTTACCCAGTTTTTCCATTTCCAGAATTCCTTCAGTTTGTGTTTTCTTTACTATTTCTCTTTCAATTTTCTAGGTTTGAACCATTTCCTTAATCTGTTTTTTTCATTGACACACACACACACACACACACACACACACACACACGTATACACACACACACACTCACCCTAAATACATACAAAAATTAAAAAGGTACAAACTCAGAGAGACACACACATACCAAATAAATGCAAAAATTTCATAATTAATATGATGTTTCAATATTATATTTGATAAAATAGGAGAACCAAAGAGCTTTGCTCAACAATATCTAATCTGATGGGAAAGTATGAAAACTCATTGAAAACACAGTGAAGACGAATGACAGAGTTTCAAATAACACCATAATATCAAATTTTAAATCATAAATATTCAAGAAAGTGTGATGGAATATGGGGTTTAGTTGGGTGCATAGTGGATGGCATAAATATGTAAGGAGTTTGTGTAGGTGAATATTGTTAGAACACATTTAAATTCTCAAAGGATCTGTAAAATAATAACAAAAGATATAACATAGCTAAAATGAGCATAATAACTTTGAGAAAAAACTATAGAACAATTTTGAGTCACTGAAAAAATGAAAATAGCCAAATTCAAGAAATCTAAGCTTATCAAAAAAATTCAACTGAAATAATCTATTTCTTAGAGCATAGTATTACCATGAAAGAGCTTGACAACAGAATGACAAAAGAAGCAAGTAACACATAATTGACTTCCAATACAGCTACTGGCAGATCTCTGAGCAAAGACCTACAGTCCACCAGAGACCAGCATGATTCATTCTATGCGGTGAATGGAAAAAAGCCAAACCTTGACTATAAATGTCAGCAACACTGTGCTTCAGAAATGAAATAAATAAAGATTTTCTCAGAAAACAGAAGTAGACATAATTCACCGCATTAAGCTAGGGAAATGCTGCGAAGTTCCTCAAGGTGAAAGACTGGCAATGATTCCATGAAAATATCTGGAAAAAAAAAGTGGCTCACTACAAGCAACCCAAAATAAGATACTACCATAGTGTTCTAGTGGTACACAAATTCTGTCTGTATGCATTAAGTTAAACCACTTACTTGATCTCACAGCCTTGTGTGACTGATTAATAGAAGATTCTATAGTGCCTGAACTTCTAGTTATGTTGGTTGGGTTTTCTGGATGGATGTATAGAGATATATTTTAATTAGGTTGGTATTTTTCAAATCTTTCAGAGACCTTCAGAATATGGCATTTATTTGTCATGATGTGAGACATATCTGTTCTTGTCAGCCCCAATTACTTCAATAGGAAAATGGGCCTTGAAGAGGCTCCTCATGAAGTTTGTTAGTCCTATGGGCAAGAAACTGCTCTTGCCTGGACTGCTTGATGAACTGGACATGCAGGACCCACAGAGAAGTGACTGCTGAACTTGTCTAAAGGTGAAACAATCCGTTGGAGTTCCTGCTTCATGAAAAAGTCTGCCAGACATTCTGCAGGACACAGAAGAAAGTGACTTACAAACTGCCAATGTAGGCAAAACTGTCTTTGAAATTTCCTGCTTCACAGAAGAGTCTGCCAGATACTGTGGGCTGAAGATGGGTGCCTGCAACATTGCAGGGGAACTTTGTGTGACTATCCAGGTGGCAAAATATCTCTGTCAGTTCTTGGGCTTTGGAGGTCACTTAATGCACTTTCTGTTTCCTTGGGTAATGTTGTATCATTCTGAGGTCTTTGATGGAGTTAAAGAATAGATAGTTATAATTATAGTTTTCCTTAGGATAAAAGATAAAGTAGATATAAATGTTGTGACTGTAATTTTGCTTGGTACCTGTCTTGTTGTGGTTTTGCTATGTTAGAGTTGAAACCTTTGCTTTTACTTAAACAAAGAAGGGGAAATGGTGTGGGAGGTCATTCTGTATATGTGTTGCTTTTATTGGTTAATGAATAAGGAAGTTTCTTTTAATTGTGATAGGACAGAGCAGAGCTAGGCAAGGAAAACTGAACTGAATGCTGGGAGAATGAAGGTGGAGTTGAGAGAAGCCATTTAACCCTGCCAGAGAAGCCACAGCTAAGTGGCGATACATAGATTAGTACAAATGGGTTAAGTTAAGATGTAGCTTAATTAAGAAGAGCTAGCCAATAAAAAGCTAGAGATAATAGGCCAAACAGTGATTTAATTAATACAATTTCTGTGTAGTTATTTCGGGAGCCTGGACAGCTGGTAATGAACAAGCAGGTTCTTAGAACATGCCACCATTGCCCTACTACATCTTGTAGGTACAAAACCAAAGAAGGTAAAATATTTTGTGGCTGGATTGTTGTTTATGTTTTTTTTGGTTGTATGCAGAGTAACTTTTTGTACCAAGTATGCTAGCACACTGGAATGAAGGCTCTATTGAGGCACCAGATCGACTCCTCTATGTTTAGTGAGTCGTGTTGTCTTTAGCACTATGGTTTTGCTGTCAGTGTGTGGAGAGGAAACTATAGGCTTCATAATAGCCTGGATGGTTTGGGAATTCTCATGGGTCCCCTTTGACCTACATTTCCATAAGATGTAACCCATTCTAGGTACTGGAAACTTTCTTTGGAGACAAGATACATCCTGTTAGAACTCTATTTCCATCATTATTGACTGTTTTATTTAGATCACCATCATATATGTATATATTTTATGAGGGTAATACTGTAGTAAGTTTCTATACTAACACTCAGATTGCCCTTAATGTTAGATATCTCACTCCAGATTTCTCCTTATTCCGCCTTTCTCCCCCCTCTCTACTGGATCTTCCTCATCTCTCACCCCCACACCTTTTATCCATAACTGACTGTCCTATCTTGCTTTCCCCACAAGATATGTCTGTAATACTAGTTTTTTAGTCTATACCTAACCTCTGGATTGATAGACTGTAGTTTGGCTATAATTAACTTAACAGCTAATATCAACATATAAGCAAACATATATCATATTGTCTTTCTGGGTCTGGGTTATTTCTCTTAAGTTTGCCTGCTCTCTAGTTACATCCACTTACTTTCAAATTTTGTGATGCTCCATTTTTTAAGTCAAATAATCATTCATTTTGTAAAAAAAAACGTATTTTCTTTATCTAAACTTCTGTTGAGGAACATAAATGTTATTTCCAAATTCTAGCTACTACATACCAAGTCAGCATGTCTGTGATATTATAACACTTCCTTTGGACATATGCCCTACAATAGTGATAGAGCTGTATCTTGTGGTATAATGATTCTCACCTTCCTGAGTAACTAACACACTAAATCTGTAGTGACTGTTCAAGTTTTCCTTCCACCAGCAACACATGAGTGTTTATTTTGACTCATTTCCTTAGGAACATGAGTTGTCTCTTGGTTTATTTACCTTTGCCAATATGAGTTTCATATCCCTGTGGTCTATGTATGCTGATAATATCTCTAAGTGTTTTTTAGATATTTAACTGTTTCATGAATTCTCTGTTTATATCTGCATACCATTTTCAAATATGTCTGTTTGGGTTTATATCTAGTTTTTTTATTCTTTATATATTTTTGATATTAGTCATCCAGCACATATGTTGTTAGTAAATACCCATTTACATTCTCTAAAGCTAATACCTTGTCTGAATGATGGTGTCCTTTTCTTTACTGATAGTTATTAGATTCATCAGGTCACACTTATTAATTTTTTATTGATTTTTATTGAGCTCTACATTTTTTCTGCTCCCTACCCTGCCTCTTCCCTCCCCTTCAACAATCCCTGAAAGTCCCCATGCTCCCAATTTACTCAGGAGATCTTGTCTTTTTCTATTTCCCATGTAGATTAGATGCATGTATGTTTCTCTGAGGGTTCTCATTGTTGTCTAGGTTGTCTGGCATTGTGACTTTTAGGCTGGTTTTCTTTGCTTTATATTTAAAAGCCATTTATGAGTGAGTACATATGATAATTGTCTTTCTGGGTCTGGGTTACCTCACTCAATATGATGTTTTCTAGCTCCATCCATTTGCCTGCAAATTTCAAAATGTCACTATTTTTCTCCTATCTGTAGTACTCCACTGTGTAAACGTACCACATTTTTCTTATTTATTCTTTGTTCAAGGAGCATTTAGGTTGTTTCCAGGTTCTGGCTATGACAAACAATGATGTTATGAACATAGTTGAGCACTTGTCCTGGTGGCGTAATTGAGTATTCTTTGGAAATATACCCAAAAGAGGTATTGCTGAGTCTTGAGGAAGGTTGTTTGTTAATTTTCTGAGAAATTTCCATACTGACATCCAAAGGGGATGTACCAGCTTGCACTCCCACCAGAAATGCAGGAGTGTTCCCTTTAACACATAGTCTTTTCTGCATAAATTGTTATCAGTGTATTTGATCTTGTCCATTCTTACAGATGTAAGATAGACTCTCAGAGTTTTTTGATTTGCATTTCTATGATAAGTAAGTATCTTGAACATTTACTTAGGTGTCTTTATGCCATATGAGATTCCTCTGTTGAAAGTTCTCTGTTTAGTTCTGTACTCCATTTTTTATTGGATTATTCAAACATCTAATTTTTGACAAAGAGGAAAAAAATATCAGTTGGAAAAATAAAAGCATATTTAACAAATGGTGGTGGCATAACTAGATATCAACATATAGAAGAATGAAAATATTTAGATCACCATCACCAAATCTATCACCATGTACAAAACTCCAGTTCAAATGGATCAGAGACCTCAACATAAAGTCAGTCACATTTAACCTCATAGAAAAGAAAGTGGAGAGTATACTTGAACATACTGGCACAGAGACTACTTCTTAAATATAACTCCAATAGTATAGACACTGAGAGAAAAAAATTAATAAATGGGACATTCTGAAACTAAAAAGCTTCTGTAAAGCAAAGGATATGGTCAACAAGACAAAACTATAGCCTACTATACACAGAATCAAGAAATTGGTCATCAAAGGAACAAATAATCAACTTATTAATTTTTGATAACAGTGTCTGTGCTATATGTGTTCTGTTCAGAATGTCATCTTCTATGTCAATGAGTTCAAATGTATGCCCTGCTTTCTCTTATATCACATTCAGTGTACCTGGCTTTATTTTATGGTCTTTGAATAATTTAGAGGTGAGTTTTGTGCTAATTGATAAGTACGAAGCTATTTGTATTCTTCTACATACAGCTGTCCAGTTTGAGCAAAACCATTTGTTGAAGATAGATACTCTCTTTCTTCCAGTGAATGTTTCAGGGTTCTGTAGCAAAAATTAGATATACAGAGGTGTCTAGAATTATGTCTGGATCATCAATTTGATTCCTTTGATAAAGTTGTCTGCCTTTGTGCCAACATCATGCTATGTTTATTACTATAGATCTATACTATAGTTTGAAATTGGGAATGGTGAGACCTCAAGCAGTTCTTATTGTTCATGATAGTTTTAGCTATTTTGCTATTTCTTTGTTTGTGTTTGCATATGAAGCTGAAATAGTCGTTTTATGATCTGTGTAGAATTGTGTTGTAATTTTGATGGGATTGCATAGATGGGATTCTATAGTTTACTGTTTGTAGGAAGGTCATTATTACTATGCTATTTCTACTGATTCATGAGCATGAATGATCCTCTATCTTTTGATAGTTCTTCAACTTCTTTATTCAATGATTTGATGCTTTTGTCATATAAGTCTTTTACTTTCTTTGTTAGAGATAATCAATGGAATTTTATATTATTTGATGCTATCCTGAAAGGTGTTGTTTCCCTGATTTCTTTCTTAGTCCATTTGTCATTTTGTTTTGAATTGGACTACTGAGTTTTGTGAGTTAATATCATATTCAGCTATTTTAATGACAGTGTTTACTAATTGTAGGAGTTTGCCTGTGGATTTTTTTTTGATAGAAGGTGATTTTTTTTCCTCAAAGTTTATTAAAATACAAAAGTCTCCATTTCCGCCCCTCCTCCCAACCCCCTCCCACTCCCCCCACTCCCTTCCCTCCTCCCTCTCCATCCCCAAGAGCAGTCAGGGTTTCCCATCCTGTGGGTAGTTCAAGCTCCTCTCCCCTCCCTCCAGGTCAAGGAAGGTGAGCATCCAAACAGACTGGATCCCAAAAATCCAGTGTATGCAGAGGAAACAAGTCCCAGTGTCATTGTCAATGACTTTTCAGAAAGACTCCGGGCCAGCCACATTCAGAGAATCCGGCCTCATTCAGAGAATCTGGCTGGATCACGTGCTCACTCAGTCCCAGTCAACTGACCTTGGTGAACTCTCATTAGATCAGTCCCCTTGTATCAGTGGGTGATCGCACCCCTCACGGTCCTGATTTCCTTTTTCATGTTCTTCCTCCTTCTGCTCCTCATTTGGACCTTGGGGGATTCAGTCAGGTGCTCCAATGTGGGTTTCTGTCTGTATCGCCGTCCATCGTCGGATGAAGGTTCCCTCTGATCTTGCCTTCCTTGTTCACGTTCTCTTTCCTTCTGCTTCTCGTTTGGACCTAGGGAGTTAAGTCCAGTGTTCCAATGTGGGTCTCCGTCTCCATCTCCATCCATCGCCAGTTGAAGGATCTATGGTGATAAGCAAAATATTCATCAGTATGGTTATTTGCCAAGGCCAGTTCAGGCACCCTCTCCTCTGTTCAGAGAACAATCTGGGGATCTCTCCTTGGACCTGGGATCTGTGGATTTTTTGGATCATTTATTTATGCTATAATATTATTTGCAAATATAGATGTCTTAATTTCTTTCTTTCAGGTTTTTATCTTGCTCTCTTTCACTTGTGTTATTGCTCTAGCTAAGATTTCAAGTATATATTGAATAAGTTTGTTTGTTCTATTTTTAATGGAAATTCTTTGCATTTCTATATATTTGAATTGATATTGTCTATGAACTTGCTCTAAGCTGACTTTGTTCTGTTAAGTTTGGTCTTGTATTCCCTAAACTCTCCAGAACTTTTATTGTGAAAGGGTTTTTGATTTTGCCAAGGAGTTCTTCTGCATCCTATGAGGTGATCATGTGGCTTTTCTCTTTGCGTATATGATGAATTACTTTTATTGTTTTACATATAATGAAGTATACCTCCTAAGATGGAGTCTGAATGATCATAGTGACTAATCTTTTTTTGTTTTCTGGATTCAGCTTGTAAGCATTTTATTGATCATTTTTGCACCCTATTTTATAAAACTAATGGGTTTGCGATATATTTTTCTTGTTGGGTCTTTCTATAGGATAGCTATGGCCTCACACTATATTCCACTTGTTGAGTTCAGTTTAGTGGTACCAGAATTTATCCCTAGTACATGAACAGACTTTTTAAAGTCCCTTCCCTATGGTGGCATGCTGTGCTCAGCCTTGATGCAGTGCAGATGGACTTGGTCCTGCCTCGACTTGATGTGCCCAGCTTTGTTGACTACCATTTACATTTTCTGAGTATGGATGGTGATGGGTTAGTGAGGAAGTGAAGAGGAATTGGAGGAGAAGGGGGAAGGGAAGTGTTGTTGGCATGTAAAATCAATAAAAAATTTAAGATGAAAAAATATTTAAATAAAAATTTAAAAAGATGTATAAAATATATTTCCTTTTTATGTTTTGTGAAATAACTTGAGTAATATTGGCACAAACTCTTTGAAATTCTGGTAGAATTATGTGCTAAGTCCATCTGGCTTGAGGCTTTCTCTCCCTACAGAGATGTTTTATTGATTGCTTTGATTTTTACTAGGGTTTATATGTATGTTTTAACTCTTTATATAATCTTGATTTACCTTTTATAATAATTGGAGAAAGTTATCCATTTTATTTAGATTTTCAATTTGTTGTTGCACAGGTTTTTAAATTACATCCTTATTATTCTTTTGATTTCCTCTTTTCTGTTTTAATACCCCAAGATCATGTCTTATTTCTCTTTTTTTTGCCTTTTTTATATTTTAAAAAAGCAAACCAGATTCTCTGAACATGGTGGACAATGAGGGCTAACTGAAAAGCCAAGGACAATGGCACTGGGTTTTGATCCTACTGCATGTACTGACTTTGTGGGAGCCTAGTCTGTTTGGGTGAGCACCTTCCTGGACCTGGATGGAGGGGGGAGGACCTTGGACTTCCCACAGGGAAGAAAACCCTGACTGCTCATTGAACTGGAGAGGGAGGGGGAGGGGAGTAGGGCGAGAGGGAGGGAAATTGGAGGTAGGGAGAAGGTGGAATTTTAATAATAATAATAATAATAATAATAATAATAATAATAAAAAGAAAACAACTATTTTTTTCATTATACATACCAATCCAAGTTCCAGTCCCTTCCCTCCTCCCATTTTGTCTACATACCCCACCCCACCCCTATTCATTCTTCAGAGAGGGTAAGAAACATTGTTTTGGGGAAGGTCCAAGGCCCTCCCTATATATAGACTGGGTAAGGCATCCCTCCAAGGCGAATAGGTTCCCAAAAAAGCCAATAAATCCTGGTGCCACTACCAGTGGCCCCTCAGTCTGTCCCAAACATGCAACAGTCAACCACAATTAGAGGAACTAGTTTGGTCCTATACTTGTTCTTTCCCAGTCTAACTGGTGTTGGTAAGTTCCCATTAGTTCAGGTATACTGTTTCAGTGGGTGAACCCATCATGGTCTTGACCTCCTTGTTCATATTCTCATTATTCCCACTCTTCAACTGGACTATGGGAGCTCAGTTCTGTGCACCACAGCAGTTCTCTGCCACTCTTTCCATCAGTTGCTAGATGAAGGTCCTGTGGTGATATTTAAGATCAGCCTGACTATAGAGCAAGGCCAGTTCGGGCACCCTCTCCTCTATTGAATAAGGTCTTAGCTGGGGTCATCCTTGTGGATTCCTGGGAATTTCTCCAAAGCCAGATTTCTTATTAACTTCATAATGTCTACCTAAATCAATCGACAACCAACACCAAATTACATGGAGAGAAACTCAAAGTGATTCCACTAAAATCAGGAACAAGACAAGGCTGTCCACTCTCTCCATATTTCTTCAACATAGTTCTTGAAGTTCTGGCTATAGCCATAAGACAACAAAAGGAGATCAAGACGATTTAAATTGGAAAGGAGGAAGTCATTTTTTTATTTGTAGATGATATAATAGTATATAAGTGATCCCAAAAGCTCTACCAGGGAACTCCTACAGCTGATAAATACCTTCAACAACATGGCAGGATACACGATCAACTCAAAAAAATTAATAGTCCTCCTATATACAAATGATAAAGATGCCAAGAAAGGAATCAGGGAAAGACCACCACAATAGCCACAAATAACATAAAATTTCTTTGGGTAACACTAACCAAAGAAGTGGAAGACCTATTCATCAAGAACTTTAAGTCTTTGAAGAAAGAAATTGAAGAACATACCAGAAAATATTAAGATCTCCCATGCTTGGATAAGTAGGATCAGTATAGGAAAAATGGCAATCCTACGAAAATCAATCAATAGATTCAATGCAATCCCCATCAAAATCCCTACACAATTCTTCACAGACCTTGAAAAAACAATTCAACTTCATATGGAAAAACAAAACACCCAGGATAGTCAAAACATTACTGTATAATAAAGGAACTTCTGGAGGCATCACCATCCCTTTCATGTCTTATTTCTCAGTTGGAATATGCTCTCTATGTTTTAGTTAATTTGGATAAGTGTTTGTCAATCTTATTGATTGTCTCACTGAATAAGCTTATTTTAGTGATTCTTCATATTTTTCTCTTGTATTAAGTATAACCAGCAGTTTGTGTCCTCCTTGTCATCTAGTCCTTCTGGGTGTGCTATTAACTTCCTTGTGTTATAGCTCTAAAATATTTTTATTTATGTACTTAATGCTCTGAACATCTTCAGTGTGCCCATAAGTTTGAACACATCAACTATGTATATCACTGTGATCTATAATTATTTATCTTTCTATCTGCTATTATATATTTAATATCTATCAATCATCATCTGTCTTTCATATATCTATGCTTCTATGTATGTACATATCATTTGTCTATCATATATATAGAGCGATCAAACTACCAGTTATTTTTTATTTAGCCTCTTTATTCTATCAATCAACTGATGTCAGTCAGTTATCTATGCATTTGTGATTTATTGATCTATCTTTCAACCATTTATTCATCACACATCTTTCTTCTATGCATCATCTATTTACTTCTTTTTTTCAGCCTAACTGCCTGCCATTTTTTAATTTGTTCTAGTTATCAGGTTTGCCTGTATATCACACCACATTTTTATTTTCAAAATAAACAAAGTGTTGAGGATTTCCATTTGGTATTTAGTCCTTCAGTCTCTTTTTTCCATAATTTTCATCACCATGAAACCCAGGTAATATGTCATGGATTGAATAGAAGCAGCCAACCCTCACCACTCCAGACACAGTTACAGTCACATTAGCAGAATGCTAAGAATATTAGACTATCCTGGACTGTAACTAAAAGAAGCTAGTGTTTCTCGTAATAGACAATCTAGCTTGTGTGGGAGCCTTTTCTTCCTTGCTAACTCACTTTGATTAAGGATTCACGGAGACACTAGAATGTGGTGTCCTGTGGGCCCAGATTCTGATATGGCCTCAGTCCAGTTAGCTTTGTGCATTTAAAACAACAGGTGATTGTGACACATTAGGACATACTGGATGTGTGAGGTCTCAATTTATGTCTACACATTTCTTTATTTGTTACTTCAAATGCAAACTAAAGTGTCTTTTTGAATACTTAGTTGGTCTTCTGTGGACACTTAGAAGAAACAAAGAATCCTTCTGCTTAAATTTCTGAAATGAAAGGAGGGATTTCCTGAGAGTGTCTAGTGGTGGTTAAATTCATGTTTCTCTTTTCACCTTAAAAGTATTTTTACTTTTCCCTGGCAGTCTTTATTACACAACCTAGGTTATACCAGAATTTATTCATTAAGCACAGACTGGCCTCAAAGTTGAGTTGTATCTCCTCCATAGTGCCCAATGCTGATAAGGCAGGTGTTCAATACCACACTTGTCTATACATTTTCATCATTATTTTTGTTTTTAAGGAAGAATGATTTGATTTATAGTTACATTATTGTGGATGAAGTACAAAGATTGCCACTGAGAGACTGTTGGTCAATTTGGATATATGATTAAAAATCAGAGATAAAGAAGTGCACTCAGTATTTTTACTTCACTCTTAAACATTTAAGGACATCCTTCTTAGGAAATGATGCTTCTCCCTAAATATTGGGCAAGTATCTTCAAACCATTATACCAAAAAGGAAAAATCTACCCTGATATGCACATATAACAACTCTCTGTTCTTTCAACAAACTCTCAAACTCTACCTTGAAGTGATTCTAGAGTCTGACAAGTTGGCATTTAAATTAAAGTGCACACTGAAGAAATACAAAGATAACCCTTCTTTTATATTTGCCTAATGTATCTTGAAGCAAGTATCACCATTTTATCAGCTACATTGATGACGAGAATAATCAGCAAGGACTTTTAGTCATCAGCATACCATGGATACAGTTGCATTTTCATATTTGTTGATCCACTAGGTAATCACAGCTGCTGTGACATCATTTGCCTAATAGCCTTGTTCTATTCAGAGACCAGCTTCTTACAGTATTCCTTCCTATCATCTAGCTCTTACATTCTTTTCACTGGCCCTCTTTTGAGTTGTTCTCTGAGGCCTGGAAGGGTTTAATGTAAAGTTTCGAAGATGACTGTTTGTTTCTGCATAGTGGTTTAGATCACTTGGACTGAAGTGCCTGAAAATTGGCTGAATTTGTTTTTGGAAGACTTCAGGTCACAGCCTGCCCTGACCCTTCTGGTTTTCTTCCTTCTCCTAGTTGGTTGTCTCTTCTACTTTCCTATTACATGGATTCTATTATCCACCATTCTTTATTCTCCACCCTACTTATGCTTCCTTTCTTTCTATAGCACAGCCATCTACAAGTTTCAGGGGTCATAATAAAAGATAAGTTATTAGGGTGTTGGGAGGAGGGACTGAAATGGAAACTTTCATAATTTAATAAACTTTGAAAAAAAGATAAGCTATTGGTTTTCTTTGTCATTTTAATATACATAATATGACACATATGTATAAATATGCCATAAAAATTTATACTTTGTTAGTTAACTTAAAAATATAATCAGCCTCAAGCTAATATAGGTAGCCTATCTCTAGAGTCTGTATCCTAGGTAAAAAGATCTGTATTTTGTACTGAGTTTTGATGTCATTATGCTTATTTTACACTGGGGACTGTATTATTCTAGGAAACTATTTTCCCTCAAAGTATGCTGTTTTTAGTGTGCTTAAGATAATCTGCTTGGGATTAGACTGAAGAAGTTTGTAACATCCAGGCTAACTAAGTTGTACAGAACTGTGTTTCCTAATTGCCTCTTGTGGTTTGTTTCTCTTCCATTCATAGCATTTGCATGGATTCCCACAGCTAGCAACCAGAGAATGGTTGAAATTTTTTCTTTAAATAGGAATTAAGGGTTCATGACACCCTGGTCTCTCAAAGAAAGTTTCATCACCATAAGTGAGAGAGGAATTATCATAGGCTTAATCAGTAATATGGATCAAATCATTTTGCATAATTATCAGATGTTTGCAAAGATCCAAATTAAAAATAACAAAATACTCAAAACAATAGCTGTGCACCTTTATTCACATAGGAACCAGTGTATTGAGAGCTCGTAAGGGGAAACAAAATTCCTGTTAGTTATTTTGCAAACCAGAGTAGCATAAGATTTTTTTGGAACCTCTCAAGTAGAATAAATGTACATATTCTTTTTTGCATATATATGCAAATATATATTTTTTGCATATATATATATATATATATATATATATATATATATATATATATAGAGAGAGAGAGAGAGAGAGAGAGAGAGAGAGAGAGAGAGAGAGAGAAAGAGAAAGAGAGAGGGAGAGAATATTGACATGTCTCTACATTTGCTGAGACTCCAGAACTGCCATATCCATTCAGGGGTCACCTTCTCAAGCAATAAGAATGGAGCTACATTGTTCAGTTACAGCACTGTTGATTATGTGCCTGAAAAATTGTAAGCTGACAAATCCTGGATACAGTGACATATTCACTTTTATTGATTCACCAGGAGGTAATCACAGTTTCTATGAGTTTACATGTGCAATAGCCATGACATGTACAGTGGCCAGTCCCTCACAGCATACTTCTCCATTCTCTGGCTCTTAGGTTTTTATATTGCCTCTTTTAGGTACTGCTTCCTGAGACCTAAAAGGAGCTGATGTAGATTTGCTAAGATGCCAGGTTGTTGGAGGAGTTAGAGAAGTAAGTCAGTAGTGAATATGATCAAAATATTTTATGAATGTATAAAACATGAAATTTACTAGCAAATGGATGGAACTTGAAAAGATCATCCATCCTGATTGAGGTAACCCAGACCTAGGAAGAAAAATATGGTATAAACTCACTTATAAGTGGATATTAGCCATAAAGTAAAGGATAACCATGATGCAATTTATACACCCAAAGAAGCTAAGTAATGGGGAGGGTCCAAGGGGGACATGCATAAATCTTGCTGGGAAGGGCGAATAGATTATAACACAGGCATATGTGGGGGAGGGTGTTGGAGAGAGGGCTTGCTTTGTTCCTGGTCACCCAGCTATCTTAGACGTGAAATAATCACACAGAAACTGTATTAATTAAATCACTGCTTGGCCCATTAGGTCTATCTTCTTATTGGTTAACTTGAATTTAACCCATTTCTATTAATCTGTCTATCTCCACATGGTAGTGGATTACCATCAAATTTTCAGCATGTCTGACTCAGGCAGTGGCTCCATGGCATCTCCCTGACACTGCCCTTCTTTCTCCCAGTATTCTGTCTAGTCCTTCCCATCTAACTCTGATCCACCCTGCCCTGCTCTGTTATAGGCTCAAAGCAGTTCTTTATTCATTAACCAATAAAAACAACAGATAGACAGATGGACTTCCCACACCAAGAGCGTCTAGATGGGGAATTGGGCATGAGAACAGGAGAGATCAGGTGGAGATTGGTTTGAGAAAGTACTGGGAAAGACAAATGGGATGAGGGGCATCTCTGGGATGAGTCTGAAACCTAGTGCAATGGAAACTCCTAAGAATCCTGGTGATGGAGGATTCAAAGCCTGAACCAGTCATGTTCTCTAACTAGGCAACACCAGTGGAGGGATTGCTAGATGAACCAGCCACATAACCTTTCACCTAAAATTTGCTCTTCTTACAAGATATGGTGAAGGAATGTTGATATGAAATGTGGGAGTGGCCAACCAACAACTGATCCAGCTGGAGACCCATACCACAAGAGGGAGTCCACCCCTAACACTGCCTGGAGAGCCAGACCCAGAGGCTGGACAGCCCAGAGATTTAGGATAGAACCAAACATGACTGGCACAAATTTAGAGGTATATCCACCTTCATGCAATTGATTTTTTTTATGTTGCCTAAAACTTTCAAGTCACATGGCAGTCGAAAACTTCTCTGTTGCATTCTTCTTGAAGGGAATTCTTGAAGGGTATTTGGATTAAAGAGAATTCAAATAAAATTCCATCTTCTGGATTCTCACAGTCCTTGTCACCTTAACTCTGGGGAGGTTGAAGCAAGAATATTGCAAGTTGAGGGTACTTAGCAAGTTCCAGTTTCAAATTGATAGACAGACAGACACCCCCCACACACACACACAAAAACAAAGTTGTATTTTACAGAACTGGCATGAAAAATGCAAAATAGAATAGAGGGGATAGTGTCCTAGTGTTTTTTTTTTTCATTTGACACAAGCTGTAATTGTTTGGGAAGTGGAACTCTCATTTCAGAAAATTCATCCTCATGATTAGTCTATAGGCATGTCTGCTGGGCATTTCCTTGATTCATGGTTAATATGAGAAGGCTTAGATCACTGTAGTGGTGCCACTCCCTGGCTGGTCATCTGGAATTTTATATGAAAGTAGGCTGAGCAAGGTATGAGGAACAGTCCAGTATGTGATGAGCCTTTATTGCATCTTCTTGAGCTTTTGCCTCTAGGTTCCTGCCTTGGTTTCACAGAATGAAATGCGATCTGGAGTTGTGTAAGATATGGAATACAAATAGATACTTTACCCCAATTAACTTTTAGTCATGGGGTTTTTGTCCCAGAAATAGAACATATATCTAAAATTTTTAGTATGTACATAGATTGTTACTCTTTCTGGGTAGAGCTCTGTTGATCCCAGATAGGACATCAAAGACAAATCCAATAAATGATTCATGCAGGATAATTTTACTGAACTAATGAGTTTATTAGGATTGTTTACAGGATTATGGTGCTATGGGCAAGGGTGTTTGACAATTAATACATTTTATTAAAGCAGAGGCTTTAATTCATATCTTGACACGAGGCATACATCTAAAATTGGGAATTCCAAACAGCAGCTCTGAGACACCTCAGTCAGGTGATTTTTAAAGGCAAGGACCTAACGTTATATTCTGTCTAGAAGAAAGCAGAAGGTCATCTGGTACAAAGCAAGGTTTCATTTGTAGAAAGAGAAAAAGCAGTTTTGTTAATGTTGTACAAAACCATCAACTACAAAAAGAACCATTAGCAGGCTTTAACATTTCAAGTCCAATTTTGATTTACAGTTCTATTGAGCACAGAAATTTTAAGCTTTTAAAAGTAAAGTTAGCCATCCATGTGACATTAGCCATGCCACTGTATGAGGGGATAATAATGGGAGCACGGGTGACTCAAAAGTGTCTGTACTTCCACACGCTTGTGAGGAAATGGGTGATGCTACAGGAAAGCTGTTCACCTGGTGCTCCCTCGCTGCCCTGCAGGTAGTTTGGTTAACTGGACAGTCTTCTATGCTCTGCTATTGTTATTACTCATGAAATCTTAGGGTGGCACATTTGAGTTTTGTATGTTTCAGGGTCTTGCTGATACTTTAAAGGTTTTGTTTACATCCTGAGTCTTAATGATTTTTCTTCCAAAAGACTTCAACTCAGAGGAACAAACTTCTCAGGAGCATAGTAATGGAAACAAGGGAGAAGAAGGTGCCTTACCTCAATCACATTTTAGAAAACTTTTCTCAATAGAGAAGTCTATATTGAAAGACTAAGAAAACACATGGGTGCTTCTGATGAGAGATGACTTTGACAAAGAGAATTTTGGATACATAGAACAGCGTATGCTAAAGTCCAATGTTAAATGTGGACTCTGGAAGGACGTTAGAAGGAGTATTCGAAAGTCAACACAGGATAATTGTGTTTGATTATGATCAAAATGCAGATACATATAAAAAATGTCTTAAGACTCAATGTGCTGTATAACATTATTACATATTAGTAATATATACTAATAAAAAGAGTGAGTCTCTTGCTGATATGAAATTGTTAGATAATCAAATGATTACAGCTTCAAGTAGATCTAGAATGTACAGCTAGTTAGGTTGTGCAGGTTGGCAGAAGTTAAAAGAAATAAATACCAATAGATTGAGGAAAATGTTTTGATTTCTGTCTAAAGTAAAAGTGAAAGTCATAATATTTTTAAATGAAAGAAATCCACATTCAGATGCAGACTGGAATAAAGATGAATGATCCTGAAGTTAGAGACCTCTGTCATATGATTTCAGTAATTGTGTCATTGATTCTCTTGGTTTATGCTTCCAAAAATGCTGTGGTCTTCAGAGAAGAAGTCTTCAGATCTTTCTCTGAGAACTGATGAGCTACAGATAATTTTTGTTCTTAGATTATTGTTTCATAACTACCATGTACACACTGATCTCTTTGGAAAATTCCTGGGGCTGCTCAGGATTGGGCATGGTCAATTGTTGTTTGAATGTCCCCTGTTCAAATTCTGTGTATGTCACCTCCAGCATTTCTTTTCTGTCATGTTTCTAGAAAGAGGTAAATGTTAAGTGATGTTATAGGCACATATTTGATGAAGAAACTGTCCTAATTCACTACACATATTCTTAGACTGTATGAAGGAATGTAGGACCCATCATATATGGAATGGGGTAGGTCCGTGAGAACCTATTTCTTTCATGTTCTTTTAACTTCAGACCCTCAGTCATTAATGGCTGTAGTTTTAGGGGCAGAAGTAATTAAAGACATTTAAAAAGCACTTCTGTAAGCTCATTTCAAAAACTGATGTTTTAATGAGAGATACCGTAAAATCCAAGGTGGCTCTTCTTCCCTAGAGCAGTCAGCTGTTCTGCATCTCTATGTTCCAAGCCCCATGTAATCATATGCTCTGCTACTCATTCTCACTTTAGCTCGCTCTTTTTCATAATACCTTCTTCTAGATAACAGTCTTCTTTGAATGTGAATATACAGTGAAGAATTAGTTCCTAGTCTGAAGGCTTAGGGAAAGAATAAGGACTTACCTTTTCTACTGTAAAGCCCTACCTCAGTGGCCCTGTCATGGCCTAAGTGAATGAAGACCACATACTCATTTTCCTCCAGTTTAGTTTCTCAGGCTCCTTAGATGTCTCCTTTTGGCTTCTTGATATTCCTTTCGGCAGAGCCCCAAGAATGAATGATGAAGATGAGGAAGACAGCAATCATGAAAAGTGACAGTCTAATCAGAATATGCAGGAGTCCATGATTATCTGATGGAATATATGAATCAATAAGATGTCAATTTTAGGATATCTGTAATAGATTGATTAATATTTAATGATAAATGGATAAGTAATGGACTATTAATATTTAGGAAAAATTCTTGTTGAAGAACCTAGTATTCTTTTTCTGCCAAAAAGTATTCTTTTCTGCTAAAGAGTGTCTTCTGGAAAAAGGAGGGCAGTTGCATATATGAACTCAAAAGCAGTTTTTTCTACATGCACAAGATCAGTGCATGCTCAAGTGGACCAAATTTCAGCATGCACTGGAATGTGGACATGAAATCTCAACCCAGTCAAGGAGCTGTAGGTTAATGATAGCTGCTGGGAGGATCAGTTTCAAGAGTCTTGTCATGTGTGAAAGTTAACCTTGCTTCCTCTAATTTTTTGGTCATTATTAATTGAACTTCATGGACAAATAGAGATAACAGAGTTGAATGGGTAGATTCAGAAGGAGTTGAGAAAGAGCATGAATATGATCAAAGCACATTGCTTATTATTCTCAAATACAAATAAAATAAAATATAAGAATCTAGAGGGTGTATATTGGTTTGGGAAGTCCTTCTGCACATGTGTTGATCTTATTGGTTAATAAATAAAGCTGATTCATACAGTGGCTTAACAGAATGGAACAAGGTGGGAATTCCAAGCAGATAGCGGAGGAAAGAAGTCACAGTCAGAGAGGAGCCATGTAGCCACAGCAGGAGACAGACGCCCGATGCTAACAGGAAGTTGCCAGTAAACCACGAACCTCATGGTAAAATGGAAAAATAATAGAAATGGGTTAATTTAAGATGTAAGACCTAGTTAGAAATAAGGTAAGCTATTGGACAAACAGTTACTTTTAATATAGTTTCTGTGTAATTATTTCATGTCTGGGCAGCCAGGAAACAAACAAACATGTATATATGACTATGTGTTCCGTATTTTCTCATATAAAATTTTAAGAATAAATGTAGAGCCAAAAGACACTTAAGATCATGCTCAACCTCCTTAGCAATCAGGGAAATGCAAATCAAAACAACATTGAGATACCATCTTACACCTGTCAGAATAGCTAAACTCAAAAACACCAATGAGAGCCTATGCTGGAGAGGATGTGGAGTGAGGGGAACACTCATCCATTGTTGGTGGGAATGCAAACTTGTGCAGCCACTGTCGAAATTGATGGAGGAGGGTTATCTGTCTATGTGTTACTTTCATTGGTTAATAAAGAGAGTGCCTTGGCCTTTTTGATAGGCCAGTCCTTAGGTGGGTGGAGCAGACAGGATAGAAGGCTGGGAAGAAGAAGGCAGTGAGGCAGTCGCCATGACTCTCCTCTCCGAGACAGCCACAGGTTAGAATCCTCCCGGTAAGCCACCACCTCATGGTGCTACACAGATTATTAGAAATGGGTTAGATCAATATGTCAGAGTTAGCCAATAAGAGGCTACAGATAATGGGCCAGGCAGTGTTTAAAAGAAAACGGTTTCCGTGTAATTATTTCGGGTATAAACTAGCCGGGAGCCGAATGGCAGGAACGCAGCCCACTGCTCCTTTTACAGGAAATCAGTGTGGCGGTTTCTCAGGAAACTGAAGTAACCCAGCCCCCAAAAGAGGAATATGGTATGTACTCACTCATAAGTGGATTCTAGTCATAGTTAAAGGTCTTTGAGCCTATAATTCTTGATCCTAGAGAAGCTAAATAAGAAAGTGAACCTGAAGAAAATTATATAGTTATCCTCCTGAATATTGGAAGTAGACAAGATTGCCAGGCAAACTTGGGTACACAGGGGGTGGGGGTGGGGGTTGGGGGTGGATGTAAGGGGAGTTGGGTAGAGAGAAGGGAGAAAGAGAGGATTCGGGATAGTTTGGGGGAATGGGATGGGTGGGATGGAGGAAGGATGGATATGGGAGCAGGGAAGTAAGTATCTCAACTAAGGGAGCCATTTTAGGGTTTGTAAGAGACTTGATTCTAGAGGGGGTCCCAGGTCCAAGGAGAGATCCCCAGATTGTTCCCTGGGCAGCAGAGGAGAGGGTGCATAAACTGGCCTCGTCCCATAACCATACTGATGAATATTTTGCATATCACCATAGAACCTTCATCTGGTGATGGATGGAGATAGAGACAGAGTCCCACATTGGAACACTGGACTTAGCTCCCTAGGTCCAAATGAGGAGCAGAAGGAGGGAGAACGTGAGCAAGGAAGTCAGGATCACAAGGGGTGCATCCACCCACTGAGTCGGTGGGACTGATCTAATGGGAGCTCATCAAGGCCAACTGGACTGGGAACGATGGAGCATGTAATCAAAATGGACACTCTGAACGTGGCGGGCAATGAAGGCTGACTGAGAAACCAAGGACAATGGCATTGGGATATAATTCTGCTGCATGGTCTAACTTTGTGGGAGCCTGGTTTGTTTGACTGTTTACCTTTAAAGACCTGTATGGATGGAGGAGGACCTTGGACTTCCCACGGGGCAGAGAACCCTGACTGCTCTTAAGACTAGAGAGGGAGGGGAAGGTGGGGAGGGGGAGGGAAATGGGAGCGGGGAAGTGGTGGAAATTTTTAATAAATAAATAAAGAAAGGAGGGAGGGGAAGGTGGGGAGGGGGAGGGAAATGGGAGCGGGGAAGTGGTGGAAATTTTTAATAAATAAATAAAGAAAGAAGAAATGTAGAATGTGCTGTAAATGGTATAAATTGAGGCAAGGAGGAACCTTCCAGAACACCTTGGGCTCTGTTACTATCTGTACTACAACGTGCCTTATGGTTTAGCTTTATGTTCCTATGACTTCAGTGTATATAATCCAAGATAGTCCTTCATTTCCATGAAGAACTGTGCGGGGCGGGGAGGGGGGAGTGCTGATGCAATTCCATTGCCAGTCTGCATCATTTCTTAACCTTGACAGACTGCAATAAAATGAAACCTCAGTTTTTGCCTCATAATTATCTTCTGTTTCATATGATTGTTTGTGAGTGTTCCAACTCAGTAGCCTTATGCCACTGACAGAAAATAGGCAAGACAGTATGTACAGATCCTGTGTTCTATTTCTTAACCTTATATTCACACCAGTGCTCAGCTAATATGCTTTGGAATTTATAAATCTATAACACTTCTGAACCAAACAATAAAACTCTAAAAAAGAAAACATGAAGTCAAGGCCATTCCATCACACATTGTGTTTGTTTACTATATTCCCTTCTGCTTGCTTCCTCAATACATTAGGCCCCATTACCCCTCCAGGATGAACAGAGTTATAGAATTAGCACTTTACTCTTGTTTGGAAGGAAGGGAATTTACTTTTTTTGATCACTTACTGGGGTCTCAGATGAAGAAATTATGGATGGAGAGTTCCTAAAGATTTCATGTAGCCCCTAAATAACTTCTGATTTTGCAGAGTTCAAGAATCAGAGAAAGATGATAAAGCTAAGATTACAGAGGGGCGAAGCCAGGACAAGGATGACTGGAAAATAATTAGAACATAAGTGTCTCAAAAGTGACTGCCAGCTTGGGGGATGACTCATTAAAGCTGTATCCCTGGAGCTATTACTGGAGGCTTGGTTCATTGGAGGGCCTCTTCTCAGATATTTCTATTACTCATGGAACTTTGGGGGAGGGCCCTTGTCAATCACCTATGTCTCAGGGTCTTTCTGAAGCTTGTGAGATTTTGTTTACTTCTTGAGTCTTAATGAGTTCTCATCCAACATGCATGATTTCAATTCAGAGAAGCTAAAATTTCAACAGAATATTAATGGAAATGTGTGAGAAAGAGGAGATGCCATGCCTCAATTACATCTAGAAAATGTTTCTTAATAGAGGAAAAGTCCACATTAAACTATTAAAGAACTATATAGAGGTTTCTGGTGAAAGAAGACTTTTACAAACAGCATTTCATGTACACCGAACAGTATATGATAAAGATCAGAGTTTAGAGTGGTCTTCTTGAATAAGAATAGCTGACTGGAGTAGGCTAAATGATGTGAATATTACTTAAACACACACACATACACACACTTATGAAGTTGTCATAGGACATAGTATGTTGTATATCATTCTTATATACTAGAAACATACACTAATAAAAATAGTGAGCTTCTTGTTGATATGGAATAGTGAAATACTCATCATGTTTACAGCAGTCTGTCTTTTCCTTATGGACAGTCCTTTATATTTGAACAGTAACCAGCACCCGCTCCATCTCTTAGGACTGAGCCATCAGAATTATAGGATGCCATTATGAATTTGCTTTGAGGAGTTGACTCACTTGTTGGGTTTAAGTTGTGATGAGTCAATAGGAATACTGTGGAGAGACCTATGTGAGGGAGAGGTCATCAGAGCTGCTCTATCTCTAGCCTGCCAAATTGAATCAACCTTATCTCTGATGAGTCTGTCCTGACTTTATTCTTATTCTCCCTGGTTACATACACATCCCAGTGTGACTGTCCAAGCAGGAAAAGATTGTTTGGGTGGCTCCTTGTTTATTATTTTGTAATTTAATATCCATTTTCAAAATTCATGTCTTTTTAGAAAAATTGTTAAATAATAAATAGTTATTTGTTTTTCCTTTTCCCTTCCCTTTTTCCAGCCCATCGCAGGTAATCTTACTCCAAGATTTTCCACACAGTCTCTTAAGTGATAATCTCTTTTTCTCTGTATAACACACACCACATGTGTTATACACATGTCTGTTATACATGTGTGTGTGTGTGTTTATCTTACTGACTCTAGTGTTTCAAAACAAAAGTATTACAAAATGACTCTCAGTAACCATTTCTTTTAGCTGCATCAGATACCTTTTCTCTGTTAAGTTCCCACAATAGAGAAGCAGAATCATTTACTCACTAGTTTTAGAGTCTGCTTCTCTGGACAAAGTGCAATTTCTTGATGAGTTTCCTAGGGAAGGGGACAGGAGAATAAGAAAATAATCAAGAAGCAGTGTGTCTTTTCCTTATGGACAGTCCCTTAAATTTGAACAGTAACCAGCATGCACTCCATCTCTTAGGGCTGAGCCATCAGAATTATAGGATGCCATTATGAATTTGCTTTGAGGTGTTGACTCTCTTGTTGGGTTTAAGTTGTGATGAATCAGTAGGAATACTGTGGAGAGACTTCTGTGAGGGGGAGGTCGGCAGAGCTGCTCTATCTCTGACCTACCCAAACTGATTTCAACCTTATCTTGATGAGTCTGTCCTGATATTTTTTTAAATTCTTCCTGGGACAGACATACCCCAGCATGACTGCCCAGCAGGAAAAGATTGTTTGGGTGGTTTTGTCTATTAATTTGTAATCTGATATCCATTTTCAAAAGCCATGTCTTTTTAGAAAAATTATTAAATGAGATATGTTGTCTGAGTTTTCTGTCCTGCCTGGTTCCTGCAGTCATTAAGTCCCAAAGAAATCACAGAGGTCTACATTAATCATAAACTGATTGGACCATTAGTTCAGGCTTCTTATTAACTCCTATGAATTACATTAGCTCATTATTCTTATCTGTGCTAGCCACGTGGCTCAGTACCTTTTTTTTCGGCGGCATAGTCACATCTTGCTTCTTCTGTGTCTGGACAGTACTGCAGAGGGATCTTCCCTCTTTACAGAATTCTCCTGTTCTCACTGACCTGCCTCTATTTCCTGTCTGGTTGTCCTGCCTATACTTCCTGCCTGGCTCCTGGACAATCAGTATTTATTTAAAACATATTTGACAGAATATAGACAATTGTCCTGCACCAGAGATGTAATTATCTGTCTTTCCTTTTCTTTTCCCTCTCTCCAGCCCATTCCAGGTAACCTTACTTCAACTTTTCCACACACTCCCTTAAATGACAGTCTCTTTTTCTTTGTATAACATACACCCCATGTGTTATACACATGTGTGTTATACGTATGTGTGTGTGTGTGTGTGTTTATGTTACCGAGTCTATTGTTTCAAAATAAATACATTACAAAATGACTCTCAGCAACCATTTCTTTGAGCTGCCTAAGATACCTTTTATCTATTATTAGGATGGTTGTCAAACATGGCTTTAGGATTTCATTAGTCGCAAGACATGACATTCTCTTACCTGTGATAGGAATGTACAAGGGGTCACTTGGGGATGACCACACATGGGAGGAATTCCTGAAAGAGCCATAGCATCTGTAGGTCCCTTTCTTGATGACAGGATCAAGAAGAAAGTCTGCCTTGAATGACCCCTTGTGGCTCTGCACTGCAGGA
The DNA here is from genome assembly GCF_982192425.1 of Myodes glareolus. NCBI lineage: Eukaryota > Metazoa > Chordata > Mammalia > Rodentia > Cricetidae > Myodes > Myodes glareolus. The sequence continues at coordinate 73,110,813 of NC_142026.1, forward strand.
AGCCTGTGTCCCTGAGGTACTCCTTCCCTGAACAAATGGAACATTTTGAACTGCTGGTCAGAGGTGCAGGACAAGGTCGAGATCTCTCCTGACATTACCACAGAACCCATCAAGGCTGACAGGGAAGGTTTCTTGTATAAACCTGGAAGAAAAGAGACACAGGGGCAATTTCTCTAGCAGCATTTAGGGCTTATTCATTCTTCAGTGTTCCATCTCCTTCCATGTCTGTGATCTCTCTCTCTCTCTTTCCTTGTATATCTCCATTTCTCCCTGCCTCTCTTTCTTTCTTTCTTTTGCTCTCTCCTCCTCTTTTCTTCTACATTATCAGTTTTTGCTTTTTGACAGTTTATGTGTCTAGCCACATTGGTTCAATCCTTTTGTTTTGTAAATTATGTTTTTATTAACATATATTAGAAATATCTCTCAATTGAATTAATTATTAAATATTCATACATATATAAAACATTTTCATAGGTTTTTAAAAAAATTTAATTTGTAAAATTAAATAGTGTTACACTGCTTTATGTCCTCTTTATTTTTAATTGTTCTTACATAAATCTACATATTTATATGTTTATTTTCTATTTTCTGTCAAATTCCACCGATCCTTTTACTTTTCCTCGTTGGTCTTTATTATGCTTTCTTTTATTCCAAATGCTTTTTTTAAAAATCAATGGAAACAACCTAGGTGCCCCTCAATAGAAGAATGGTTAAAAAGGGTGTGGAACATATACACATTAGAGTTTTACTCAGCTGTAAAAAACAATGACATCTTGAATTTTGCATGCAAATGGATAGAAATAGAAAACGCTTTACTGAGTGAGGTAACATAGATCCAAAAAGAGGAATATGGTATGTACTCACTCATAAGTGGATTCTAGCCATAGTTAAAGGTCTTTGAGTCTATAATATGTGATCCTAGAGAAGCTAAATAAGAAGGTGAACCTGAAGAAAATCATATAGTTATCCTCCTGGATATTAGAAGTAGGCAAGATTGGCAGGCAAACTTGGGTGCATGGGGGGTGGGGGGGTGGAAGTAAGGGGAGATGGTTAGGGAGAGGGGAGAGGGGGAGGATTGGGGATGGCTTGGGGGAATGGGGGTGGAGGGAGGAAGGATGGTTATGGGAGCAGGGAAGTAAATATCTCAACTAAGGGAGCCATTTTAGGGTTTGCAAGAGACTTGATTCTGGAGGGGTTCCCAGGCCCAAGGAGAGGTCCCCAGATTGTACTCTGGGTAGCAGGGGAGAGGGTGCCTGAACTGGCCTCGTCCCATAACCATACTGATGAATATTTTGCATGTCACCACAGAACCTTCATATGGCGATGGATGGAGATAGAGACAGAGACACATATTGGTACACTGGACTTAACTCCCTAGGTCCTAATGAGAAACAGAGGGAGGGTAATTGTGAGCAAGGAAAGCAAAATCAGAGGGGGCCTTCATCCGACGATGGATGGAGATAGAGACGGAGACCCACATTGGAGCACTGGAAGTCAGGACCGTGAAAGGTGCATTTACCCACTGATACAAGGGGACTGATCGAATGAGAGCTCACCAAGGCCAGCTGGACTGGGACTGAACGAGCATGTGATCAAACCGGATTCTCTGAATGTGGCTGACATGGGGGCTGACTGAGCCCCCGAGGTCCAAATGAAGACTGAGAAGCCATTGACAATGGCACTGGGTCTTGTTTAGTCTGCATGGACTGGCTTTTTGGGATCCTGGCCTGTTTGGATGCTCACCTTCCTGGACCTTGAGGGAGTGAGGAGGAACTTGGATCTCCCACAGGGCAGGAAACCCTGACTGCTCTTGGGAATGGTGAGGGTGGAGGAGAGGGAGTGGGGGGAGCGGGAGGGTGTTGGGAGGAGGGGAGGAAGTGGAAAGAGTGTTTTCGGATACTTGAATAAACAAGTCTAAGGGAAAAAAAAAAGCTGTCAAGTTCTGGTAGAAAAGCAGCTCATGGCATCCACTGCAAGGGAATTTGTTTTTCTCTACCCTCTTCCTGCACAGTCGAGCTTTCCCATTAATTGGAAGAAAAGTAGGGGCTCCGGAGGAAGACCCCCACAGTGTAACCACAGAACAAGAAATGAATATTCCGCAGGCCTGCTTCCAAAAGACTTGTGGTCATTTACCATAAACAACCATGTTTTTAATATGGTGGGGACATTTGATAAGGAAAACAAAATGCGGATGCTTTCTTGGGTTCTCTTATCCTTCCCCAGTGAGTGACTTGGGGAATTTGAAATTCTCATCCTGTTCCTTTAGGTTCATTTTATGTGCAAACCTGACTCTCAGTGTGGTAAAACCTGCAATGGACCTAAAGCCTTAACAAGCATGTGGCTTTCTTGTACCAGTACATAAAGTAGCGAAATTAAGGCATGCCAATCTGGTTAGAGATAAGATCTCTATTACCATGAAGAAGTGGAGTGCACAAAAGGAGAAGGGGCGATGCCTCCCATCCTTGAGAGTCAACAGAGATGGACAACTGTGGCAACCATGCCAAGGAAAAGGGGAAGCCAACCACAGACTTCAGCCCCTCTAGGAATGAAATCTGCATCACCACAGGTAACCCAGCCCTCCCTTATGCTGCCCCACAAAGAGATAAACCTAAAATGGCAGAGATGGAAATCAGCAGAGCTCTCAGGATGCATTAATTGCAGCACAGGCTCTCATTTATCCACCAACCTCTCTGTATTGAGTTTTTGTACCAAGCCCTGGCAACAACTACCTGGAAGTATCACTTAACTTAGTTTGGTGTTGTTGTCAGAAGTACAGGCAGCCAGAGGCTCAGAGAGATAGGAAAAAGAAGGTTGAATTGGAAGCTGAAGTGGTCAGTCGAAAGCTATATGCCAGTAGTATGTTTTCTTGTGAATTTAATTCATGTGCTCTTTAAAAAAATGAGCAGTAATTAGTTTGTAATAAATTGTAATCTTCAGAATTTATACATACCATGTCTATTATCATTTTTATATTATGCAATATTTTTCTTGACATTTTTATTTTAAACATTGCGAAATCTTCAAAAAAAATCAATGGGTATAATTAGAGTTAATTATTATGTTGTTTTAAATAGCAGACAAAGTAATGGCCTTCATTTTGACATTCTCATACATTTGCTTTGGTTCATTTTCTCCCCACTCCTCTCCCCTATACCAGCTTTGTTGTCCTTTCCCTCCCCATTTACTCTTTCATAGCATATGTATTCTACATCTTTCCCCATCTCTCTCTTAACATCCTTCCCTTCTCATGATCCATTTCCAATTCAGTGACCTCTAACTCTCCAATTCTATATATTTTGAAAAACTAGAATCTGACTACATTCTAAGTTATCTATTTTCTATCTTATCTCTTTTTACAGATCTGTGTCAATTAATCTCTTTACAACCCACAGAATATTCCATGAATGCATTTGCTTCCTTTGAACAGGGACTAGGATGATCTTCCCTCCCTTGTGCCTATAGTATGTATACAGCTCACATGTGGTCTTTCATCTGCTTCCTTATCTCTGTTTTGAAATATCTAATATCTGCTTTTATTTCTCCATCTCTACTTTCAAATTTCTATGCAGGCTTAAGTTTTTTTTTTGCAGGTTTGCACCTCCTACACATGATATGTTTACTATTTCCTCAGCACTCTCTATCTCTGAGTCTTCCTCTCAGTTCCCCTTTTCTGACTCACTCTGTGAAAATATACATTTTTTCTAGTTTATGTGAATCAGATTATCAGTGAGGGCACCCTGTAGTATGTTTTTAGACATCCTAGAATGTTTGAGTAACTTCAGAACATTAACTGAAAACAGTTTAGAGATGTTATGAATAGATAGAGATTGGTGGTTTACTCAATTACCCCAGGTTAAGCATATAGCATTGTTAATAAAAACCCAGAAACAGATATTGGGGTTCAACCTGAAGACTAGAATAGAAGAACAGTCAGCCATTGGCTCTTACTTATACCTCAGTCCAAAAATGGTGATCCTGCCTCCAAGAATCCTCAGAATGAGACTGTGAGTGGCAAACTAATGTGGCTACTGGGAATAAAAGTTTGTGTCACCACTATAAGACTATAAGGTCTTATAAGGTCTATAAGACTGACTAGTGCAGCTGTCTTACTCTCTGATCTTCAGGCAAGCTTTATTTATTAAAAGACAAATGAAATATCACTACAAAACTATTCTGGAATGTATAATGGGTCAAATACAAAAAGTGAAAAAGATTCAACTGAGAAGAAAAATCTATGGGTGCCATCTGTTCTAAGGCCTCATGACTCATGAATCACTAGACACAATTTTAACTTAGGTCAGACACAAGATTTATCTCTCTCTTCTGGCAGATTTCTTATCTCTACAAGGTAGAGAGCAGGCAAAATTCTGAATTATATATGACTTTGAACATAAGTAGAAGTACATCATTGAATCTAATTCATATCAAGCTTGCCTACTTGCCATTTTCTCTTTATCTCTATTTATGACTCCCTTGACCTCCCTGTATCTTTGCTTTATGTTATAAGCAGTGATTTGTTCTCATGTCTCTGTCTTCATTGTCTATGTCAGTAATATACACACCAAGGCTTCTTTTCTCTAAGTTTCCCACGCTCATCTTCCTCATGACATCTCAAGACTTCCAGTCTAGACAATATATGTTCTGTCTCACAGATAATGAGCAGGTAACAATCTCTTACCTGTGATCTTTATGTCAACAGGGTCACTGGATTCAGACCACTCATATGGTGTGTGGTGGGAAGAACCATAACATGTGTAATTCCCAGCATGTTCAGGTGTCACAGGACCTATTGAGAAGTTGGCACGGGATCCCCCAAAATGAGATTCTGTAGACAGCTCGTAAGAGTCCATGCTATGTGACATCAAAGCGAAAGTGTCAAACATAATCTCTGAGTGGCACTGTAGTGTCATCTTCTCTCCTAATTTTACCCGAGGAGCTTGTAGGACCAAGAGGAAAGGCTTCCTGTAGATTCCTAAAAATAAAGAGATTGTGAGTCTGAACCTGACCCAGATCTATGCATCCAAGAAAATTTATGGTTATCCCCCTTAACCTATCCTTCCTGTCCGTGTCCCAGTGCCCTTGTCTGTGTTTATGTCACCTTTGTACACAGACTTCTCTGTCTTTCTGTGTCCATTTTCCACTTATTTGGTTCTGGAAACAACACAGTATTTTTCCACTGGCTTGTGGTGAGAATGTGTCTTTTGAACCCCTCTTCCATAGATCCTATTGTATTTTCCCATGATTGGGGAGTGCTGGAAATATGGCAAACTTCACACCAGGCTGCTTTATATGTCCATTTGATGCTTGTGTGAATAAAGCATAATCCTTGACAAGGAAAAGGAATTAATATCCAGAATATTTAATCTGGAACGTATTCTGGGGCTCTCTATGGTTCATACATCTGTAATTCATTCCTGATTCAGAATCACAAGCATTGCTTCCTGCCAACATATTATTATGTTAGCATATATTAGCATCCTGACTCTTCTCTCAATACATTTCCTCTTTGGTTCTTAATTCATCTTACACAGGATCCTGTATTAGTTTCCAATTACTACCATAGCAAATCACCACAAAAGTGAATCTTAAAAAATATTACAAAAGTTCTGTAGATCAGAATTCTGAAAAGCCCAAATGACATAAACCAGGTATTTTCAGGGATATGTTAGTGGTCAAAGTAGCACAGGGTATCCATTTCTTTTTGCCTTCCAGCATCTAGAGACTTCATGCATCCGTTGGCACTTAGGCTCTTCCTCCATGTCAAAGTTAGTGATATTGTGTATCCACAATAATTTTTGGTTTGTCCAGCAATGAATTTGTACTTACTTTTTTACTATCCACCCTTGTAGTTCTATGGACCCAAAATAATTCAGGATAGTCTCCCAACCTGACTGTACTTGTTGAGCTCTGAGTTCCATCTTCAAGCCCAATTTCTCCTCGAATCTTTTAGCACTCAGAAAGACTTGGGGCATAGAAAAGGCATATTCTTATGTATCATACTATACCCAAAGCATTATCTATTTCTCTGTGTTAAGTATTCATTTATAAATACAAACTTATATATAACACTATTTCTGAAAATTCCAGGGTTGGAAGATTTGGGGTTGGAAGATTATGAAAAGACACTCCAAACATCATCTCTGACCTGAAATTATGACCTTCAGAGGATTACTGCGTGTTGTAAGTTCATTTGGGTATTGACTTTTAAAACCGTAGCATCTGTAAGTTCCTCCATATGCTGTTGTCACAGGACCCAAGACAAGCCTTCTCTGGAACATTCTTTCATGGACCTGATGGTTAGGATCCCCATGTTCTTTGTGTAGCATGAATATGTAAGACTCACTATAAAAGTCACAGCGAAGTTCCACACTCTGTCCTTGAGGGACAATATGGCTTGGCCAGGCAGACAGTGAAGGCTTATTATGACTTCCTGTATAAAAATGCACAACATAAATAACTTAATGATCCCCCTTCATCTGTGAGAACTGAGCATCCAATTTTCACTTCATTGGGATCCTTTGTACAAAAATTTCTCTGAATTGAAACATCCTTGTTTAAATGTGTGAGGCTGGAAAGCTCAGGGGACTCAGGAATTAAACAAACACCCTATGTACTGGAAAGCTGAAAATTGCCAGATTCATCAGTGGCCCTTCCTTGCTCTATAGAAACACTAAGCTACCTGGGCCTGCTGAATTTTAGAGGAGATTTCTAAGGACTATTTACTGCCTGCAAGTTGTGTAGAGAGCTCCAGGATTTTGGCTTTTATGATAGCCACCCATATTGAGGTGTGATTTCAGTAATACTTTTGAGTCATTCCTTGCTTCTCCATGTAACTCCTCATTCATGCTGCTATTAGTAAACTCAGGAAACTGACAAATTCAACTCTTTGAACTTTGAGGCAAGCATTGTGTGATCAGTCATAGGTTTCTTTTACGTGGTGAGGACATTTGCATATGTTGTATCTTCCCAAGAAAAATACCAAATACAATATTGTCATTTTCATTAATGGGTATTCCACAACCACTACATATATATGGTATATCTTTCTATGCTAAGATTTGTTAACTGAGAAATTTGTGAAGTCTTAAATAATAAAATAGATTTGGTCTTGAAAATTGTAATATAAAAGGAAATTTTATCAGATGACTAGAGGAAAAGATTCATTTGTGAGATGAAAGATGGAAATTGTGGACACAAAGATAGCAGAAGAGAAATGCTCTTGACTCACCTTCACTGGCTCTAGAACTCTACAAATACTCAGGTTATAATTACATTGTAAGTATTCCAGACCTCAAAAGTGAAAGTGAGCCAGCACATGGGACCACAGAACTGAAAAATAAACAACAAAATAGAAGGAATGACTCTAGTACAGAACTTCTTCATTCACAGAGGTCATATAGGATCATGTTTTTACACTAAAACTGATAGGCAAATACACACACACACACAGAGAGAGAGAGAGACAGAGAGAGAGAGAGAGAGAGAGAGAGAGAGAGAGAGAGAGAATTTCCCCACCATTTAAAGGCTCTTTGCATATGAAATATTGAGATTATAGCATTGCTCTACCACTAGGTTTGCTTGATTTTGACTCACAATTGTCAGTTCATGAATCTTGTCATTGTTTTGTATTCACATGATGGATGTTTCTGAGGAAAGGGGCAATAGCAAAACACTGCAGTGAAGACCATATAGAATCTAGTCAGTGTGGGCATCTTATAATATGGCTCATGCAGAAGCAATGATGGAACCCAGTGAAAAACTGTCCCTGATTGTGGAGTGCAGCTAATAAAATTACTGAAACAGAAAGCCCAGCTACCAAAAACATCTGATCTTAAAACAGAAGAGGCAGGATAGTCAAACAAATGAAATTGACATCATGGTCATCTGGCCCAGGTTTGCAACTAATTTGTCCAACTCCATTCTCAGATTAGACGAAATAGTAAAAGTCTATTTACAACCAAAGAACTTCAACATGTGACAGAGAACGTAGTTCTCTTTCATATGTAGGTGCCTTTGTGTAAGAATTTAAGTATGAAAATCATAGAAGTAAATCATGACAGAGAACAATAGTGAGGCTCTGGTAGCAAACATGGAGGAAAGGAAAACCTGTGAAATCCATGAAAATTCATGGTAATATTTTTAATGAATTGACAGATTTATAAGAAACTGTGAATATTCTTTTGCAGCTCTTAATATGTTTTCTTTATTCTGTATGTTTAGTGTTTTGATTTTTATGTAGCAAGGGGACTTTTCTGTTCTAGTCTATTTGGTGTTTGTAAGCTTCTTGAATCCTGACATGCATATTTTTCTTTATTTTGGGAAAGATTTCTTCAATGATTTTGTCAAATATATTTTCTGTGTTTTGAGTTGGACTTCTCCTTCTTCTATCTTTATAAGTCCTAGGTTTGTCCTTTTCATGGTGTCCCATATTTTCTGGATATTAAAACAACTCTGAGATTCTATTTTACACCTATATTTACTCATAAGTGGATTCTAGTCATAATTAAAGGTCTTTGAACCTATTATTCGTGATCCTAGAGAAGCTAAATAAGAAGGTGAACCTGAAGAAAATCATGTAGTTATCCTCCTGGAGATTGGAAATAGACAAGAGTCCCAGGTAACCTCGGGAGCCTGGGGGGGTGGGAAGGTTGTTGGAAGGGGAGAGGGTTAGAGAGAAGGGAGTAGGGGAGGAATGGGGAAAGCTCGGTGGACTGGGATGTGGGGAGGGAGGAAGGATGGATATGGGATCAGGGAAGAATATATCTCAACTAAGGGAGTCATTTTAGGGTTTACAAGAGACTTGATTATAAATGGGATCAAAGGTGCAAGGAGAGATCCCCAGATTGTTCTCTGGACAGAGGACAGGGTGACTGAACTGGCCTTGGCCTATAACCATACTGATGAATATTTTTCTTATCACTATAGAACCTTCATCTGGCGATGGATGGAGATAGAGACAGAGACCCACATTGGAACGCTGGACTTAACTCCCTAGGTTCAAACGAGAAGCAGAAGGAAAGAGAATGTAAGCAAAGAAGGCAAGACCAGAGAGAACCTTCATTCGACGATGGATGGCGATACAGACGGAGACCCACATTGGAGCACTGGACTGAGTCCCACAAGGTCCAAATGAGGAGCAGAAGGAGGAAGAACATGAAAAAGGAAATCAGGACCGTGAGGGGTCCGATCATCCACTGACACAAGGGGACTGATCTAATGAGAGTTCACCAAGGCCAGTTGGACTGGGACTGAACGAGCACGTGATTCAACCAGATTTTCTGAATGTGGCCAGATTCTCTGAATGTGGCTGGCCCGGAGTCTTTCTGAAAAGCCATTGACAATGACACTGGGACTTGTTTCCTCGTCATATACTGGATTTTTGGGATCCAGTCTGTTTGGATACTCACCTTCCTGGACCTGGAGGGAGGGGAGAGGAACTTGAACTTCCCACAGGGCACGAAACCCTGACTGCTCTTAGGGATTGAGAGGGAGGAGGAGAGGGAGTGGGGGGAGTGGGAGGTTGTTGGGAGGAGGGGTGAAATGGAAACTTTTATAATTTAATAAATTTCAGACAGTTGAAAAAAAAAAAAAGAATGGCCAAAATCAAAAAGACTCATGACAGCTTATGATGGAGACGATGTGGGGTAAAGGTAAAAAAAAAGCAGCTCTTCCATTGTTGGTGGGAGTGCAAACTGGTACAGTCCTTTTGGGTATGAGTATGGTGATTTCTCAGAAAATAAGAAAACAGCCTACCTCAAGACCCAGCAATATCATTTTTGGGTAACTACCCAAAGGATACTCAATCATCCAAGAAAAACCAGTCTACAATTCACAATCCCAGAGAACCTAGACAATAATGAGATCTCTCAGAGAGACATAAATGGATCTAATCTACATTAGAAGTAGAAAAAGACAAGATCCTCTGAGTAAATGGGAGTGGGGAAAGACAGATGGGGAGGGGGAGGAAGGGAGGAAATAGAGAAAATATATAGGTCAATAAAACAATGAAAAATAAAAAAGTAAATATGAATAAAGATTTGGAGCTAGGAACCACAAATTAGAGAGAAAATGTGACATTTTTTTTCTAGGCCTGGGTCACCTTACTGGTTTACCTTACATGTATGTTTCTGAAAATTTTCTGATTTCATTGTTGCTCTCCAGTGAATAGTATTACAGAGTGTACATGTGACACATTTTTATTATTTATTCACCAGCAGAAGAACTTTCAGTCTGTTTCCTTGTCCTCAGCATTGAGACTAGAAAAGCAAAGACCATGACTGAGAAAGCATCCATGGCACAGTGTTTCAGGTCCTTTGGGTCAAGGGGCAGAAATAATGGAAATATAGTTTTCCAACATGAAATTATCAAAAAATTAAATCTAAAAATTAAATATAAAAAATGTCTTAACTAAAAAAGAACCTCTGTCTAAAATATTTTATAAATTTTGAAAATAAAATAATTGAATAACATAAAAAATTTGGCAACATTCATCTTGCGTAAAGAACACAACTACTGAATTCTAAAAATGCATGGACCAGCTTCATGTCTACAAAGGTAAAGATTCTTGTTGCCATGCCTTATCTCTGAATTTGATTGCTGGGACTTATATGGTAAAAGTAGAAGACTGAATCTAGAAAGTTGTTTTTTTACCTCCACACTTGTGCCATAGGACATATAACAGACACACACACACACACACACACACACACACACACGCACACACAGACACAAATATATGGGTACACACGATTATGGGTGTGCCTCAAAAAATTCAAAATTTTATAAAGTTTATGCAATGTTTACATATTATCCTTGATAGAATAGGAGAATGAGTGAGCTTAGATGAGGCATAAAATATGAATACAGAAACAGAATAAAAATAAAATGAAGAAGGATGACAGGAGTTCTTGTTATCATCCAAATACCAACTTATCAGTCATAAAAACACAAGCAAGTGTAAAGGAATATAGAGCTTTTCCTGGGTGTGTAGGGGAAACAGTCGAACTAGGGTGAGTTTAGGCTGGACATTGAATATAACTAAAATACATTGTATAAAGTTATCAAAGACTTAGTAAAATGTAAAGAAAAGACACGAATGACAGGTAATAAAAATAAATGAAAAATTGTAAAGAAAGTATAGAACACTCTTAAACTTGGAATAAAATGAATATGATGAGGTCTCAGAAGGTCAGCTGACACAAAAGAAATTAACCCACATAATCATGATCACAGAACACATTATCATCATAAGAGATCCTGAAATCAGAATGATAAAAGAAGCAAAGAACATACAAAAGACTTCCAATACAGCTAATGACCGAGTTCTGAGCAAAGACTACAAGCCACAAGAGACAGGAATGATGAAATCAATGAAGTGAGTGTAACAAAGAAATAGTCTGCCTCCAAATGTCAGCAGCACTGTCATTCATAAATACTGATAACGAATTTTTCAAAAAAAAACGTACCATACAGAATCAATCACCATAAGTATACTAAACATTGTAGAGTCCTTCAAATTTTAAGAAAAGGCTGCTAATGAGTTACACAAAGCATCTTCATGTAGAGAATGTAAAAACAGATAATAAAAGCAAGGCAAAATAAGAGGCTGCAATGTTATGCAGGTGGTACACAGATTTTATCAGTAGCATAGGTGTTTGAAGACATAAATAATATCTTCAATAATTTTTCAAGTGACAACCATATTTAAACATCATAAATTACAACATAAATATCTCAAAATATGTGGGGTGATCAGGTGAGAGTATAGCAAAGGGGAAGATTATCTTTTATTTAAAATGTTGATTATCCTCCATGTGTTATGACCCACTTTAATTATTGCACTTGGGTGAGAGAAGCAGGCAAATATCTGCGTACACGGTCAGCCTGGTCTACACAAAGTGATTTCTAGGATAGTCAGGGTCACACAGAAAAACCCTGTTTTGAGAAACAAAGAAAAACTTTTTGATTAATGTTTTTGTCTAACTCAACCAAGGGCAGAATGTGGGACTATTTCAGAGAGAATCGAGATGCAGATTTCTAGGGTTATAACTTTAAAGTTCAGAAGACTTACCAAGGAGTCCCTCACAGAAACCACTCTCCAAAACCCCATAATACAGGCTCTCCTCTTAAAATAAAACTTAACTAAGGTAATGGTTTTAAGGATATACTCACCTGCTTGTGCCAGTGGAGTCAGGAGTAGGATGAAGCCTGGAAAGAAAATCTCATGATGGATGATCTATCTCCCTCCAATATCCTGGAGATCTGACGTCCCCATCCCCTGTTAAAGACTCTCTATACAGTAGAATCTGAGGTCACTTCACTTTTTTCCTTTTAATTTTTAAATTTTGGGTTTTTTTTGAGACTGATTTTTCTGTGTATTTCTGCTAGAAATAGGTCTAGCAGAGCAGGCTGATTTCGAATTTACAGAGATCCACCTGCCTCTGCCTCCCTAGTGCTGGGACTAAAGGTTGTGCACCATCACAACCAGGACCCAGAGCTCACTTTGTTAAAATGAACTGATGTATCATTATCCACCATGGAAGCCAGCATTTCTGCTGTCGATGGATCCAGCCTCCCAGAACAATATTCCCACGCTGTTATTCCACACCCTTCATTCCCAGAAGGACTCACCAATACACGCAAGGTTTAGGAGCACAGACAGCATGGTGCTTCTTTAACTGACAAGGGGGCAGAGCCAGCATAAAACTTACAGGATGTCGTGAGAGTCTTGAAGTATCTACCTGACCACAGCACGGAAAACTGATCAACAGATCACATTTGCTTTCACCCTATGTTTATTACTTTTTTCCAGACATAAAAGTCTGTATCTCTGAATAGCTTAGAATGCATTTTGTAGAGAAGGCTTGATTTGAATTCGACAATCTCCTTGAGAGTTCCCACAAAATGCTTGGATTAAAAGTGTATGTCCATATAGGAGGGTTCACAACCCCCCTTTTGACCATAGCCTGGAAGTAATGCAGATTCTTGGAAATTGTTCAGTCATCAACTCTTCAGACACAGAATTTACCATGACTACAACTGAGCTGCATTCTGGACACAACAACTTTTATTCAAATAATCAATTTGATTATTGCACTAAAAGTTTGCATGCTGTTGAGTTTTAAATCTAAGACTTGATGGGCTCCTCTGGTGTTCTGTGTAAAATGTCCAGTGAGTATTAGCTTTGTTATAACAACAATCTTAATGTGTCGATCAAAATGATTATGCTGACAATAATCCAGTGTTGGGTTATAATTATTCAATGTTTTTCTTGATTGATTGTATAGATTGTACAATAAAAATTCCACTTCTTTTGAAAAATCAGAGAAATAATATTTTTGCCTTAAATGAAATTTGTTTTAAGATGTAGCTTTCAAATTCTTTAAAAAATATTTTAAATTTATGTGACTATGTGCATGTGAGTGCTGTTTCCCTTTACAGCCAGAATTGCAAGCACATGAATGGGATGCCTTGGCATTGGAGTCACAGGCTATTGTGAGCCTCCTGATGTAGGCATAGGGAACTGAAGTTGTGTCCTCTGCAAGTGCGCAACACACTCTTAACCTCTGAGTGATCTCTCCAGTCCTATACCATTACAATTCTTTACCTAGAATCCCAGATGCATATTTATTATATTGTATTGTGTTTTTCACTTCATTTTTTAATGGTTAACACAAAAAATCTTTGAGAATATTTAATATGTTTAATTTGAAATTTGTTTTACATTTTCTGATATTTTTAATTTACAAGTCTCGTTCCTGGCTCTATAGCACTTTTTCTTTATTACTGTAAGATTTATTAAATAAATGACAATGAACCGAGATTAGAAACTTCAATATTCTTATGATGTATTTCTAGAAAAATCTGTCAGAGTTCACGAATTTGCAAAACAGTGTGAAGAAATGAATATATTTAAAACCTGACTGACTAGTGGTCTCACAAACCTGAGAGTGTAGTATACATTTATAGTGTTTATTTTCTGCTATATTTTATCATATGGTTAGACTTTTTTATAGATAATACTCCATATTTCTAAAGTTAAAATTTTATTAATATATTTTTTATATAAAGTGTAATACCATTTCTCCTTCCCTTACTGTTCTAAATGTCTCTTGTATACCTCTTTTCTTCTCTTAAATTAATTTTTATTTTTAATTACCTTTATATATGTACACACACACAATGACACACATATATTTGTCCTTCTAAATATATAAATATGATATAATTAGTCTGTATAATACTATTTATTTCTATATAATTTTAGGGCTGACTATATTTCTAGAAATTGTAATCTCATAGCAAACTCTCTGTTCCCTTAGTTCTTACAGTCTTTCTTCTCTGTCTTACATAATGTTTCCTGAACCTTAGTTGTAGGAGTTCTGTTATTGACAGATCAGTTATGATTGGACACCAAACAATCACCTGTTATCTGTATATCTATTGGTTTCTATTTTTAATAGTGTTTATCTAAGGCTATAAGAATTTTTTGAATAGTTGTAAGAGCTATAGTCATCTGTGAGTACAAGGACAAATATTTAGATATTTAGATTGTAATTAGGAATTCTGTTTATTTAGTAAATATAACACTAGCCCTGGATAGTTATATTTCTAGAACTAGGCAATGCTTCTTGTATGGAAGACCTTAAATCCAATTAGATAGCTATTACCTACAACTAATATGTATGTTCCCTGTCCCGCGCTACCATCTCGCCAGCAAGAACCACGTGGTACACATAGGATCCTTCTGCAGAAAAGCTTTATGTCTCTTGGGAGCTAGAGCATAAGCCACATGGCGGAGACCCAGATAAGATGGAACCCATCCCTTATAAAGGAAACAGACCCTGCTTCGGACGTGTCACTCTTGGATTGGTCAATTGTCCATAATCCCAGGTGAATGCCTTGGGAGTAGTGGAAAAATACCAACACGTGTGAGCTTTCTAGCTCACCTGGCGGTGCAGCGCCATCTATGGTGGAGAGTGTGGTTGCGGCCTTCTACATCTCCCCCTAATTTTACTTCTTAGCAGAAAGGCAACTTCCTCAAAAGGTAAAGATAGAGGTCGCACTTCCCAAAATGAAAACATTAAAATGGGCTTACACGGAATCTGCCCCTAGGTTCATGACACCTGGAACCTATCCGGTCTGCCCTCTGCCATTTTTCTGGGAAAGGGAATATACGGCAGGAAACCCTTATGCAGAGCGACTTATCTCTCAGAGAGGGCCATTCTCTGTGCGATGCTTTTCAGCTTGACAACCTTCAGGGCTAACTAAGCCAAGCACTCCACCCTGTGCCATGGACCACAGTCCTAGGGGTGCAGGAGCTGGTTGGCTTAAACCTTACTGCTTTAACATAGATAACCACACATCAGTAGAGGCCCCTGTTCCAGGGCAGCCAGCGCTTGTGCAATAACCACTTTGTCCCTACGATTTTGGGATTTGAGTCAACAGACCATCCAGAGGAGAAACACTATTTCATAGCATAGGACTGTTCCAAAACATTTCCACCCCCACCCATTCTTTGAAGTAGGGAAAGAAAGACACAATCCAGGACTGGAATTCTTTGGCCAAGCTTATGTCCACTCGCGTGGAGTTGATTGTCATGATGGACCATCTCAAGGAGGACAGCAAATCATCAAAATTCTCCTGCAAGATACAAAGACAATTCTCGGGACAAGTTAGCCACTTTTATAAAGTTCTCATATGGTACACTGGTCACACATAAGGCTGGAGTTTTCCATTTACAGTCCAATTGGGCAAGCTGCCATAAGATATCCACCTGTTTTTTATTCTACCTCTAATAGATGTATCTATGGTAGCCTGTTGATCCAGGGCTGTAGCCACTGTGGTAGATAACTGATTGAGGGTCTCTGTTTTTCATGGTATAGGCCGTGCTGCCATTTAAAAAATGTATAATGAACAGAGCATCGGGGGCAGTTCCTTTATTATTTCCCCCCTTTTTATTTAAATAGATATTTATCCAATTTTTAATTTGAATAACCATGGTATTTTGTAACCTGTCTTGAAGATACCCATAGTGTTTAGCAGAAATAACTGACAGGATAAGGGAAACTGATAGCAAGCAATAACTGACAAAACAAGGGGAAATCCAGCAGCACAGCAATGGCACAGCAACAATAACACTGTAATGTACAGCAACAACAGCATAGCAATAACTGACAGACCAAGGGCAGGAGCTGGACCATCCCTCAGGAACCCGCCAGCTCCGCAGCAATCAGGTCAGACAGCTCCATAGCAGAGGCTTTGTCCTCAGGCCTCTGGACAGACGAATCCATAGCATGAATGTCAGTAGATGTATGTCAGCATTTCTA
Source organism: Myodes glareolus (assembly GCF_982192425.1). Taxonomy (NCBI): domain Eukaryota; kingdom Metazoa; phylum Chordata; class Mammalia; order Rodentia; family Cricetidae; genus Myodes; species Myodes glareolus. The sequence goes on from NC_142026.1 coordinate 73,127,141, forward strand.
GAAAAAAAACATCTCCCAAAATAACATTTAAGAGAATTAAAAAACTCAGTGTAAAAATTTAGCACAGTCAGTACTGGAAGTAGGCTGGTCTTGAACTTAGAGATCTACAGGTCTCTGTTTTAAAGAGCAATCTTGTTTGTCTGTGCCAATACAGCAGGCCCTGTTTGTTGATATTAGGTTTAGGATTTATTGGCTCCCGTATTCCTTGCCGGTACGGTGGCCTTGGGTTCCAGAGCCCGCCCGCCATCCAAGGGCTGTGTGCGGCCCTGGGCCTGCTCGCTGTGCGGATCCCCGTGTCCCGCTGTGCGGCTCCGCCTGTCCCAGGCCAGGAAGTGGCGGCTCCACCCCCAGGCGCCCCAGCCTTCCCTGCGGGGCCAACCCAGTCCTCTGCGGCTGTGTTGGTGGGGGAGTGTGGCGGGAGCCAACACTCAGACCTAGGCGGCACAGGCGGCAACATCTCAAGGTCCACACCAGAGCCCCTGCGGCTCAAGGGGCTGATGGGAGAGGCGGCGACCGGGGCCGCTTTCCTACTAGCCAACTCTCAACACCTGTGCCACAGCAAAAGCGGCTGTAAACTCTCACAGATCCAGCCAACGACCCAATCACCCCAAAATCCAAGGGCCCTTTGCATCCATCTCCCTGCGGAACCCGAAACACCAGACAAGCCAAGCGTATACACAGCAATCTTTCAGGAGGACTTGAGTTCTTAAAATGCTAAGCTGTTTTTAAAAACTTAAGTCGCACTATGTAGATGTAATACGGTACTGCCTGTTTACTGCATCTAAACCTTAATTGTGTTTTTATTATGATAAATACGACCAGTCCTGCCTGAAGTCAGCATCGTTTAGCTTAGCCAAATGGAACCAGAGCCATTTTACCCTCAGAGACCAGCACAGTTTTAGGTACATTGTAAGCCTTTTGGCCCGGCTGCCTGTGGCACCGCTCTCATTCTCGGTACAGCTGTGATACCCTCCAGGCCAGGCACCAACTGAGCCTGCGCAATATGCCTCCCACCATAACCACAGAGCAAAGCTCCGCTCCAGCTGCCCTCCAGCCCCAGCTGCACCCATTCCGCGCCCAAACCGGTGCATGGAGCAAAGCTGAACTCAGAGAAGCAGGCTTGAAAGGACCTCATTTAAACTTTTAGGGAATTTGGGCGTCGTTTAGTCTCTTTGGCTGCTTCCTGCTGTTATTGGGCCGCTGTATTTTAGGGGTAAACATTATAACATTTTAGGAGGTCTCGGTGATTCAAATCACATAAATCCCAAGTACACCCTTAGGCTCTCCTTTTCTGTGGAGACGAAAACAGAACCTCTTTCCCAAAACATCATATCCTTAGCAGTTTCTAAGTTTAAATATCTTTCTCCTATCCAGTACACAACAGACAACACAAACAACATAACATAAAGCTTTTGACCTTGTAAATCAGCCTTCTCCCCCATTTTTACTTTTTTAAAATCACTGGGGGGTCCTCCCGCGCTACCATCTCGCCAGCAAGAACCACGCGGTACACATAGGATCCTTCTGCAGAAAAGCTTTATGTCTCTTGGGAGCTAGAGCATAAGCCACATGGCGGAGACCCAGATAAGATGGAACCCATCCCTTATAAAGAAAACAGACCCTGCTTCGGACGTGTCACTCTTGGATTGGTCAATTGTCCATAATCCCAGGTAAATGCCTCGGGAGTAGTGGAAAAATACCAACACGTGTGAGCTTTCTAGCTCACCTGGCGGTGCAGCGCCATCTATGGTGGAGAGTGTGGTTGCGGCCTTCTACAGTTCCCCATACATATTGGACCGTTAGGATTATAGTGCCATTCTAGACCTGAAGAGAACAAATAAAGCTTCAAAACTTCATTTTCAGAAATGTGGAAACATCAGCAGTAGCCTTCCTTCTAATGCTTCTTGATGATAAATGGTTCAAGGTGTTCACAATGATTAACTTTAAAAATAATTAGTTATGTATTAGAGAGAAGGCTCAGGGATTGATATGCCTGCCATGTACTTTGGTGACTTGGGATCCATTCCATGAGACTAGTTAAGTCTGTAGGACAAGTGCTGACTCCATAAAATGGTTCACTGCCTTCTGTATTTGTTGTAGGAAGCACCTCATCCTTACCCTACTCTTCCTTCACAGTACTCACAATAAGTAATAAATAAGTTATCAATCACACAAATAATAATACTCCAATACCTCTAGTGTTGCTTCAAGGTGTCAGTGGGAGGTGAATGCTTATCCTTATGACAATAATATTTGCATTTTTAGCTTTATTTTATTTTTATTAAAAATATTTTTTTCTTATATAGTATCTCTTGATTATGGTTTTCCTTTGTTCTACTCCTTCAAGTTCCTTCATACATCCAATCCAATCTGGATCTATTCCTTTTCCTCTCTTCTTAGAACAGAGACTAGCTTCTAAGTGATAGTAATATAATATGGCAAAATAAAATTGAGAAAGAAAAAACAATAAATGTCTCATCAGAATTTAACAAGAAAAAGAAAGAGGTGAAGAAAAGTCCAAGAGAAGGCATAAGAATCAGAGAGCCACTCATTTGCACATGCACGAATCCCACTGAAAACCCTAAGTTGGAAGCCATAACATTAACGAAGAGGATACTTGTAGGCCCTGTGCTTGCTGCTCTCTAGTCTCTGAGTCCATATGAACTTTTGAAGGGACAATTGTCTATATTCTGTCAATTATATTTCAAATAAACTCTGATTGAACATTAGCCAGGCAGAAAGTATAGGTGGGACAACCAGACAGGAAGTAGAGGCGGGTCAATGAGAACAGGAGAATTCTGGGAAGAGGGAAACTCCCTCTGAAGCCCTGTCCAGACACAGAAGAAGCAAGATGTGACTACGCTGCTGAAAAAGGTACTGAGCCACGTGTATAACAAAGATAAGAATAATGGGCTAATGTTAGTTAAAAGAGTAAATAAGAAGTCTGAGCTAATGGGTCAATCAGTTTATTATTAATGTAGACCTCTGTGTGATTTCTTTGGGGCTTAATAGTTGTGGAAACATGGCAGGGCAGAAACCTCAGACAACAAACTTTGATCACGATGGTTTAAAGCAGTGGTTCTCAACCTCGTGGGTGGAACACCTAGTGACCCTTTCACTTGAGTTGCATATTGTATATCCTGCATATCAGATATTTACATTACATTCCATAACAGTACTAAAATTGGTTACATAGTAGTAATGAAAATAATTTTATGTTTTGTGGCAACCACGACATGACGAACATGTTGCACCATTAGGAAGGTTGAGAGTCATAAGTTTAGAGCGTCTTGATAACTTGGTGTCTTCCAGCTTCTTTGACTCCTCCTCTTCCTCTGGGTTCCTGGAACTCTAACAGGGGTGATAGAGGCATCTATTTAGGACTGAGTATTAAGATACTCATCTTAGTGTAGGAAAGTACCATTAGCAGTTATTTTATTGCTACATTTAAAGGACAATATTATTGCTTATACCAAACTCCCTGAATAACTGGTCTCTGGTTCTTGGTACCCAAGCAGTGTTGGATACAAGTTCCATCTTGTATAGTGGTCCTTAAGCCAAACCGGACATTGGTTGGTTACTCTAACAAACTTGCATGAACAAATCCCTAGCATATCTTATGGTCATGGCACCAATGTACATTCAAGAGTTTGAGGCTAGGTTCTTGTTTTTGCTTGGTAGTGTGCAGAATACACTTATATACCTAAGATGGTAGAATGTAGAAATGAATGGTCTATGTAGGCACCAAATCAATTTTTCAAGGTTCAATGAGTTGTGTTATGTTTAGCACTAGAGCTTTGCTGTCAGTTTGTGGAGAACAATCTATAGTCTTGGTTACAGCCTGCATTGTTGTGATTTTCACGGAACCCCTTTGACTAACATCTCAATTATATGTAACCCATTCTGATGGGAAACCTTATTCAGCCAATGACCTTTGAAAGTCTGGACTAGGTCAGTGCATGCCTTTGGATACCAAAAAGCCATGGTCCCACTAACTGGCAACTCTTCTTCCCACATGCCACACCTGGATGTTGGATCCAGTTCCTATTACTTTGTTATAATTTGCGAGTTTCTCTTTTAATAAAAAAAAGTTAGTATACCTTATTTAGAGCTAGTGTGGAATTATTTGATTCACATTCCCCCCATTTGATACATTCTTCTTCACCTGGCACCCCCAATGTGGGAACAAGTCCATGTTTACAGGGACCATGCTCCCGACCATCCCAGGCATGTTTCTCACCCACCTGTGGCCCACTGTCACTGCTAAGGAACCTGACGTTCCAAACCCAAAGCTTGCAATCCACATGCTGTTGCTTCTGAAACCAGGAATCCCTGCTATATTACTTTCCCTGGTGATGCACAGTTCACAGTTTGTGACTGACTGAAAGCTCTGGGCTTCCTTTTATTCTGGCCACCAACACGGAGAACCACTCTGATTGTCAGTAATAACTGCTCTTAATTTCTTTTTTTTTGAAAGTAATTTTATTAAATTATAAAAGTTTCCATTTACGCCCCTCTTCCCAACACCCTCCCACTCCCCCCATCCCTCTCCTCCTCCCTCTTTGCCCCTAAGGGCATTCAGGGTTTCCAGCCCTGTGGGAAGTTCAAGTTTGTCCCCCCTCCCTCCAGGTCCAGGAAGGTGAGTATCCAAACAGACTGGATCCCAAAAATCCAGTATATGCAGAGGAAATTAGTCCCAGTGTCATTGTCCATGGCTTCTCAGAAAGACTCCGTGCCAGCTACATTCAGAGAATCCGGCCACATTCAGAGAATCTGGTTGGATCACGTGCTCGTTCAGTCGCAGTCCACCTGCCCTTGGTAAACTCTCATTAGATCCGACCCCTAGTATCAGTGGGTGATAGCATCCCTCGCAGTCCTTCATCATTTTCTTCGTCCTTCTGCTCCTCATTTGGACCTTGGGGGGCTCAGTCCGGTGCTCCAATGTGGATCTCCGTCTGTATCGCCATCCATCGCCAGATGAAGGATCCATGGTGATAAGCAAAATATTCATCAGTATGGTTATGGGCCAAGGCCGGTTCAGGCACCCTCTCCTCTGTCCAGAGAACAATCTGGGGATCTCTCCTTGGACCTGGGATCCCATATATAATCAAGTTTCCTATAAACCCTAAAATGACTCCCTTAGTTGAAATATATTCTTCCCTGATCCCTTATTCATCCTTCCTCCCTTCCCCCCATCCCGGTCAACCGAGCTTTCTCCATTCCTCCCCTACTCCCTTCTCTCTAACCATCTCCCCTTCCAACAACCCTCCCACCCCCCCCCCCATGCACCCAAGGTTACCTGGGACTCTTGACTATTTCCTACCTCCTGGCGGATAGCTAAATAATCTTCATCAGGTTCGTCTTCTTATTTAGCTTCTCTAGGATCACGAATAATAGGCTCAAAGACCTTTAAATTATGGTTAGAATCCACTTATGAGTGAATACATACCGTGTTCCTCTTTTTGGGTCTGGCTTACCTCACTCAGTAAAGCGTTTTCTATGTCCATCCATTTGCATGCAAAATTCAAGATGTCATTATTTTTTACCGCTGAGTAAAACTCTAATGTGTATATGTTCCACACCTTTTTTAACCATTCTTCTATTGAGGGGCACCTAGGCTGTTTCCAGGTTCTGGCTATTACAAATAGTGCTGCTATGAACATAGTTGAACAAATGCTTTTGTGGTATGATAGGACATCTCTTGGGTATATTCCCAAGAGTGGAATTGCTGGGTCTTGAGGGAGGTTGACTCCCAGTTTCCTGAGAAACCGCCACACTGATTTCCACAGTGGCTGCACAAGTTTGCATTCCCACCAACAATGGATGAGTGTTTTACTCATTCTACATCCTCTGCAGCATAGGCTATCATTGGTGTTTTTGACTTTAGCTATTCTGACAGGTGTAAGATGGTATCTCAAAGTGGTTTTGATTTGCATTTCCCTGATCGCTAAGGAGGTTGAGCATGACCTTAAGCGCCTTTTGGCCATTCGAAGTTCATCTGCTGTGAATTCTCTGTTCAGTTCAGTACCCCATTTTTTAATTGGGTTATTTAGAGATATAGTGCCTAGTTTCTTGAGTTCTTTGTATATTTTGGAGATCAGACCTTTGTCTGATGAGGGGTTGGTGAAGATCTTCTCCCAGTCAGAAGGCAGCCTTTTTGTCTTACTGACAGTGTCCTTTGCTTTACAGAAGCTTCTCAGTTTCAGTAGATCCCATTTATTCATTGTTTCTCTTATTGTCTGTGCTGCTGGGGTCCTACTTAGGAAGAGGCCTCCTGTGCCTATATCTTGTAGACTACTTCCCACTTTCTCTTCTATCAGGTTCAAAGTAGACGGATTAATGTTGATGTCTTTAATCCATTTGGACCTGAGTTTTGTGCATGGTGATAAGTATGGATCTACCTTCATCCTTCTACAGGTTGACATCCAGTTATGCCAGCACCATTTGTTAAAGATGCTTTCCTTCTTCCATTGTATACCTTTAGCTCCCTTGTCAAAAATTAGGTGCTCATAGGTTTGTGGGTTAATATCCGGGTCTTCTATTTGATTCCAAAGGTCGATTTCTCTGTTCTTATGCCAATACCAAGCTGTTTTCAATACTGTAGCTCTGTAATAGAGTTTGAAGTCAAGGATGGTAATGCCTCCTGAAGTTCCTTTATTGTATAAGATTGTTTTGGCTATCCTGGGTTTTTTGTTTTTCCAAATAAACTTGATTATTGTTTTCTCAAGGTCTGTGAAGAAGTTTGATGGGATTTTGATGGGGATTGCATTGAATCTATAGATTGCTTTTGGTAGAATTGCCATTTTTACTATGTTGATCCTCCCAATCCAAGAACAAGGGAGATCTTTCCATTTTCTGGTATCCTCCTCAATTTCTTTCTTCAAAGACTTAAAGTTTTTGTCAAATAGGTCTTTCACTTCCTTGGTTAGAGTAACCCCAAGATATTTTATGCTATTTGTGGCTATCGTGAAAGGTGATGTTTCTCTGATTTCCCTCTCTGCTTCTTTATCCCTTGTGTATAGGAGGGCCACTGATTTTTTGGAGTTGATCTTGTATCCTGCCACGTTACTAAAGGTGTTTATCAGCTATAGGAGTTCTTTGGTAGAGTTTTTGGGGTCACTTATGTACACTATCATATCGTCAGCAAATAACGAAAGTTTAACTTCATCCTTTCCAATTCGAATCCCCTTGATCTCCTTATGTTGTCTTATTGCTATTGCTAGAACTTCAAGCACTATATTGAAGAGGTATGGAGAGAGTGGACAGCCTTGTCATGTTCCTGATTTTAGTGGAAAGGCTTTGAGTTTCTCTCCATTCAATTTGATGTTAGCTGTCGGCTTGCTGTATATTGCTTTTATTATATTTAGGTATGATCCTTGTATCCCCAGTCTCTCCAACACCTTTATCATAAATGGTTGTTGAATTTTGTCAAATGCTTTTTCAGCATCCAATGAAATGATCATATGATTTTTTTCTTTCAATTTATTTATATGATGGATTACATTGATAGATTTGCGTATGTTGAACCAGCCCTGCATCTCTGGGATGAAGCCTACTTGATCATAATGGATAATTTTTCTAAAGTGTTCCTGGATTCGGTTTGCCAGTATTTTATTGAGAATTTTTGCGTCGATGTTCATGAGTGAGATTGGCCTATAATTCTCTTTCTTGGTTGTGTCTTTTTGTGGTTTTGGTATTAAGGTAACTGTAGCTTCATAAAAGGAGTTTGGCAATGACTCTTCTGTTTCTATATTATGGAATACATTAAGGAGTATAGGAATTAGCTCTTCCTGGAAGTTCTGGTAGAATTCTGCATTGAAACCATCTGGTCCTGGACTTTTTTTGGTAGGGAGATTTCTGATAACAGCTTCTAATTCTTCACGACTAACAGGTCTATTTAGATTATTCACCTGTTCTTGGTTCAACGTTGGTATATGGTACTTATCTAAAAAAATGTCCATTTCTTTTACATTTTCCAACTTTGTGGCATATAAACTTTCGTAGTAAGATCTAATGATTCTCTGAATTTCCTCTGTGTCTGTGGTTATATCCCCCTTTTCATTTCTGATCCTATTAATTTGCATGTGCTCTCTCTGCCGTTTGATTAGTTTGGATAGGGGTTTGTCAATCTTGTTGATTTTCTCCAAGAACCAGCTTTTTGATTCATTGATTCTTTGGATTGTTTTCTTTGTTTCTATTTTGTTGATTTCAGCCCTCAGTTTGATTATTTCCAGTCTTCTACTCCTCCTGGGTGAATCAGCTTCTTTTTTTTCTAGAGCTTTCAAGTGTGCTGTTAGGTCTCCAATGTGTGTTTTCTCCGTTTTCTTTATTTGGGCACCTATTGCTATGAACTTTCCTCTTAGCACTGCTTTCATAGTGTCCCATAGGTTTGAGTATGTTGTGTCTTTGTTTTCATTAAATTCAAGGAAGACTTTAATTTCTTTCTTAATTTCGTCCTTGACCCAGGGGTGATTTAGTAGTTGACTGTTCAACTTCCATGAGTTTGTTGACTTCCTGGGGGTAGCATTGTTGTTGAATTCTAATTTTAATCCATGGTGATCTGACAAGACACAGGTGGTTACTAATATTTTTTTGTATCTGTGGGAGTTTGCTTTGTTGCCGAGTATGTGGTCAATCTTCGAGAAGGTTCCATGAACTGCAGAGAAGAAGGTATATTCTTTCCTATTTGGGTAGAGTGATCTATAGATGTCTATTAAGTCCATTTGATTCAATACCTCCAATAAATCTCTTAATTCTCTGTTTGGTTTCTGTCTGATTGACCTGTCCATTGGTGAGAGAGGAGTGTTGAAGTCTCCTACTATTAGCGTGTGTGGTTTGATGACTGCCTTGAGTTCTAGAAGTGTTTCTTTTACATATGTGGGTGCCTTTACATTAGGGGCATAGATATTCAGGATTGAGACTTCTTCCTGATGAGTTGTTCCTGTTATGAGTATGAAATGTCCACCTCCATCTCTTCTGATTGATTTTACTTTGAAGTCGATTTTGTTAGATATTAGAATGACCACACCCGCTTGTTTCCTAGGTCCATTTGCTTGGAAAACCTTTTCCCAACCCTTTACTCTGAGTAGTTGTCTGTCTTTGTGGTTGAGGTGCGTTTCTTGTAAACAGCAGAATGTTTTCGTATCCAATCTCTAAGTCTGTGCCTCTTTATAGGTGAATTGAGTCCATTGATATTAACAGATATTAATGACCAGTGGTTGTTGACTCCAGTCATTTTTTTGGCGGGTAATAGAGTGTATGTGTTTTCCTTCTTTGAATTGTGCTAGTGAAGGGTCGCTAGATGTCTGAATTATTGTAGTCAGTGTTGGCAATGTTGGATTCCTTGTGATGTAATTTTCCTTCTAGTATTCTCTGTAAGGCTGGATTAGTAATTACATATTGTTTAAATTTGTTTTTATCCTGGAATATTTTGTTTTCTCCGTTGATAGTGAATGAAAGCTTGGCTGGGTAAAGTAGTCTGGGCTTGCATCCATGGTCCCTTAATTTCTGCAGTACCTCTATCCAGGACCTTCTGGCTTTCATGGTTTCTATAGAGAAGTCTGGTGTAAGTCCGATAGGTTTACCTTTATAGGTTACTTGACCTTTTTCCTTTGCAGCTCTTAATATCCTTTCTTTAATCTGACTGCTTTGTGTTTTGATTATTATATGGTGAGGGGATGTTTTTTTCTGATCCAGTCTATTCGGTGTTCTGTATGCTTCTTGCACCTTCATAAGAATATCCCTCTTTAGAATGGGAAAGTTTTCTTCTATAATTTTGTTGAATATATCTTCTGGACCTTTGATCTGCAATTCTTCTCCTTCTTCTACTCCTATTATTCTTAGATTTGGTTTTTTTTATTATGTCCCATATTTCCTGAATGTTTTGTGATGAGAATTTGTTGTATTTGCTGTTTTCTTTGGTCAGGGCGTTTATTTTCTCTATGGTGTCTTCATAATCTGAGATTCGTTCTTCTATCTCTTGTATTCTATTGGTTAAGCTTGATTCTGTAGTCTCCGTTCGTTTACCTAGATTTTCCATATCCAGCCGGCCCTCGGTTTGTGTTTTCTTCACTGCCTCCATTTCAGTTTTCAATTCTTGCACTGATTCCATTACCTGTTTGATTGCTTTTTCTTGGTTTCCCAGGGTATCATTTACGAATTTACTCATTTCTTCAACCTTTTTGTTATATTTGTCTTCCATTTCTTTACTCATTTCTTCCGTTTTTTGTTATATTTCTCTTCTATTTCTTTAAGTGAGTTATTCATACCCTGTTTAAGAGACTCTATTGCTTTCATAATGACACTGTTTTCCACTTCTTCCGGAATAGGGCATTCATGTCCTTCTGTCGTAAGATCGCTGGGATCTGGTGTTTTCATGTTGTTTTTCAGATTGTTGGAGGAATTCTTGCCTTGGCGCCTGCCCATCTCTTCCTTCAGATGCTCTCCAATGGCTCTTCCCTCCGCTGGGTCTTCTTCTACTGGATTAGTGTCCCTTGCTATCCAGGAATCACTTTGCCTGCAGTCTTAGATAGCTGCAGGCAGGCTATTAGAACAAAGGGACTTTCTTCCCTTTGAACTCACCACCTGTCCAGACCCGCGGTGCCCACCCTGGCTGAGATGCAGGAATTTAAGCCTGGAAAAAGGGAGAGAGGAGGGGAGGGGTTCGAGGCCGAAAGCTGGGATGGCATAGCAGGAGAGAGGGATTAGCTGGGGGAAGCTGCCCCTTTGGAGTAGCCAGGGAGATAAGGATGGCGGGAATATTGTGTGTCCCCTAACCGGTCAACACACTTACCCCTCCACAGGATCAGAGCCCCTCGCTGGTCAGAAGACTCCCTGCCTGCGGTCTTAGCTGCTGCAGGCCGGCTATCAGAACCAAGGGACTCCCGTCCCTTTGCACTCACCGCCTGCCCCGGCCCGCGGTGCCCCGCCCCGGCTGAGATGGAGGAATTTAAGCCCCGAAGAAGGGAGAGAGGAGGGGAGGGGTTCGAGGCCGAAAGCTGGGATGGCGTAGCAGGAGAGAGCTCTTAATTTCTTAAACAAAGCATGTTTGTCAGTATTTAAGTAGGTGACAGTGTGTGTGCAATCAACTAGAGTGGGACCAGATTAGAGATGCTGCTTGTGTCTCTCCTCTGCATTCCTCCACTATGTGGCTACAACCATGACACCTGCTGGCCAATAAAGATGATTACACCTACTACACTTCACTCTAATTATCTAAATCAGGTAAGATTTGAGTTATGTGATGGCTGATAATATTACCATTCTGGAATTTAATAACAATTTTGCTTATTTATTTGATTTTGGGAATTAGTCTTGTTTTTTATTTTTTATTTAGTTTTTTATTAATTAATTTATTTGTTTATAAAAATTTCCACTTCCTCCCCTCCTCCCCATACCCTCTGATTCCCCTCACTCGATCTCCCCCCCCCACTCCCTTCCCTCCTTCCTCTCCAGTCCTAAGAGCAGTCAGGGTTTCTTGCCCTGTGGGAAGTTCAAGTTCCTCCCCTCTCCCACCAAGTCTAGGAAGGTGAGCATCCAAACAGACTAGGATCCCAGAAAGCTAGTACATGCAGACAAAACAAGACCCAGTGCCATTGACAATGGATTCTCAGTCAGCCCCCATGTCAGTCACATTTAGAGACTCTGGTTTGATCACATGCTCGTTCAGTCCCAGTCCAGCTTGCCTTGGTGAGCTCTCATTCGATCAGTCCCCTTGTATCCGAGGGTGAACGCACCCCACACGGTTCTGATTTCCTTTTTCATGATCTCTCTCCTTCTGCTCCTCATTGGGACCTTGGGGGCTCAGTCCAGTGCTCAAATGTGGGTCTCCGTCACTATCTCCATCAATCGTCAGATGAAGGTTCCCTCTAGTCCTGCCTTTCTTGCTCACGTTCTCCCTCTTTCTGCTTCTTATTTGGACCTAGGGAGTTAAGTCCAGTGTACCAATGTGTGTCTTTGTCTCTATCTCAATCCCTCGCCCGATGAAGGATCTATGGTGATATACAAAAATATTCATCACTATGGTTATGGACCAGGGCCAGTTCAGGTACATTCTTCTCTGCTGCCCAGGGAACAATCTGGGGACCTCTCCTTGGGCCTGGGAACCCCTCCAGAATCAAGACTCTTGCAAACCTTAAAATGGATCCCTTAGTTAAGATATAAACTTCCCTAGTCCCATATCCATCCTTCCTCCCCGCTCCCATTCCCCCAAGCCATCCCCAATCCTCCCCCTCTCCCTTCTCTCTAACCATCTCCACTTACTTCCACACCCCATCCCACCCCCCCTGCACCCAAGTTTGCCTGGCAATCTTGTCTACTTCCAATATCCAAGAGGATAACTATAAGATTTTCTTTATGTTCACCTTCTTTGATTTGAGAAGGAGAAACTTCTTGAGAAAGAGAGATGACAGCTCATCCACAGAGGTGACAATCATATAAGTAGTAAGAAAATCTCATAAGGGTTAGGGCAAGGTTCTGTTCTTGTCTTTGCTGGAAAATATGTATCTTCAAAAAGTCATGAGACCCTTGACATTTGGATACCTAAAGAGGAAAAAAATAACTATCCAGAAAGATCACCAAACAAAGAGGAATATGACTTAGGAGGACAGGTTATCTGAGGGTAAAATATTTTTATTTTTGAAGTTGGACAATTTCTATCATTGTCTACATCCAAGCATGTTGTTAAAAGAAAAATCCAGAGTTTCTTTCTCATGTCAGGAGCCATCTGGCCTGGGACAGAAAGAAAAAAGCTTTTAGGAAAACTTTACTTTTCTCCATATTTATTTTGTTTATATCATATCTTTCATTGAATATATGTCTATATGAATAATGTTTAAGTTTTCCACATTGAACAGTACACTTTTCTGCAGTAATCTTTGAATTTCCAGGAAGAAGATGGTGCACCATAACTAGGACTCCACCTGTTTGATTTGAAGTCATGATGCTGATAGTGCTACTATAAGACCTGCTACTGGATACCTGCTTCTCAAGATGACTCCAACTTGGTTAGGTGAAATGGTGCACCTATTTACAATATTCTGGCCAGAACTTCAAATAAGAACTTTAGGAAAAGAAAGCCCTGTTGAATACTCAGAGGCAATTTTCAATTATACCAGACGGTAATCTTGAAACATAAGCATCATTTTAATTTTAAAGGATCCCATAGAAAGAACATAGTCCCCATGACAGCTGGAAATAATTTTAAAGGACGACAACCCTTCTCCCAACAAAGTCTGTCTTCAGGGTTAGGGACATCATTTTGGGGTAAATTATTGCTGGTATAAGTTTGGGGATGGGGTGGAAATTATGTAGACTCAGAGATCTCGTTGAAAAAAGAGAAAATTGAAAGTAATAATAGGTAGATTTGTGTGAGCTTGCTCACATTAATAAATAATAATAGTGAGCAATAGAATTAATACTTGTAAGCTATTATTTATAGGCAGTTTACATTAGTATAGATTTATAGATTCTTGCATATTCATGCAAATTCAAATTATGTTTGTTATATTGAATATGCTTCTATTTCTGTTCACAATATTCATACACTTATGCAAAATTATTTTATCAGATTGTATGCATTCATGTTTCTACCTCTGCTTAATACATTTTGCATATTGATACAATTTTAGGATATATTTATCATATTGCATTATACAATTTACCACTGTTCAAGATGCTTATACATTGTTTACATTTTGAGGTCATTGTCTTCATTTGCTACACAGTTGTTTAAAGATGTTTAATATTCTAATATGAAGTTTTAGTCTTTAAGTTATACAGGTACTAAGTATTATAAGTATTGACTAAGTCAATAGTCATCCTTGTTTGTCATAATTATAGTTAGACTAATCAGGTTCTTTAGATATATAGGGACTGTATTCTGCATAGACAGGTAGTCTTCAATTGCTTCAAGGAACTGTAGACCATAGTATTTAATTAACTTAGGGATCTGTTGACATCAGACACCACTGCTCCTGGCAGCACTAATCTATTCCTGAGAGAATGCTGAGCACTGAAGACACTCTACTTGGAGCTTGTTTTCTTCTTGGGAAAACTGGACTTTGGGTAAGGAACTGCCCATGCCTCGATCACTGACAAAATGCATGGTGTCAATACTGGATAAGCTCCAATGTGGGTCTCCATCTGTATTGCCATCCATCGTCGGATGAAGGTTCCCTCTGGTCTTGCCTTGTTTGCTCACGTTCTCTTTCATTCTGCTTCTTGTTTGGACCTAGGGAGTTAAGTCCAGTGTCCCAATGTGGGCCTCTGTCTCTGTCTCCATCCATCGCCAGATGAAGGTTCTGGCCCTCTAGTCTATTTCCAATCTCCAGAAGGATAACTACATGATTTTCTTCAGGTTCACCTTCTTATTTAGCTTCTCTAGGATCACGAATAATGGGCTCAAAGACCTTTAATTATGGCTAGAATCCACTTATGAGTGAATACATACCATATTCCTATTTTTGGGTCTGGATTACCTCACTCAGTAAAGTGTTTTCTATGTCCATACATTTACATGCCAAATTCAAGATGTCATTGTTTTTTACCGCTGAGTAAAACTCTAATATATATATATATATATATATATATATATATATATATATATATATATATATATATATATATATATATGTTCCACACCTTCTTTAACCATTCTTCTATTGTGGGGCACTTAGGTTGTTTCCAGGTTTTGGCTATTACAAATAGTGCTGCTATGAACATAGTTGAACAAATGCTTTTGCGGTATGATAGGACATCTCTTGGGTATATTCCCAAGAGTGGAATTGCTGGGTCTTGAGGGAGGTTGACTCCCAGTTTCCTGAGAAACCGCCACACTGATTTCCACAGTGGCTGCACAAGTTAGTATTCCCAACAACAATGGATGAGAGTTCCCCTCTCTCCACATCCTCTGCAGCATAGGCTATCTTTGGTGTTTTTGACTTTAGCTAATCTGACTTGTGTAAAACGGTATCTCATAGTTGTTTTGATTTGCATTTCCCTGATTGCTAAGGATGTTGAGCATGACCTTATGTGTTGTTTGGCCATTCGAAGTTCTTCTGTTGAGAAATCTGTTCAGATCAGCACCCCATCTTTTAATTGGGTTAATTAGAGTTTTAGTGTCTAGTTTCTTGAGTTCTTTGTATATTTTGGAGATCAGGCCTGTGTCTGATGAGGGGTTGGTGAAGATCTTCTCCCAGTCAGAAGGTACCCTTTTTGTCTTACTGACAGTGTCCTATGCTTTACAGAAGCCTCTCAGTTTCAGGAGGTCCCATTTATTCATTGATTCTCTTATTGTCTGTGCTACTGGGGTTCTACCTAGGAAGTGGTCTCCTGTGCATATGTCTTGTAGACTACTTCCCACTTTCTCTTCTATCTGGTTCAAAGTGGTCAGATTAATGTTGATGTCTTTAATTTATTTGGACTTGATTTTTGTGCATGGTGATAGATATGAATCTCCTTTCATTCTTCTACAGGTTGACATCCAGTTATGCCAGCACCATTTGTTAAAGATGCTTTCCTTCTTCCATTGCATACCTTTAGCTCCCTTGTCGAAAATCAAGTGTTCATAGGTTTGTGGGTTAATATCTGGGTCTTCTATTCGATTCCATAGGTCGACTTCTCTGTTCTTCTGCCAGTACCAAGCTGTTTTCAATACTGTCGCTGTGTAATAGAGTTTGAAGTCAGGAATGGTTATAACTCCAGAAGTTCCTTTATTATATAAGATTGTTTTGGCTATCCTGGGTTTTTTGTTTTTCCATATAAAATTGATTATTATTCTCTCAAGGTCTGTGAAGAAGTTTGATGGGATTTTGATGGGGATTGCATTGAATCTATAGATTGCTTTTGGTAGAATAGCCATTTTTACTATGTTGATCCTCCCAATCCAAGAACAAGGGAGATCTTTCCATTTTCTGGTATCCTTCTCAATTTCTTTCTTCAAAGACTTAAAATTCTTGTCAAATAGGTCTCTCACTTCCTTGGTCAGAGTTATCCCAAGATATTTTATGCGATTTGTGGCTATTGTGAAAGGTGAAGTTTCTCTGATTTCCCTCCCTGCTTCTTTATCTTTTGTGTATAGGAGGCCAACTGAATTTTTGGAGTTGATCTTGTACCTTGGCACATTACTAAAGGTGTTTATCTGCTGTAGGAGTTCTTTGGTAGAGTTTTTGGGGTCCCTCATGTATACTATTATATCATCTGCAAATAGCGAGAGTTTAACTTCTTCCTTTCCAATTCGAATCCACTTGATTCCCTTATGGTGTTGTATTGCTATTGCTAGAACTTCAAGCACTATATTGAAGAGGTATGGGGAGAGTGGACAGCCTTGTCATGTTCCTGATTTCATTGGAATGACTTTGAGTTTCTCTCCATTCAGTTTGATGATAGCTGTCGGCTTGCTGTAAATAGCTTTTATTATATTTAGGTATGATCCTTGTATCCCCAATCTCTTCAACACCTTTATCATGAAGGGGTGTTGAATTTTGTCAAATGCTTTTTCAGCATCTAATGAAATGATCATATGGTTTTTTCTTTCAGTTTATTTATATGATGGATTACATTGATAGATTTGCATATGTTGAACCAGCCCTGCATCTCTGGGATGAAGCCTACTTGATCATAATGGTTAATTTTTCTAATGTGTTCTTGGATTCGGTTTGCCAGGATTTTGTTGAGAATTCTTGCGTTGATGTTCATGAGTGGAATTGGCCTGTAATTCTCTTTCTTGGTTGTGTCTTTATGTGGTTTTGGTATCAGAGTAACTTTTTATAAAGGTAGATTCATAAAAAGAGTTTGGCAATGACTCTTCTGTTTCTATATTGTGAAATAACTTAAGGAGTATAGATATCAGGTCTTCTTGGAAGTTCTGGTAGAATTCTGCATTGAAACCATCTGGCCCTGCGTATTTTTTGGTCGGGAGGTTTTTGATAACTGCTTCTAATTCTTCACGACTAACAGGTCTATTTAGATTGTTCACCTGGTCTTGATTTAACTTAGGTAAATGGTATTTATCTAAAAACCAATCCATTTCTCGTACATTTTCCAACTTTGTGGCTTATAAACTTTCGCAGTAAGATCTAATGATTCTCTGAATTTCCTCTGTGTCTGTAGTTATGTCCCCTTTTCATTTCTGATCTTATTAATTTGAGTGTTCTTTCTCTGCCGTTTGATTAGTTTGGCTAGGGGTTTGTCAATCTTGTTGTCTTTCTCAAAGAAACAACTTTTTGTTTCATTGATTCTTTGGATTGTTTTTTGTGTTTCTATTTTGTTGATTTCAGCCCTGAGTTTGATTTTTTCCAGTCTTCTACTCCTCCTGGGAGAGTCTGCTTCTTTTTTTTCTAGTGCTTTCAGGTGTGCTGTTAAGTCTCCAATGTATGCTTTCTCCATTTTCTTTAATTGGGCACTTAGTGCTATGAACTTTCCTCTTAGCACTGCTTTCATAGTGTCCCATAGGTTTGAGTACGTTGTGTCTTTATTTTCGTTAAATTCAAGGAAGACTTTAATTTCTTTCTTTATTTCTTCTTTGACCCATTCCTTGACCCAGGGATGATTCAGTAGTTGACTGTTCAACTTCCACACATTTGTAGGCTTTCTGGTGTTCGAATTGTTATTGAATTCTAACTTTATTCCATGGTGATCCTATAAGACACAGGTTGTTACTAATATTTTTTTGTATCTGTGAAAGTTTGCTTTGTTACCGAGTATGTGGTCAATTTTCGAGAATGTTCCATGAGCTGCAGAGAAGAAGGTATATTCTTTCCTATTTGGGTGGAATGTTCTATAGATATTTGTTAAGTCCATTTGATTCATTACCTCTAGTAATTCTCTTACTTCTCTGTTGAGTTTCTGTCTGATTGACCTGTCCATTGGTGAGAGAGGTGTGTTCAAGTCTCCTCCTATTAGTGTGTGTTGTTTGATGACTGCCTTGAGTTCTAAAAGTTTTTCTTTTACATAAGTGGATGCTTTTATATTAGGGGCATAGATATTCCGGATTGAGACTTCCTCCTGATGAATTGTTCCTGTTATGAGTATGAAATGTCCATCTCCATCTCTTCTGATTGATTTTAGTTTGAAGTCAATTTTGTTAGATATTAGAATGGCCACAACTGCTTGTTTCTTAGGTCCGTTTGGTTGGAAAACCTTTTCCCAACCCTTTACTCTGAGTAGATGTCTATTTTTGTGGTTGAGGGGTGTTTCTTGTAAACAGCAGAATGATGGATCCTGTTTTCATATCCAATCTCTTAGTCTGTGCCTTTTTATAGGTGAGTTGAGTCCATTAATATTAAGTGATATTAATGACCAGTGGTTGTTGATTCCGCTTATTATTATTTTTTTTTGTGTGTAGTAGAGTTTGTGTGTTTCTCTTCTTTGAGTTGTGCTTGTGAAGGGTCGCTAGATGTCTAGGTTTTTGTAGGCAATGTTGGCAATGTTGGATTCCTTGGGTTGTGATTTTCCTTCTAATACTTTCTGTAATGCTTGATTTGTGGCTACGAATTGTTTAAATTTATTTTTATCCTGGAATATCTTGTTTTCTCCATTGGTAGTGAACGATAGCTATTGTATAGTATAGTAGTCTGGGTTTGCATCCATGCTCTCTTAATTTCTGCAGTACCTCTATCCAGGATCTTCTGGCTTTCATGGTTTCCATAGAGAAGTTCGGTGTAAGCCTGATAGGTTTACCTTTATAAGTTACTTGACCTTTTTCTTTTGTAGCTCTTAAAATTCTTTCTTTAATCTGTATGTTTTGTATTTTGATTATTATATGGCGAGGGGATGGTTTTTTTTTTTTTGATCCAGTCTATTTGGTGTTTTGTATGCTTCTTGAACTGTCATAGGAATATCTTTCTTTAGGTCGGGAAATTTTTCTTCTATAATTTTGTTGAATATATTTTCTGGGCCTTTGCTCTGCAATTCTTCTCCTTCTTCAATCCCTATTATTCTTAGATTTGTTTTTTTTTATTGTGTCCCAGATTTCTTGAATGTTTTGTGAAGAGAATTTGTTGGATTTTCCCTTTTCTTTGATCAGAGCGTTTATTTTCTCTATGGTATCTTTAGAATCTGAGATTTGTTCTTCTATCTCTTGTATTCTATTGGTTATGCTTGATTCTGTAGTCTCCGTTCATTTACCTAGGTTTTCCATATCCAGCTACTTCTCAGTTTGTGTTTTCTTCATTGCCTCCATTTCAGTTTTCAGTTCTTGAACTGTTTCCTTTACCTGTTTTTTCTTGCTTTCCCAGGGTATCATTCACGGATTTACTCATTTCTTCAATCTTTTTGTTATACTTCTCATCCAATTCTTTAAGGGAGTTATTCATATCCTGTTTAAGGAACTCTATTGCTTTCATAATGGCACTTTTTTCCATTTCCTCTGGATTAAGGTGTTCAAGTTCTTCTATTGTAGGGTCGTTGGGATCTGGTGTTTTCATGTTTTTTTTTCAGATTGTTGGAGGAGGTCTTACCTTGGCATCTGCCCATCTCTTCCTTCATATGCTCTCTATTGGATCTTCTTATACCGATTCACGTTCCCTTGTTGGGCACGGACTTCACTGACAGAGGCCAACCTTTCCTCCGACAGGCTATTGAAACACAGGCTTCCTTCCGAGTTGCACCTACAGCCCAGGCCCAGTGCACCAGGCAGCTGAGCTGGGGAAATTTTATGGCCCCAGGGGGAAGGGAAAAATATAGGATGGTGTACCTGGATGGATGTTGGGATGGCAGGTAGGAGAGCTTAGCAGGGTGGAGCCACCACTGCAGGGTGACCTGGGAGTCAAGGGGGCTGGGGAAAGTCTGAACTCTTCCTCGCTGGGCTTCTGTTGCAGGGCAGAAGCAAACTCACTCCTCCAATGGCTGTCTGCTAGAAGTCAGTGCCCCTTGCTGGTCAGGAATGTCACTGAGCTGACACAGGGCCCACTTGTCCTCAGGCAGGCTTTTAAAACACAGGAACTGCCTCCTGCCAGGATGCACCTACAGCCCAGGCCCAGCACACAAGGCAGCTGAGCTGGGGAAATTTTATGACCCCAGGGGGAAGGGAGAAATATAGGAAGGTGTATCTGGATGGAAGCTGGGATGACAGGCAGGAGAGCTTAGCAGGGTGGAGCCACCACTGCAGGGTGACCTGGGAGTCAAGGAGGTCGGGGAAAGTTTGAACTCTTCCTCGCCGGGCTTCTGCCACTCAGAAGCAAACTCACTCCTCCAATGGATATCTGCTAGAAGTCAGTGCCCTACTGGAGTAATATTATCACCTTTCTCAGGCCTTCGATGGGCTAGAAAATTAGATCATCATAGTTATTTTCTTTTTATGATTTAGCCAACTCGTTTCTAATAAAAGACTTAGACTCATTAGGATAAAATAATATTTGAAAAATTTAGCATACGTTCCTTGCTTAATATTGTTTATAGTAGTTGTAATTCCAATTTTTATAGTTGATATCTGTTCTTACTCTATATGCTTTTGTAGTGGGCTTGGAAATCTTTTATTTAGACAAAAGGGAACATGATGGGTAATCTCCTTCAGCCAATGGCCTTTGAGAGGCTTGACCAGTTTGGGGCATGGGTTTGGGTGCCAAAAAGTTGCAGTCCTGCCTACTCTCTGCTCTTCTTCCCACGTACCAACCTGGATGTCGGACTCTATTCTTATATCCTTCTTGTGATTCGTTAGTTTCCCTTTTAATAAAGAAAAACTTTAGTATACCCTATTCGGAGCTAATGTGGGAATATTTGATTGTGTGTCCCCCATTTGGCATTTTCTGCTTCATCATTTTTGGTGCTGGAAGTTTCTTTTGTTGACAAGAGATATTTTGTTCAAACTCTGTTTATTTCATTTAGCTCTAGCTATCATATGAATGTCTATAAATTCATAAGGCATTTCTTCAAATTAAGCACAGTCTTTAGTGATCCCTATTAAGTTTTCAGTACCTCAGTCTCTCCTTTTCAAGAGACCAATAATCACCATGAAACCCAGACAGCTTGTAGTAGGTGGAATAGACGCAACCAAGCCCCACACTTTGAGATTTTGTTATAGCCATCTCTGCAGAATACTAAGGAGATTAAATTGTCATTGCCTGCCCTTAAAATCAGCTAGTTTTGTATAAAGAGCAGGTCGAGCTTTTGTGGGTACCCTTCTTTCTTGGTAACTCAGTTTCATTTTAATAATCCTTAGAACAGGAAGGTAATGTCCTATGTGGTTATGATGCTGATAAGACACAGCCCAGGTTAGCTTCCTGTCCGTGTTTTGCGCAACAACAGATATTTGTGATAAAGTAGATTGACCCACAGGATGTGTGAGGTCTGAGTTCCTGTCTACATATTTCTATATTTGTTACTCCAAAGGCAAGATGAACAATTTCTTCTTGAAACACTTATTTCTCTGATGCTCTTGGGTAGACAATTAGAAGAGACTAAGAGTTCTCTCTATATTTCTGACCATTATGGGGCTTTACCTCAAAAAATTTATGGTGGAGGTCAAATTCCTACCTCTCTTTTAACCTATTTTTTCTTGTTAATGTTTATCATGAAACCAAGTGGACACCAGAATTCACTTATGAAGAACAGACTGGCATCAAAATTAAGTTCCTTCGTCTACATCCTGCTCAATGCTGCGAACACACAAGGACTTTATCACACTTCTATTTAACAAATTTTATTTTTATTTTTAAGGAATGCAAGGTTCATTTCAGTTATAGTTCCATCATTATGGGTGAGTTACAGAGACAGTCACTCAGGAATGACAATTGCCCACATAGTGTTCATAGTTAAAAATCAGAGTACAAGGAACACATGCTTATTCTCAGCTTGTTTTCTTCACTTTAAACGTCTGGGGATGTCTTTCTTAGGGAATGTGGCTACTCCATACATAGTGACCAGGTCTTCTCACACCACTAAAAGTAAACAGGAAAATTTCCCTCCAGACAGGCTAATAGGGCAACTCTCTGTAATTTAGACTAACTCTCAGACTCTATCTTGAAGTAAGTATAGATAATGGCAAGTTGGCATTTAAATTGAAAATCACACTAACAGAAATAACAAAACTCTACCATTCAAATTGCCTAAAATTTTTAGAAATCATGTTTCTACCTTGTCTAATTATGTAAACCAATCTTGAGAATATGCAGTGATATTTCTTTAGTCATCAGCACACCATGGATATAATTGCATATTCATGTTTATTGATCCATTTGGTTAATCACAGCTGATGTGAATTCATGTGTGTAATAGTCATTTTCAGAGACCAGCCTCAACCAGTATTTCTTTGCTTCCTTTAGTTCTTGTATTCTTTCATTTACCCTCTGTTACTATGTTTGCTGAGGCTTGGAATGGGTAATGTAGGTGTTCTAAGATGGCTTTTTGTCTCTATATACTGTTTTAGATCTCTTGAGCTCAAGTGTCTGAAGAAAATCTGAATTTGCTCTTAGAAGTCCTTAGACAACAGCCTTCCCTGTTCCTGCTGTTTTCCTTTCTTCTCTCATTTGTTGCTCTCTTCTGATTTACTGTCACATGGATTTACTACCTACCATTCCTCATTCTTCCCTCTTTATATTGCTTTCTTCTCTGTATTACATCTGTCTCCACAAGTTTCAGGGAGGGATCATCTTAAATAATAAAGCTTTTGTTTTCTCTCTCCTCTCTCTCTAACCCACATATACAAACACACACACACACACACACACACACACACACATAGAATGACGCATATGTGTAAACATGTCAGAAGGAAAACCAATACTTTGTTTGTTGACCCCAAAATTTAAAAAACAAAAATATAGAACCATAATTTTTAATCTAGCTTCCATATATTAAAGTGTGCAGTAATTGTCTTTCTTTATCTGTCCTATCATGATAAACATAATGAATTTCAGTTACATTAATTTTCTTGTAAATGTTTTATTTAGCTTTTCTCTATGATTGCATGTTGGCAGCACAAAAGTCCTTGTGCCTTCCACCCACCGGGCAAGTCAGAAAAGTTAACTGTTAATTATTTTCTTTTCAAAGAAACAGATTTTTAACCTGTTTTTCTCCCAGAATTCTAGGAATTAGAAGTGATTAATAGCCAGGTTATCTTTGATATCTGAAGATTCAGATCATATCAGTCTCTCACAAGCAGGGCCAGAGTAAGTTAATAGTTTATATAATCTCCATGTTATCTGAAAGACCAGACCACATCAGCTCCCACAACCAGGAGCACAGATACCTAATTGTTTAGATGACCTTTACTTTTTCTATATATCCAGGAGATTCCTCAGGGTCCACAAAAAGGAATAGTGGTGCTTAATAAAAGACCAAATGTCCTGTAAAGTACTTTTATGACTGACTACATCAGATCCTTCCTTAGGCCCATAAAGTATTACAGTAAGTTATCTGCATAATATACATTCTTGAAAGAAATAACATATACTTGAGTTAAATTTTAGTGGTATTTACTTTGCACTTTGGATTTTATTGTACCTGGGAGCCCCCACTCCCAAACTGCACTGTTTAATATGTTTTAAATAACTGTTAGGGTTTAACTACAGAAGTTTGAACCCGTGTGGCTAACCACGTTTCCTTCTTGCTTCTCACAGTTTGTTTCCCGGCAATGCATAGCATTTGCAGGAATACCCACAGCCAGCAAGCAATGTGAGGGACTCAATACTCAGAGAAGATAAGAAAAAGTTTCTTTGAATAGAAATTAAGGGATCATGAAACTCTAGCCTTTCACACAAGTTTTCGGGGCCATAAGTGAGAATGGAATTAACATGGGTTCTAATCAGTCCTATGAGACAAACCATTTGGCAGAATTATCAGATGTTTGCAAAGATCCAAACTAAAAGTTATAAAATACTCAGCTCTACAACTTTACTTGCTTAGGAATCAGTGCATAGAGACATACAAAGGAAAGATAAGAGCTCTCTCAATTATTTTGCATGCCAGAGTACAGTAATATGTTGCTTGGACCATATTAGGAAGAACAAACCCAAAAGAAAAAAAAGAAGAGTGGGAGAGAGGGGTGGGAGGGAGAAAATTTTCTGCTGGACTCATCTTTGTAGTTTTGAGCAGGGTAAAGGAAGTAGACATTGGAGCTCTTTGGATTCCAGTCAGCACACCCATTCAGCGCTTGCCACCCCAAGCTATCTGTGTGAAAGTCATAGTCCTTCTGGTTCTCTGCCTTTTCAGGATCCCAGGTCTAGACAAGCATGGAGCCTGGAAAGGCATCTGAGGCAAAATCTAAATTCCAAGGATTAATGTGTACTTCTCTGCCACAAGAGCACGAGCTGTGTCCTGGCTGTCCTCGGGCTTATTTGTTTGTGTTTGTTTGATTTTCGTGTTTGCTTTTTGTTTGTTTTTTTATGATAATGTGAATTTCTCAGTATTGGTTGATCAATGGTCTCTTCATGCCAAAAAATTAAAATAGGTACACTTTCTAGTACAGGAAAAATTGCAACTAGAACAGAAGTCGTATAAGTTGGACCTTTTTAGATTTCCTGAGTTAATTATCACTCACTATACGTAGGACATTCTACTGTCCTGATCATCTAAACAATTATTAAATAGTGATTAACTTTCATGGTAAGTAAACTAAAAGAACAAAATTTAAAATTTTGGGCCATGTCAACAATGCTATAATCTGTCTATCACTAGTGACCATTTGGCTTTCTTTTTGAAATTCTGTGCTGGATTCTTTAAGACACAAAACACCTGAAACAGAGTTAGTTATTAGCTTATTAAGGATGTTTCTAAAGCAGTCACTTTATAACATCTTACTTCCTTATCAGTTACTGACCTTTACTCTCTCTTTATCTCCCACTGAAATTACATAACAGAAATTTAATAATATTCAAGAAAATTATGCACATCATAATTCTTCCACAACCATCTGTTACTCCTTATATACCGGAAATTATAGACTTAATAATAATGGCAAGAACAACAACAAAGACAAGAATGGAAGGACAACAACACGTTGTCTTAACTCACTGGTAAAGACCCCATAGAAACAACTGCGCCACTAAATAGAATACAAGTTGATTGCTTCACACCGAAGAGGATTGGCAAATTGCCTTTGCATGTTTTTGAAGATTGTAGATGACCACTCTCCAAAGGATCCCCTGTTAAAATTTTGTGAGCATATTACATGGGTATTGCCAATATTTTAACTAGTAATCCTGTAGAGGCTTCTTTTAATGCTTTTACGAATGGCTCCTCATAAGAACAAGGAGTATATACTCTTACCTCCTAGCAAATTCTGTATATGTAACTTAAATTTGATTCTTATTTAGGCAATTAGATTTTTTTTATTACCATCCCTGTACCTTGCCTCAATCTTGGCTTCAGGATGAAGCACCCATTTGTCTTCCATCCTTGCTAGACTTAAATGGTGCATGCCATGTAACTTCACCTTCATCTTGATTAAGATGAGCACGTGGTACAAACCAACTAAGATGACAGTCATAAAATTACTGAGTTTCTCTGATCCCTCGGCTTATTATTGCATTTCCTTTAAAGACTAATGTGACAACAGCAGGTTTTCAAGTATTTTTATTAGGATAAATTTCTGTATGATGATAAACTTCTCTATTTTTAAAGTTCCTCATGTTGAAAGAACCTGACTTAGAGATGTATATCTAACCACTTATGTCTTTTCTAACTGTTTGGAACCAGAATTTTTGATTTTTAATTAAGAACAACATGTTTGATTATTAAGGTCTATAATTTCCCAAGGTCTATTCAGGTTTGCAGAAAGTATCTTGAAGATATATTTTTAGCCTCTTTGTACTTGTGACTGTATTTATGGTTTAAAGTTTTATTTTGATGCTAGGCGGTCTTTAATTCACATTTAAAGCTCAAACTTTACAAAAAAACCTTCATAAAAGCTACTAAATTGTTGTAAAGTGTTAAAGATAAATAAGCCCTACAAGTTGATCGTTAGTCACCTCATATATGATTAAATTCAAGTGTTTAATGTGCGCAGGGCAATGTTTGTAGTTATACTAAGTACAAACGTAATTCATTTACAAGGATAGACTTTGGCCTTGTGCGAAAGCTGTCAAGGTTAAGCCTAAAGGAAGCACCTAAAACAGAGCTTGGTTAAAATCAGGTATACTTAATAGATGGCCCTCAAATTTCCCCGACGTCTGCTAAAAATGGCATTTAGCGTTAAATGGAAGAGCATTTGGTGATTCAGAGGACATCTGAACTGTATTACTTCCCCTAATTTATCTTTCTCAGATCTCTGATGATGTCAATGGCTAACTGTCAAATGGTGACATCACTTCATTAACAAAATAAGAAATTTTGTCATATAATTTACATAAATATGGAGATTTATATTTCTCTTGAAGGTCAGAAGCAGTTAAACCAGAAGTACAATCAGTAAGAGTTAAATTATTTTGAAGTTTTTATCTAACCTTGATCTTGGTTCAGTCTGAAAATCAGTTACATCAGATGCTCTACAAATTGTAGTAAATACTAGAGCCTTCTGACACAAAAGTGTTGTGTTTTGATTTTGTTCACATTTTTTTTTCATTTAGAATATCATCTGGATACAAATGTTCATAACTTGCACAGAGAAACCCAATTGCCTTCTCAATCATGATTTTCTGGGTTAATTCTCAGGCACTTCTAAATGTACTGTTACCTACCAGTAGAACATTCTTAACATCAAAATTAAAAATACACTGAATTTTAAAAATTCCAAATA
Source organism: Myodes glareolus (assembly GCF_982192425.1). Lineage (NCBI taxonomy): Eukaryota > Metazoa > Chordata > Mammalia > Rodentia > Cricetidae > Myodes > Myodes glareolus. The sequence goes on from NC_142026.1 coordinate 73,153,812, forward strand.
TTAATTTAAAAGCCCTCAGTAAACCTTTAAAAGTTAATACCCATTGGTAATTAAATGGTTGTCTTTTTTTTTTTTAAATTGTGCTTGCCTTTGGTCTGATAAATGATTAACCTCTGGCAATGGAGAAAATTAAAAGAGACCTGCTTGAGCCTATTTTCTATTAATGGAATTATTTTATTCATTATTCCAAATTTCTAATGCATCATTTTTAGTGGAATTTCAGCTTTACATCCGAAACTATTGCTATTTTTTTTTCCGGGACCATTCTGAACTGTAATGCATGCAGATACCTATGCTTAGATGCACTACAGACTTGTACAGTGCCTCTCCCTAACTACTCAGCTACAGAGCACAGCAGCAGGCAGGGCATGGGGCCCTGCTGACTCCAGGGAAATACCATTATTTCATACCTGGAACGTCAGTGTCTGTCTCTACTGTATGGCTTCTTCTGACTCCACCTTCTTTCTCCCAGGATTCAGTTTAGCTTTCCCCACCTAGCTCTGTTTTGCCTTGGTATAAGCTAAGGCAATTCCTGTATTCATTAATGAATAAAAGCAACACGTAGACAGAAGGATTTCCCACACCATCCCATGATACCACAACCAGGAACAGAGGTGGATAAAAGCCCAATAACTATTATGTATCAACAGAAAACATGACAGATACTTCCCTAGACCCTGAAATAATGCGTGTTGTAGCAAGTCTTTCTCTGTACAGCCAGCTTCAAAAAAAATTGCACAGAGACTTATTATTAATTATGAAAACTTTCCCTTAACTTAGTTTTGTCCCACTAGCACTTGCAACATAAATCAACTCATTTATTTTAACCTATGGTCAGTCATATAACTCATTATCTCCTGTCTTCATATTGTTCCAGATGCTTTCTCTGCATTTGTCTAGTGATTCTGCATTTTCTTCTTTCCCAAGTCTTCTCTGTTCCCAGAAGTCCCACTGAACTTCTTCATGCCTAGCTCTTGGCCACTCAGTTCTTTACTAAAGCAATAAAAATCACAGTAAGTCAATCTCATACAGTATAAAGGAATAATCTGTACTGAAATGTAGCTTCTCTCTAGACTCCATCTACTTTGAAGGAATATGTACATTGAGTTGAATTGCGATATAATTATGACTTTTTTGCAATTGACACTGTATTACATCAAAAAATATTCCAAATTTTACTGGGCTTAAATATGCTTACAGGATATTTCTTGGGGGGGGGTAAAACTCCAAAAGTTTAAACTAGCATGGATTATTAATCAATGCTGGACCAGTTTTCCCTTTTGCCTCTTGTTGTTTGTTTCTCTAACAACCCCAGTGTTTGTAGGTATACCCAATTCTACATAAAATTTTTAGGCCACACATGTTCCTTGAAAGCACCTCTGTGCTGAATTCTTAGAATTGAATTTAGGTTAAGGGGACCTCAAATAAAATTCCAACTTCAGGTTGCTCACAGCTTCTGTAGCATTAACTCTTGGTAGAATAGGTAGGAAAATCACAAGTTGGATGCCATTTAATAAGGCCATGTTTCAAACCAGCTGACAGGTAGATATCAAAAACGTTTCATCTCATATTCCCATATGAAATTGCTTTTTGTTTAATGTATTGTTCTTTTATATAATATACCCCACTCACACACTCCTCCCTTCACAACTTGCAGTCCACCCCAAGCCTCCTCTCTCTCCCGATACACTCCTCACTTGTTTCTCTTCAGAAAAGAGCAGTCCTACATGTGGAATAGTATCCTAGTTCCTCTTGTAGTCAACTTGAAACATGCTATAGTCATTTGGGAAGTGCGACTCTCAATTGAGAAGAAAGAAACCACCATATTAGCCTATGGTCAAGTCTGTGGAACATTCTTTTTTGATTAATGTTTGGTGTTAGAAGATCGAGGCCACTGTGATTGGAGCTACTCTGGAGCAGGCCTTCTTGAGTTACATAAGAAAAATGGTGTGACTGTCATAAAGAGCAATCCAGTATGTGGTGAACCTCCATGGCTTCTGCTTCTGTTTTTTCTTACAGGTTCCTGCCTTGACTTCCTTGAGTAGATTGTGTGCTCCAATATGTAAGGTATTTAAGCCAAAGAAATCCATATTCCAATCATCCTTTTGTCAAGGAGTTTTACCATAGAAATAGTAAACATATATTAGATTGATAATGTGTACATAGACTGTGTGACTCTTTCTGGGGATTGATGAACAGACTTTTATTGATCTCAGATAGGACATCAATGACAGATTCAATAAACGATTCACCTTGGTCCATTTACTCTACTGAGGAGGTTAGTACACTTACAGGATCATGGGTAAGGGGATCATTATGGAAATACAAGTGAAAAAGGTAACTACCACAAAAGTCTACCCTAACGTGGGTGACATGACTCATAAAAGCTCCATCCTTAGAGCTGCCTGTATAACATGGGTGAAATAACTCATGAATATTCCATCTCCAGAGTTGCTGCATAACTTGTAGGTAGGTTTTTCAACACTAGGCTGTCCTCAGCTATTATTACTTTTATAACAATAAGGAAGGTGCTTTTGAATCTGTGAGTCCTGTATGTTTCATGGCCTTTCTGAGACTTGTGAGGTTTTGTTTAGTTTCTGATTCTTTTTTTTACTTTTATAATTTTTTAAAAGTTTTATTGCTTTATAAATAATACCACTCTAAATTTCCACCTACTCCCCTCCTGCCATTTCCTTCCTGTTCCCTCACTCATCCTCTACCTTCCCCCTCCAGTTCTAAGAGAGGGCAGGGTACCCTGCCCTGTGGGAAGTCCAAGGCCTTCCCCACTCCATCCTGGCCTAGGAACATGTGCATTCCAAATAGACTAGGATCCCAAAAAGCCAGAACATGACATAGAAACAAATCCCAGTGTCATTATCATTGACTTCTCAGTCATCCCCCATTGTCAGCCACATTCAGAGGGTCCAGTTTGATCACATGCTCGTTCAGTCCCAGTCCAGCTGGCTTTGGTGAGCTCCCATTAGCTCAGGCACACTGTCTCAGTGGGTAGACCAACCCCTTGCGGTCCTGACTTCCTTGCTCATGTCCCTCCTTCTGCTCTTCAACTGAACCTTGGGAGTTCAGTTCAGTACTCTGATGTGGGTCTCTGTCTCTATCTCCATCCATCGTGGGATGAAGGTTCTATGGTGATATTCAAGATATTAATCAGTGTGGCTATGGGACAAGGCCAGTTCAGGCATCTTCTTCTCTACTGCCCAAGGACCTAGCTGGGGACATCCCTGTGGATACCTCAGAACCCCTCTAGAGCCAAGTCTCTTTTCAACCCTAAAGTGGCTCCCTTAATTAAGATATCTTCTTTCCGGCTCCCATATTCACTCTTCCTCCATCTCTACCATCTCACTCCTCCAAGCTCTCCTCAATCCTCCCCTTCTCCCTTCTCTCTCCCCCTCTCCAAGAGCATGGGAGGTATTTCCATTTTCTGGTATCCTCTCAATTTTTTTCTACAAAGACTTAAAGTTCTTGTCAAATAGGTCTTTCAGTTCCTTGGTTAGTGTTACTTTTAATGACTTCTATTTTCTTAGGGATTACAGTTTTTTTTTAAATTACTTATCTGGTTTTCATTTAACTTTTACATGTAGTACCTGTCATGAAAATTTTTCATTTCTTTTACATTTGCAAATTTTGTTTAATACTGGTTTTTGAACTATGACCTGATGATTCTCTGGATTTCCTCAGTGTTCATTGTTATATAAGTCCTACTTTTCATTTTTAATTTTATTAATTTGGATATTCTCTCTCTTCCTTTTAGTTAGCTTGGATAAGGGTTTCTTATCTTTTGGGTTTCTTTTTATTCTTTTTTGTTGATTTTACTGAATTAAACATTTTTCTCAGTTCCTTTGTTCCTTTGATTCTTTGTATTGTTTTCTTTGATTCTATTTTATTGGTTTCAGTACAGAGTTTGATTATTTCCTGTTGTCTATTCCTCCTGCATGTGCTTGATTCTTTTTATTATAGAGCTTTCAGGTGTGCTGTTAAGTCAGTAGTGTGAGAGCTTTCCAAATTCTTTATGGAGGCCCTTAGTACTATGAACCTTTTTCTTAGCATTGCTTTCATAGTGTACAATAATTTAGAGTAAGGTGTGCATTTATTTTCATTGAATTTTATGAATTTTTTAATTTCATTCTTTCTTTGACCCAGTTGTAGTACTTTTGAGAGTTTTAGAGGCAAATTGTGTCCATTGATATAAAGTGATATTAATGGCTAGTGATGGTTAATTCCTTAATTACTGTTATTTTTGATGTCAGTGTTGGTTCTCTCTCTCTCTCTCTCTCTCTCTCTCTCTCTCTCTCTCTCTCTTGTTTGTGTGTGTGTTTCCATTCTTTGGGTGTTGCTGGTGTGAGATGATCTCTTGCCTATGTTTTCATGCCTACAGTTAACTTCCTTGGGTTGGAGTTTTTGTTTAGTATTTCTTGTAGGTCTGAATTTGTGAATATCTATTGCTTAAATCTGATTTTGTTGTGAAATATCTTGTTTTCTCCATCTATAGCGATTGAAAGTCTTGCTAGGTATAAGAGTATGGGTTGGCATCCATGGTTCCTTAAGTGTCTGAATGATGTTTGTCCAGGTTCTTCTGTCTTTTTGATTCTTCATTGAGACGTCTAATGTAATTATGATAGATCTGCCTTTATGTGTTACTTTGATGTGGGAGTCCCCTTTGTGTGCTGACATTATTGTTAATGAATAAAGAAACTACCTTGACCTGTTGATAGGGCAGAATTGAGGTAGGCAGGGAAGATAGAACTGAATGCTGGGATAAAGGAGGGCAGAGCTGGAGAGACACCATGGAGCTGCCAGTGTCAGACATGGAGAATCTTTACCAGTAAGCCACTGCCATGTGGCGATACACAGATTGCTAGAAATGGGGTAAATTAAGATGTAAGAGTTAGCCAATAAGATGCTAAAACTAATGGGTCAAGCAGTGTTTTAATTAATATAGTTTCTGTGTTGTTATTTCTGGGATAAGCTAGCAGGACAGCCAGGAGCTGAGCCACAGAACAAACATGCCCTCCTCCTATATTACTTGGCCTATTTCCTTTCCAATTCTTAATATTCTTTCTTTATTCTATACGATTAACGTTTTGATTATTATGTGGCAATTGGATTTTTTGTCTACTTAATTTGGTTTAAGTTTCTTATACCTTTGTAGGCATGCCCTACTTTAGTTTGGGAAAGTTTTCTTCTATACTTTTCTGTGCCTTTGAGCTGTGTTTCTTCTCTTTCTTCTATTTCAATTCTTAGGTTTTGTTTTTCCATGGTGCTCAAGATTTTCTGGATATATTATGTTAGGAACACTCTTTGGATTTAACATTTTCTTTGACTGATGAATCTGTTTCCTCTATCTTATCTTCAATGTCTTTGACTCTTTCTTCCTTCTCTTGTAATCTGTTGATGATGCTTTTGCACCTGAAGTTTCTGTTTGCTTACCCAGATTTTCCATTTCCAGAATTCCCTCAGTTTGTGTTTTCTTTACTATTTCTATTTCAATTTTCTAGCCTTGAACCATTTCCTTGATCTGTTTTTTCCTTCACTTTTAAAAAGGGGTTTATTTATCCCTTCCATTTTTTTGTCCTTTTCACAATTTTTTAAAGAAAAATTTTTATTTCTCCTTAAAGCCTCTACAATTCTCATTAAGTTTTTTCAAAATTCATTTTCTTTGCCTCTGCTGAGTTGGAATGTTCACTCTTGCTGTTATAGGATCAGTGAGTTCTGCTGGTATCATAAATCAGTGGGTTCTGGTGGAACCATATTCCACTTTCTGTTGTTGAATTTATCCTTACACTAATGATTATACTTCCAGGTTGGGAATGATTAGAACATCTGGGTGTTGATTCTAGTGTTGTCTTTGTTGAATTGGTGCTTTTCTTTACATTCTATTTTCTTTATTGTCTTATGATCAGAGTGGACACATGTTCTTGTCACTGCCATGCCTTCAGGTCCAGTAAGGTGTCTCAGGTGAGGTTCATGGAGACTTGGGTACCTAGATCCAACATATTCTTCTATTTGTCTATCTGGTATGGACTGTATTTGTGCCTATAGAATCTGCTGGAGTTGTTTGTAAGGGATGATTTTAATTAGAATGATGAGGTTGGTGGGGTTTGATGTAAGAGTGGGTCTTGGAGAAACAGAATCCAGTGAGTGGTGGTCCAGCCTACAGGTAGTTCTCTTACCTACTGGCTGGTTATTGAGTACAGCAGCAGAGCATTGGATCTCCATTAGAGTTTGGGGCATGACTCAGTTGCCTTTCTAGTGCTGAGATGGGATGGGAAGGGGCATGGGATTGTCCTGGATCTTAGGGTCTGGAGTTTGGGGCAGTTCAACTGGGAGGCCAATCACTCTCCTGCTCTTCCAACTAGTGTGTAGTGTGTATGTCCATGGAGTCTGCTGGAGTTGGAGAGAAAGGGGGAGGATGAGGTGGAAGAGGTTATATGATGGGGTTGGTCTTGGGGAAACAGAATCTAGTTGGTGTTGGTTCAGGAAGACCTATGAAGTCCATGACAATTAATTCACAGTGATATTTTATTGAAGTGTCAGAACTATAAGAAACTATGGCTAGAGGTTTAGAGCTAAGGACTACAGATGAGACTAAAAATGCAGCATTTTCCTTTCTGTGTCTGTGTTGCCTCACTCAGCACAACATGTCCAAGTTGCATACATTTACTGGCAGATTTCATGGTTTCATTATTCTTTATGACTTACTAGCATGACACATTTTCATTATTCATTAACCAGATGAAGGGAATTGAGGTTGTTTCATTGTCACAGCAATTGTGACTAGAAAATCAGTGGTCTGACTGAGCAAGCATCCATGGCATAGGATATCAGTTTATTTAGATATATGCCAAGGGGGTAAAAATGATGCAAATAAAGCACTCCTCTACAAAAGTCTCAAACAAACAAAATTAAAATGAAAAGAATCTTTTAAAAATTACACGACCTAACAATGGAAAAGAGGAGAAAGCTGGTTCTACAGATTGCCTTCTGACCTACACTTGTGCCATGGCACACACACACCTACACACACACACACACACACACACACACACACACACACACCTGTAGAGACACTTACAGATCATTTCCATGCTAAATTTTAAAAAATGTACACATACAGACGCACACACAGACACACACACACACACAAATACACACTCACCCTTAATACATACAAAAATTTAAAACATGATTTTCTTCAGGTTCACCTTCTTATTTAGCTTCTTTAGGATCACGAGTTATAGTCTCAAAGACCTTTAATTATGGCTAGAATCCACTTTTGAGTAAGTACATACTTACTCATAAGTATGTACTTTTTGGGTCTGGGTTACCTCACTCAGTAAAGCGTTTTCTATTTCCATCCATTTGCATGCAAAATTCAAGATGTCATTGTTTTTTACCACTGAGTAAAACTCTAATGTGTATATGTTCCACAGCTTCTTTAGCCATTCTTCTATTGAGGGGCACCTAGGTTGTTTTCAGGTTCTGGCTATTACAAATAGTGCAACTATGAACATAGTTGAACAAATGCTTTTGTAGTGTGATAGGGCATCTGGAGATAGAGACAGAGACCCACATTGGAGTACTGGGCTGAGCCCCCAAGGTCTAAATGAGGAGCAGAAGGAGGGAGAACATGAAAAAGGAAGTCAGGACCGCAAGGGGTGCGTTCACCCACTGATACAAGGGATCTGATCTAATGAGAGCTCACCAAGGCCAGCTGGACTGGGACTGAACGAGCATGTGATCAAACTGGATTCTCTGAATGTGGCTGACATGGGGGCGGTCTGAGAAGCCATTGACAATGGCACTGGGTCTTGTTTCGTCTGCATGTACTGGCTTTTTGGGATCCTAGTCTGTTTGGATGTTCACCTACCTAGACCTGGAGGAGGGGGAGCAACTTGAACTTCCCACAGGGCAGGAAACCCTGAGTGTGCTTAGGACTGGAGTGTGAGGAGGAGAGTGAGTGGGGGGAATGGGAGGGTATTGGGAGGAGGGGAGGAAGTGGAAATTTTTATAAATAAATAAATAAGTAAAATTAAAAAAAAGATAAATAACTGTAAGTTTTTATATCAATTGTAACATGGATTATTACTGAACTCATCAGTTCTATGTCAGTTTTTATACATAACTTGAGTATATATATATATATACAATCATGTTGCTTATAAACATCATTTTTTAATAAATAACATTCATTCAAAAAAGTTTAAAACATGTACAAACTCAGAGAGATGCACACATACCACGTAAATGCAAAAATTTTTAAATTAAAATGATGTTTCAATATTGTATTTGATAAAAAGGAGAACCAAAGAGCTTTGCTCAAACATTATCTAATCTGATGGGAGAATAGAGAAACTCACTGAAAACACAGTGAAGAAGAATGACAGAGTTTAAAATAACACTATAATGTCAAATTTTAAATCTTAAATATTCAAGAAAGTGTGATGGAATATGGGGTTTAGTTGGGTGCATAGTGGATGGCATAAATATATAACGAGTTAGTGTAGGTGAATATTGTTAGAACGCATTTAAATTCTCAAAGGATCTGTAAAATAATAACAAAAGATATAACATAGCTAAAATGAGCATAATAACTTTGAGAAAAAACTATAGAACAATTTTGAGTCATGGAAAAAATGAAAATAACCAAATCCAAGAAATCAAAGCATAGAAAAGAAATTCAACTGAAATAATCTAGTTCTCAGAGCATAGTATTACCGTGAAAGAGCTTGGCATCAGAGTGACAAAAGCAAGTAACGCATAATTGACTTCCAATACAGCTATCGGCAGAACTCTGAGCAAAGACCTACAGTCCACCAGAGACCAGCATGATTCATTCTATGCCATGAATGGAAAAAAGCCAAACCTTGACTATAAATGTCAGCAACACTGTGCTTCAGAAATGAAATAAATAAAGATTTTCTCAGAAAACAGTAGTAGACAGAATTCGTCGCATTAAGCTCAGGAAATGCTGCGAAGTTCCTCAAGGTGAAAGACTGGCAATGATTCCATGAAAATATCTGGAAAAAAAGTTGCTCATTAAAAACAACCCAAAATAAGATACTACAATAGTTTGCTAGTGGTACACAAATTCTGTCTGTAGCATAGATATTTAATGATAAAAATAATAATCTCAATGATTAGTCAAGTGACACATATATGAAAAAATAATAAATTATAACATCAGAACTTCAAATACGTGTTGGTGATAGGGTGAAAGTGTAGCAAAAGAGAATTTTTTGTTTAAAAATAGTTTTTTCCACTGGGTGTTATAGCCCACACATTTAATAACAGCCGTCAGAAGGCTAGGCCAGGCACATCTCTGATTCAAGGCCAGCCTGTTTTATATATGAGTTCTAAGACAGAATTACATAGAGAAAATCTGCCTTTAAGATAACAAACAAAAGAAAAAATTGTTATCCAATCACAGTTAATGTCTGACAGAGTGAACGACAGTGTCTGGGACCGTCTGAGAGGTGACTGAGAAACAGGATTCCAGGGCCCTAACTTTGAAGTTCAGAACTCTCACCAACATTTTACTCACTGAAGCCACCAGAGACATACCACGAGGCCTACTCTCTTGGTAAAAGGAAGCCTGTCTTTTGGGATGAATAGTATCTCAAGGTTTTAGGAAGGTTTTATGGGTAGACTAACCCATTTATGCTGATGGCTTCTCAGCTTAGAAGAATCCTGGAAAGAAAAGCTCATGATGTATAGTAAACGATTTCCATTCAATAGCCTGGTGATCTGATCCCTTACCCCAACTTTCCTCTTGGGCCTCTGTGCATTAGAACTGGAGCCCCATTACTTAAGATGTTATCATGCACCAATATCCACCATGGAAGCCAGAAGCCAGGCTTTACCCTTTGAATAGATCCAGTCTCTCAAGGTGATATTTCCATTCTGTTATTCCACACTCTTCATTCCCAGCAGCACTCATCCATACACACAAGATTAAGGAGCACAGACAGCATGGTGCTTCTTCAGTTGACAAGAAGCAGAGGCAGAAGAAAATTTACAGGAAGTCATAAGAAGCTTGAAACCTCTATCTGACCACAGCATGCAAAGCTGACCAATAGAGCATATTTGTCCTCACCACAGTATTGATTGCTTTGATATGGAGTTTCTCTGTAGCCCTAGCTGTTCTGGAATGCACTTTGTAGACTATGCTGGTTTTGAATTCAATGATCCCCTGTGTCTCCCTCCCAATTGCTTGGCTTAAAAGTTTTTTTTTCCTATCAGACTTCAAATGTACTCTGCCCAATTACCATGGACTTGGTGGAAAACAGAGTCATAGAAATTGCTCAGACTTCAGTTTTTCAGCCATAGCATGTACCATGACTACAACTAGATTGAATCATGAACATAGCATCTTTCATTCCAAATAATCAAATTTGAATATTGAACTAAAAATTTTGATGACTTCTATTGGTTTTTAAATCTGAGTCTCAGTGCTTTCTCTTGTGTTCTGCGCAACATGTTCAATGACTGTATAACAGCAATCCCAACAATCCCAATGTGTCAATCAGAATAATTTTGCTTCTATTAATCTAGTGTCAGTTTATAATTATTTAATTTCTGATTGAATATACGAATATATATATATATTCAAATACTAAAATTCCATGACCTATTAAAATTGAAGAAACGCAGCAAGTGTATTTTAGAATCAATTGAAATTTTATACTAATTTTTGGGACCCTACTCCTCATACTGGATCACCTAGTCCAGCCTTAATACATGGGGAATTTCTTGGTCTTACTGCAATTTGATGTGACATGATTTATTGACACTCAATGGAGAATAGAACTTTCCTAAACAGAGCTGGAAGGGGTGTGGACTTGGAGGTAGGAAAAAAGGTGGATTGAGGAGTCACTAGGAGGGAAGGAAGGAAAAGATACTCAGCCAGGTTGTAAAATAAACAAATTTATTTAAAAATATTTTTATGAATTAGCATTCACATTATTTGAAGAATTCCATTTTAAATTATGTGTGAACATGTGCATGAGTGCTGGTGTCTTATAAGGCTAAGAGAGGTCACTGATAGGATGCCCTGGAACTGGAGTCACAGTTGTGAGTCTCCTTGTGTGGGCATTGGGAATTGAAGTTGGGTCCTCTGCAAGTGCAGAAGACATTCTTACCTTCTATGTGAGTAACCTCTCTCCATTCCTATAGGTATACCATTCTTTACAGCATACCATATATACACATATTTATATAATTTATATATAATGTATTGTGTTGTTTCACTTCTTTGTTGAATAGAAGATATAACAATATCTGAGAATGTTTAATATGTACAATTTGACAAGTTGTTTTTGCATTTTTTCAAACATTTTAGTTTATGAGGTTCATTCCTAACTCTTTAGCAGTAGTTTTTTTTTTCTTGTTTTTTTTTTAGCAGTTTATGTTATTAGGACATATTACATGGAGGACAATGAACCTTGATAAGAACCATCCATATTCTTATGATGTATTTCTAAAGGAGGCCAAGAAGCTGTAAGACACTGGGAGATATGGGAATATATCATTCCCCTTACCTCTCTCGACCGCTCAGATATAGATCTTTTGTTCTCCCTTAAATTCATATTTATCTTTAATTACCTTTATTTATCTACAGATTTATTCTATTTTTTTAAGTTTATTAAATTATGAAAGTTTTCATTTCCGTCCCTCCTCCCAACACCCCCCTCCTCCTCATCCCTAAGACCAGTCAGGGCTTCCAGCCCTGTGGGAAGTTCAAGTTCCTCCCCACTCCTTCCAGGTCCCTGAAGGTGAGTTTCTGAACAGACTGGATCCCAAAAATCCGGCATATGCAGAGGAAACAAGTCCCAGTGTCATTGTCAGTGGCTTTTCAGAAAGGCTCCGGACCAGCCACATTCAGAGATCCGGCCCCATTCAGAAAATCTGGTTGGATCACATACTCGTTCAGTCCCAGTCCAACTGGCCTTGGTGAACTCTCATTAGATCAGTCCCTTTGTATCAGTGGGTGATCGCACCCCTCGCGGTCCTGAGTTTTTTTCATGTTCTTCCTTTTTCTGCCCCTCATTTGGACCATGGGGGGCTCAGTCCGGTGCTCCAATGTGGGTCTCCATCTGTATCGCCATCTATCGTCAGATGAAGGATCTATGGTGATAAGCAAAATCTTCATCAGTATGGTTATAGGCCAAGGCCGGTTCAGGCACCTTCTCCTCTGTCTAGAGAACAGTCTGGGGATCTCTCCTTGGACCTGGGATCCCATTTATAATCAAGTCTCCTGTAAACCCTAAAATGACTCCCTTAGTTGAGATATATTCTTCCCTGATCTCATATCCGTCCTTCCTCCCTCCCCCCATCCCAGTCCACCTAGCTTTCCCCATTCCTCCCCTACTCCCTTTTCTCTAACCCTCTCCCCTTCCAACAACCCTCCCACCCCCCCATGCACCCGAGGTTACCTGGGACTCTTGTCTATTTCCAATCTCCAGGCAGATAGCTACATGATTTTCAACAGGTTCACCTTCTTATTTAGCTTCTCTAGGATCACGAATAATAGGCTCAAAGACCTTTAATTATGGTTAGAATCCACTTATGAGTGAATACATACCATATTCCTCTTTTTGGGTCTGGCTTACCTCACTCAGTAAGGCGTTTTCTATTTCCATCCATTTGCATGCAAAATTCAAGATGTCATTGTTTTTTACTGCTGAGTAAAACTCTAATGTGTATATGTTCCACACCTTTATTAACCATTCTTCTATTGAGGGGCACCTAGGTTGTTTCCAGGTTCTGGCTATTAGAAATAGTGCTGCTATGAACATAGTTGAACAAATGCTTTTGAAGTATGATAGGGCATCTCTTGGGTATATTCCCAAGAGTGGAATTGCTGGGTCCTGAGGGAGGTTGACTCCCAGTTTCCTGAAAAACGGCCACACTGATTTCCACAATGGCTGCACAAGTTTGCATTCCCACCAACAATGGATGAGTGTTCCCCTCATTCCACATCCTCTCCAGCATAGGCTATCATTGGTGTTATTGAGTTTGGCTATTCTGACAGGTGTAAGATGATATCTCAAAGTTGTTTTGATTTGCATTTCCCTGATCGCTAAGGAGGTTGAGCATGACCTTAAGTGCCTTTTGGCCATTCGAAGTTCATTGGTTGTGAATTCTCTGTTCAGTTCAGTACCCCATTTTTTAATTGGCTTAGTTAGCGTTTTAGTGTCTAGTTTCTTGAATTCTTTGTATATTTTGGAGATCAGACCTTTGTCTGATGAGGGATTTGTGAAGATCTTCTCCCAGTCGGAAGGTAGACTTTTGGTCTTACTAACAGTGTCCTTTGCTTTACAGAAGCTTCTCAGTTTCAGTAGGTCCCATTTATTCATTGCTTCTCTTATTGTCTGAGCTCCTGGGGTTCTGCTTAGGAACTGGTCTCCTGTGCCTATATCTTGTAGACTACTTCCCACTTTCTCTTCTATCAGGTTCAAAGTGGTCAGATTAATGTTGAGGTCTTTAATCCATTTGGACTTGAGTTTTGTGCATGGTGATAGATATGGATCTATTTTCATTTTTCTACAGGTTGACATCCAGTTATGCCAGCACCATTTGTTAAAGATGCTTTCCTTCTTCCATTGTATAACTTTAGCTCCCTTGTCGAAAATCAGGTGTTCATAAGTATGTGGATTAATACCGGGGTCTTCTATTCAATCCCATAGGTCGACTTCTCTGTTGTTATGCCAATATCAAGCTGTTTTCAGTACTGTAGCTCTGTAATAGAGTTTGAAGTCAGGGATGGTAATGCCTCCAGAAGTTCCTTTATTGTATAAGATTGTTTTGGCTATCATGGGTTTTTTGTTTTTCCATATAAACTTGATTATTGTTCTCTCAAGGTCTGTGAAGAAGTTTGATGGAATTTTGATGGGAATTGCGATGAATCTATAGATTGCTTTTGGTAGAATTGCCATTTTTACTATGTTGATTCTCCCAATCCAAGAACAGGGGAGATCTTTCCATTTTCTGGTATCCTCCTCAATTTCTTTCTTCAAAGACTTAAAGTTCTTGTCAATTAGGTCTTTCACTTCCTTGGTTAGAGTAACCCCAAGATATTTTATGCTATTTGTGGCTATCATGAAAGGTGATGTTTCTCTGATTTCCCTCTCTGATTCTTTATCCTTTGTGTGTAGGAGGGCATCCGATTTTTTGGAGTTGATCTTGTATCCTGCCACATTAATAAAGGTGTTTATCAGCTGTAGGAGTTCTTTGGTAGAGTTTTTGGGGTCGCTTATGTACACTATCATATCGTCTGCAAATAACGAAAGTTTAACTTCATCCTTTCCAATTCGAATCCCCTTGATCCCCTTATGTTGTCTTATTGCTATTGCTAGGACTTCAAGCACTATATTGAAGAGGTATGGAGAGAGTGGACAGCCTTGTCGTGTTCCTGATTTTAGTGGAATGGCTTTGAGTTTCTCTCCATTCAATTTGATGTTAGCTGTCGGCTTACTATATATTGCTTTTATTATATTTAGGTATGATCCTCGTATACCCAATCTCTCCAACACCTTTATCATAAAGGGGTGTTGAATTTTGTCAAATGCTTTTTCAGCATCCAATGAAATGATCATATGGTTTTTTTCTTTCAATTTATTTATATGATGGATTACATTGATAGATTTGCGTATGTTGAACCAGCCCTGCCTCTCTGGGATGAAGCCCACTTGATCATAATGGATAATTTTTCTAATGTATTCTTGGATTCGGTTTGCCAGTATTTTATTGAATATTTTGGCTTCGATGTTCATGAGTGAGATTGGTCTGTAATTCTCTTTCTTGGTTGTGTCTTTGTGTGGTTTTGGTATCAGGGTAACTGCAGCTTCATAAAAAGAGTTTTGCAATGATTCTTCTGTTTCTATATTGTGAAATACATTAAGGAGTATAGGTATTAGCTCTTCCTGGAACTTCTGGTAGAATTCTGCATTGAAACCATCTGGACCTGGGCTTTTTTTGGTGGGGAGGTTTTTGATAACAGCTTCTAATTCTTCGCGACTAACAGGTCTATTTAGATTGTTCACTTGCTCTTGATTTAACTTTGGTAAATGGTATTTATCTAAAAACCAATCCATTTCTTGTACATTTTCCAACTTTGTGGCATATAAACTCTCTTAGTAAGATCTAATGATTCTCTGAATTTCCACTGTGTCTGTTGTTATGTCCCCCTTTTCATTTCTGATCTTATTAATTTGAGTGTTCTCTGTCTGCCGTTTGATTAGTTTGGATAGGGGTTTGTCAATCTTTTTGATTTTCTCCAAGAACCAACTTTTTGTTTCGTTGATTTTTTGGATTGTTTTCTGTGTTTCTATTTTGTTGATTTCAGCCCTCAGTTTGATTATTTCCAATCTTCTACTCTTCCTGGGAGAGTCTGCTTCTTTTTACCAGAGCTTTTAGGTGTGCTGTTAAGTCTCCAATATATGCTTTCTCCGTTTTCTTTAATTGGGCACTTAGCGCTATGAACTTAGCTCTTAGAACTGCTTTCATTGTGTCCCAGGTCAGCCTGCTCTGCTGGCTCCACCCTGCTAGCGCCTCCGCCAGCCATCCCAGCTTCCATCCAGAGGGCCATCAGAGGGGTGAGTTTGCTTTGGGCCTGCGGCAGGGGCCCTGCGAAGAGGAGCTCGGTCTTTCCCCGACCCCATAGACTCCCAGGTCAGCCTGCTCTGCTGGCTCCACCCTGCTAGCGCCTCCGCCAGCCATCCCAGCTTCCATCCAGAGGGCCATCAGAGGGGTGAGTTTGCTTTGGGCCTGCGGCAGGGGCCCTGCGAAGAGGAGCTCGGTCTTTCCCCGACCCCATAGACTCCCAGGTCAGCCTGCTCTGCTGGCTCCACCCTGCTAGTGCCCCCGCCAGCCATCCCAGCCTCCAGCCAGTGGGCCATTGGAGGGGTGAGTTTGCTTCAGGCCAGCGGCAGGGGCCCAGCGAGGAGGAGCTCGGACTTTCCCCGACCCCATAGACTCCCAGGTCAACCTGCAGTGCTGGTTCCACCCTGCTAAACTCTCCCGCCTGCCATCCCAGCTTCCATCCATGTACAAATTTCTATATTTCTCCCCTCCCACTGGGGCCATAAAATTTCCCCAGCTCAGCTGCCTTGCACACTGGGCCTGCTCTGTAGGCACATCCTGGAAAGAGGGAGTGCCTGTGCTTCAATAGCCTGCCTGAGGAAAGGTAGGCATTCTATCAGTGAACTCCCTGCCCAACAAGGGAACCTGACCCACTACCAGAAGTTCCAATAGAGAGCATTTGAACGAAGAGATGGGCAGACGCCAAGGCAAGACCTCCTCCAACAATCTGAAAACAACATGAAAACACCAGATCCCAACGACCCTACAACAGAAGGATTTGAACACTCTAACCCAGATGAAGTGGAAAAAAGTGCCATTATGAAAGCAATAGAGTCCCTTAAACAGGATATGAATAACTCCCTTAAGGAACTGGTCGAGAAGTATAACAAAAAGTTTGAAGAAATGAGTATAGAAATGGATGAGAAATATAACAAAAAGTTTGAAGAAATAAGTAAATCCGTGAATGATACCCTGAGAAACCAAGAAAAAACAATCAAACAAGTAAAGGAAACAGTCCAAGAATTGAAAACTGAAATGGAGGCAATGAAGAAAACACAAAACGAGAACCGGCTGAATATGGAAAACCTAGGTAAACGAGCAGAGACTACAGAATCAAGCATAACCAATAAAATACAAGAGATAGAAGAACGAATCTCAGATTCTGAAGATACCATAGAGAAAATAAATGCTCTGGTCAAAGAAAACAGCAAATTCAACAAATTCTCTTCACAAAACATTCAGGAAATCTGGGACACAATAAAAAAACAAATCTAAGAATAATAGGGATTGAAGAAGGAGAAGAACTGCAGATCAAAGGCCCAGAAAATATATTTAACAAAATTATAGAAGAAAACTTTCCCAATCTAAAGAACGGTATTCCTATGAAGGTTCAAGAAGCATACAGAACACCGAATAGACTGGATCAAAAAAAAAAAACCGTCCCCTGCCATATAATAATCAAAACACAAAACATACAGATTAAAGAAGAATATTAAGAGCTGCAAAGGAAAAAGGTCAAGTGACTTATAAAGGTAAACCTATCAGGCTTACACCAGACTTCTCTATGGAAACCATGAAAGCCAGAAGATCCTGGATAGAGGTACTGCAGAAACTAAGAGAGCATGGATGCAAACCCAGACTACTTTACCCAGCCAAGCTATCGTTCACTATCAACGGAGAAAAGAAAATATTCCAGGATAAAAATAAATTTAAACAATTCGTAGCCACAAATCCATCCCTACAGAAAGTAATAGAAGGAAAATCACAACCCAAGGAATCCAACATTGCCATCACTGCCTACAATAACCCAGACATCTAGCGACCCTTCACAACCACAACTCAAAGAAGAGAAACACACAAACTCTACTACACACACCCACACAAATAATAAATGGAATCAACAACCACTGGTCATTAATATCACTTAATATTAATGGACTCAACTCACCTATAAAAAGGCACAGACTTAGAGACTGGATAAGAAAACAGGATCCAACATTTGCTGTTTACAAGAAACACACCTCAACCGCAGAGATAGACATCTACTCAGAGTAAAGGGTTGGGAAAAGGTTTTCCAAGCAAAGGGACCTAAGAAACAAGCTGGTGTGGCCATTCTAATATCTAACAAAATTGACTTCAAACTAAAATCAATCAGAAGAGATGGAGATGGACATTTCATACGCTTAACAGGAACAATTAATCAGGAGAAAGTCTCAATCCTGAATATCTACGCCCCTAATATAAAAGCACCCACTTATGTAAAAGAAAAACTTCTAGAACTCAAGGCAGTCATCAAACCACACACACTAATAGTAGGAGACTTCAACACACCTCTCTCACCAATGGACAGATCAATCAAACAGAAACTCAACAGAGAAATAAGAGAATTGCTAGAGGTAATGAATCAAATGGACTTAACAGATATCTATAGAACATCCTATCCTAAAGGAAAGAATATACCTTCTTCTCTGCAGCTCATGGAACCTTCTAGAAAACTGACCACATACTCGGTAACAAAGCAAACTTTCACAGATACAAAAAAATATTAGTAATCACCTGTGTCTTGTCGGATCACCACGGAATAAAATTAGAACTCAATAACAAGTTGAATTCCAGAAAGCCTACAAATGTGTGGAAGTTTAACAGTTAACTACTGAATCATCCTTGGGTCAAGGAAGAAATAAAGAAAGAAATTAAAGTCTTCCTTGAATTTAATGAAAATAAAGATACAGATATATTCTAAAATAAAAATATACAACCTGAAAAATCTGTATAATGTAATTTATATTTATATAATTTTAGTGATGACCACAGTCTTAAGGGATGTCATCTCAGCAATTTCATGTTCCTCTGATTCTTACAATTTCTTTCCCTTTCTTGCATCTTGTTCCCTGAGACTTAGGTGCAAGAATTGTGTTGAAGATGGATCAGCTGGGACTGAGCAACACACAGTCACCCATTCTTTGTATTCTTTTTATGTGTCAGTGCTTTATAATAAAGTTTGTCTGAGGCAAATAGAAGTTTTTTCTTTTTATGAATGGAAAGAGCTAGACTTATCCATATGTATAAGGATAAGTGTTTAGATATTTAGAAAGGAAATAGGAATTATACTTAATTAGTAAAGTGGCAGTTGTAGACTTTTCTAAGGTCAATCATCTCACTTGCCTGGACAGTTGATTAGATTTCCAGAACCAGGCAATACTTCCTTGAGTTTGAGCAGACCTTAAGTTCAATTAGACAGCTGTCATCTACTACCGATATATGTATGCTTCTCTGGAAACCTTGGGGTTATTGTGCCATGTCGGTCAGAAAAAGGACAAACAACGCCTCAAGCCTTCATCTTCAGAACAGGATAGCTGAGATGGGGGAAGGACAGAGATGAGAACAAGGAAAGAAATATTTTGATTTAGGGAGTCATTATGAGGCTAGCAAGAAACCTGGTACTAGAGTTATTCACAGGAATCTACAAGGATGACCCCAGCTAAGACCCTAAGCAATAGTGGAGAGGGTGCTCAATATGGTCTTGCTCTGTAGTCAGACTGATGACTATCTTAAATGTCACCATAGAAACTTCATTTAACAACTTATGGAGACAGGCACAGAGATGCACATTGGAGCACTGGCTGTGCTCCCGAAGTCCAGTTGAAGAGTGGAAAGAGTGAGAATATGTGTGAAGAGGTGGAGTATGCATTAAGTTAAACCAGTTATTTGCTGGTTCCTCTCACAACATTGTGCCACTGATTAATAGACAATCCTATAGTGCTCGGACTTCTAGTTATGTTGTTTGGGTTTTCTGAATGAATGTGTAGAGATATATTTCAGTTAGATTGGCATTCTTCAGATCTTTCAGAAACCTAGAGTATGGCATTTATTTTTCACGACATGAGACACATCTCTTCTTGTCAGCACCAATTACTTCAATAGGAAGATGGACATTGAAGATGCTCCTCGTGGAGTTTTTAGGCCTTTGGGCAAGAAACTGTTCTTACCTGTACTGCTTGATGAACTGGACATGCAGACCTCACAGAGAAGTGACTGCTGAACTTGTCTAAAGGTGAGACAAACATTCAGAGTTCCTGCTTCATGAAAGAGTCTGTCAGACATTCTCCTGGACACAGAAAAAAGTGGCTTACAACCTGCCAACATAGGCAGAATTGTCTTTGAAATTTCTTGCTTCATGGAAAAGTTTGCCGGATACAGTGGGCTGAAGATGGGTGCCTGCAACATTGCATGAGAACTTTGGGTGACTATCCAGGTGGCGAGATATCTCTGTCAGTTTGGGGGCTTTGGAGGTTACTTACAATGCACTTTCTGTTTGCCTGGGTTGTATCATTCTGGGTCTTTGATGGAGTTAAAGAATAGATAGCTATTTTTATAGTTCTTCTTAGGATAAAAGATAAAGTAGATATAAATATTGTGACTGTAATTATTGCCTGATACCTGCCTTGTTGTATGTGGTTTTACTGTGTTAGAGTTGAAACCTTCCCTTTTACTTAAACAGAGAAGGGGAAATGGCGTGGAAGCTCCTTCTGTATAAGTGTTTCTTTTATTGGTTAATGAATTTCTTTGGTTTGTGATAGGGCAGAGTAGAAATAGGCAGGAAAAACTAAACTGAACACTGGGAGAATGAAGGTGAAGTTGAGAGAAGACATGTAACCTTGCCAGAGACAGACACTGGATGGAACCTTGCCAGTAAGCCACAGCTAAGTGGCGATACACAGATTAATAGAAATGGGTTAAATTCAATATGTAAGAGCTAGCCAATAAGAAGCCAGAGCTATTAGGCCAAGCAGAAATTTAGTTAATACCATTTCTGTGTGCTAATTTTGGGAGTCTAGGTATCTGGTAATGAACAAACAGGCTCTTACAACATGCCACCATTGCCATACTATATCTTGTAGTTTCAACACCAAAGAAGATAAAAGATTTTGTTGCTGGGTTGTTGTTTATGTTTCTTTTTTGGTCGTATGCATAGTAACTTTCTGTATCAAATATGCTAGCACACAGAAATGAAGACTCTGTTGAGGCACCAGATCAACTCCTCTAAGTTTAATGAGTCATGTTATTTTTAGCACTATGGCTTTGCTGTCAGTGTGTGGAGAGGAAACTATGAGATTCATAATAGCCTGGATGGTGTGGGGATTCTCATGGGTCCCCTTTGATCTACACTTCCATGAGATGTAACCCATCCTAGGTACTGGAAACTTTCTTTGGAGACAAGATACATCCTGTTAGAACTCTGTTTCTTTCACTATTGATTGTTTTATTTAGATCACTATCATATATGTACATATTTTAGGAGGATAATACTGCAGTAGGTTTCTATACTAACACTCAGAGGCCCTTACTTTTAGATATCTCACCCCAGATTCCCTCCTTATTTCCCCTCCCCCCTCCTCTCTACTAGATCTTCCTGCTCTACCACCTCCCTCCATTTATCCATAACTGTCTGTCCTATCTCGCTTTCCCAACAAGTTGTGTCTGTAACACTAGTTTCTTAGTCTACACCTAACCTCTGGACCTATAGACTGGAGTTTGGTTAAAACTGACTTAACAGATAATGTCAACATATAAGCAAATACAAACCACATTGTCTTTCTGAGTCTGGGTTATTTCTCTAAGTTTGCTTGATCTCCAGTTCCATCTACTTACTTGCAAATTTTGTGATACTCCACTTTTTAAATCAAGTAATCCTTAATTTTTGTAAAAAAAAACCCATATTTTCTTTATCTAAACTTCTGTTGAGGAATATCTATGTTATTTCAAAATTTCAGCTACTACATATCAAGTCAGCATGTCTGTGATATCATGACACCTCCTTTGTACATATGCCCTATAGTAGTGATACAGCTGTATCTTGTAGTATAGTGATTCTCATCTTCCTGAGTAACTAACACACTAATTTCTATAGTGACTATACAAGTTTTCACTACCACTAGCAACAGATGAATATTTATTTTGATCACTTCTTTGGGAACATGAGTTGTCTCTTGGTTTATTGACCTTTACCAATATGATTTTCATATCCCTGTGGTCAAGCTATGGTGATAATTTCTTTAAGTGTTTTTCAGCTATTTGAGTTAACTATTTCATGAATTCTCTGTTTATATCTTCATACCATTTGAAAATAGGTTTATTTAATTTTTGTATGTAGTTTTTTATTCTTTATATATTTTTGGTATTAGTCATCCAGCAGATACGTTGTTAGTAAATATCCCTTTTCATTCTCTAAAGCTAACACCTTGTCTGAATGATGCTGTCCTTTTCCTTGGTGATGGTTATTAGTTTCATCAGATCATACTTATTAATTTTGTATTGATTTTATTGAGCTCTATATTTTTCTTTGCTCCCCTCCCTCCCACTTCCATCCTCTTCAGCCCTCTGCCATGGACCTAATGCTCCTAATTTACTCAGGAGACTTTGTCTTTTTCTACTTCCCATGTAGATTAGATCCATGAATGTCTCTCTGATGGTCCTAAATACTGTCTAGGTTCTCTGTGATTTGTAGGCTGGTTTTCTTTGCTTTATGTTTAAAAATCACTTATGAGTGAGTCCATATGATAATTGTCTTTCTGGGTCTGTGTTACCTCACTCAATGATATTTTCTAGCTCCATCCATTTGCCTGCAAATTTCAAGATGTCCTTACATTTTTTCTGCTGTGTAGTACTACATTGTGTAAATGTATCACATTTTCCTTATCCATTCTTCAGTCAAGGAGCATTTAGATTGTTTCCAGGTTATGGCCATGACACACAATGCTGCTATGGACCATAGTTGAGAACATGCCATTCTGGCATGATTGAGCATCTTTTGTATATATACCCAAAAGTGATATTACTGGGTCTTGAGGAAGGCTGTTCCCTAATTTTCTGAGAAATTTCCATACTGATATCCAAAGGGGTTGTAGCAGCTTGCACCCCCACCAGCAATGAAGGAGTGTTCCCTTTACCCCTCAACCTCTCCAGCTTAAGCTGTCATCAATGTTTTTGATCTTGACCATTCTTACAGATGTAAGATAGAATCTCGGAGTTTATCTGATGAGGAAGGGTTTTTAACATTTCTTTAACTGTCTTTCAGCCATATAAGATTCCTCTCTTGAAAGTTCTCTGCTTAGGTCTGCACTCCATGTTTAAAATTTATTTATTTACTAAAAATTTTCACCTCCTCTCGTCCTCCGATTTCCCTCCCACTCCCGCCCTTCACCCCCCCCCACCTCTCGAGTCCTAAGAGAAGTCAGGGTGCCCTGCCCTGTGGGAAGTCCGAGACCCTTCCCCTCCATCAAAGTCTAGGAAGGTGTGCATCCAAACAGACTAGGATCCCAAAAAGCCAGTACATGCAGTAGAATCAAAACCCAATGCCATTGTTCTTGATTTCTCAGTCAACCCTCATTGTCAGCCACATTCAGAGAGTCCAGTTGGATCACATGTTCATTCAGTCCCAGTTCAGCTGGTTTTGGTGAGCTCCCATTAGATAAGGCACACTGTCTCAGTGGGTGGATGCACACCTCGTGGTTTTGACTTTCTTGCTCATGTTCTCCTCCCTTCTGCTCCTCATTTGGACCTTGGAAGCTCAGTCCAGTGCTCCAATGTGGGTTTCTGTCTCTAACTCCATCCATTGCCAGATGAAGGTTCTATGGTGATATGCAAGATATTCATCAGTGTGGCTATAGGATAAGGCCAGTTCAGGCACCCTCTCCTCAGCTGCCCAAGGAACAAGCTGGAGACATCTCCTTGGATACCTGGGAACCCCTCTAGAGTCAAGTCTCTTGCCAACCTTAAAATGGCTCTCTTAATTAAGATATCTTCTACCCTGGTCCCATATCCATACTTCCCCCATCTCAATCATTCCATTCCCCCAAGCTCACCCTATCCTCCCCTTCTTTCTTTTCTCTCCCCATCTCTCCTTATCCCCATCATACCCTCAACCCCAAGCTCCAAATTTTTGCCTGGCAATCTTGTCTACTTCCAATATCCAGGAGGATGGCTATATGATTTTCTTTGGGTTCACCTTCTTATGTAACTTCTCTAGGATCACGAACTATAAGCTCAATGTTTATTTATGGCTAGAATCCACTTATCAGTGAGTACATACAATATTCATCTTTTTAAGTCTGGGTTACCTCACTCAGAATAGTGTTTTCTATTTCCATCCATTTGCATGCAAATTTCAAGAAGTCATTGTTTTTTACTGCTGAGTAGTACTCTAATGTGTATATATTCCACACTTTCTTTATCCATTCTTCCATTGAGGGGCATCTACGTTGTTTCCAGGTTCTGGCTATTACAAATAATGCTGCTATGAACATAGTTGAACAAATGTTTTGTAGTATTATAGGGCATCTCTTGGGTATATTCCAAAGAGTGTTATTGCTGAATCCTGGGTTAAGTTGATCCCGAATTTCCTGAGAAACTGCCACACTGATTTCCAAAGTGGTTGCACAAGTTTGCATTCCCATCAGCAATGGATGAGTGTTCCCCTTACTCCACATCCTCTCCAGCAAAGGCTATCATTGGTGTTTTTGATTTTAGCCATTCTGACAAGTGTAAGATAGATTCTCAAAGTTGTTTTTATTTGCATTTCCCTGATCGCTATGGAGGTTGTCTTTTGACCATTTGAACTTCTTCTGTTGAGAATTTTCTGCAGTTCAGTGCCCCATTTTTTAATTGGGTTAATTAGAATTTTAAAGTCTAGTTTCATGAGTTCTTTATATATTTTGGAGATCAGACCTTTGTCTGCTGTGGGGTTAGTGAAGATCTTCTCCCAATCAGTAGATTGTCTTTTTTGTCTTAATGACAGTGTCCATTGCTTTACAGAAGCTTCTCAGTTTCAGGAGGTCCCATTTATTCATTGTTGCTCTTATTGTCAGTGCTACAGGGGTTCCACCTAGGAAGTGGTCTCCTGTGCCCACCTTCTCTTCTATCAGGTTCAGTGTGTTCAGATTGATATTGAGGTCCTTAATCCATTTGGACTTGAGTTTTGTGCATGGTAATAGATATGGATCTATTTTCTTTCTTCTACAGGTTGACAGCCATTTATGCCAGCACCATATGTTGAAGAGGCTTTCTTTCTTCCATTGTATACTTTTAGCTCCTTTGGCGAAAATCAGGTATTCATAGGTTTGTGGGTTAATATCCGGGTCTTCTATTCAATATCATTTTTTGACTTCTCTGTTTTTATGCCAATACCAAGCTATTTTCATTACTGTAGCTCTGTAATAGAGTTTGAAGTCAGGGATGGCAATGCCTCCCGAAGTTCCTTTATTATATAAAATTGCTTTGGCTATCCTGGGGTTTTTGTTTTTCCACATAAAGTTGATTATTGTTCTTTCAATGTCTGTGAAGAATTTTGTTGGGATTTTAATGCAGATTGCGTTGAATTTATAGATTGCCTTCGGTAGAATTGCCATTTTTACTATGTTTATCCTACCCATCCAAGAGCATGGGAGATCCTTCCATTTTCTGGTGTCTTCTTCAATTTCTTTCTTCAATGCCTTAAAGTTCTTGTCAAATAGATCTTTCACTTCCTTGGTTAGAGTTACCCCAAGATACTTTATGCTATTTGTGGCTATCGTGAAAGGTGATGTTTCTCTGATTTCCCTCTCTGTGTCTTTGTTCTTTGTGTATAGGAAGGCAACTCATTTTTTGGAGTTGATCTTGTATCCTGCCACAGTACTAAAGGTGTTGATCGGCTGTAAGAGTTCTCTGGTAGAGTTTTTGGGGTTGCTTATGTTCACTATCATATCATCTGCAAGTAATGAAAGTTTGACTTCTTCCTTTCCAATTCAAAACCCCTTGATCCCCTTATGTTGTCTTATTGCTAATGCTAAAACTTCAAGAACTATGTTGAAGAGATATGGCGAGAGTGAACAGCCTTGTCTTGTTCCTGATTTTAGTGGAATGGCTTTGAGTTTCTCTCCATTTAATTTGATATTAACTGTTGGCTTGCTATATATTTCTCTTATTATATTTAGATATGATCCTTGTATCCCTAACCTCTCCAAAATCTTTATCATAAAGGGGTGTTGAATTTTGTCAAATGTTTTTTTCCACATCTAATGAAATGATCATATGTTTTTTTCTTTCAGTTTATTTATATGATGGATTACATTGTTAGATTTTCGTATGTTGGATCAGCCCTGCATCTCTGGGATGAAGCCTACTTGATCATAATGGATAATTTTTTTAATGTGTTCTTTGATTCTGTTTACCAGAATTTTATTGAGAGGTTTTACGTGGATGTTCATAAGTGAGATTGGTCTTTAATTCTCTTTCTTGGTTGGGTCTTTGTGTGGTTTTGGAATCAGGGTGACTATAGCTTCATAAAGAGTTTGGCAATGACTCTTCTGTTTCTATTATGTAAAACACATTAAGGAGTATAGGTATCAGCTCTTCTTGGAAGTTCTGGTAGAATTCTGCATTGAAATCATCTGGTCCTGGGCTTGTTTTGGTTGTGAGGATTTTTATGACAGCTTCTATTTCCTCCTGTCTTACAGATCTATTTAAATTGTTCACCTGGTCTTGATTTAATTTTGGTAAATGGTACTTATCTAAAAACAAGTCCATTTTTTTTTTTTTACATTTTCCAACTTTGTGGCATATAAGGTTTTGTAGTAAGACCTAATGATTCTCTGAATTTCCTCAGTGTCTGTTGTTATGTCCCCCTTTTCATTTCTGATCTTGTTAATTTGTATGTTCTCTCTCTGCCTTTTGATTAGTTTGGATATAGGTTTGTCAATCTTGTTGACTTTCTCAAAGAACTAACTCTCTGTTTCACTGATTCATTCCATTGTTTTCTGTGTTTCTATTTTGTTGATTTCAGCCCTCAGTTTGACTATTTCCAGTCTTCTACTCCTCCTGGGTGAGTCTGCTTCTATTTTTCTAGAGCTTTCAGCTATGCTGTTAATTCTCCAATGTGAGCTTTCTCTGTTTTTTCAATGTTGGCACTTAGAGCTTTGAACTTTCCTCTTAGCACTGCTTTCATAGTGTCCCATAGTTCTGGGTATGTTATGTCTTTATTTTCGTTGAATTCAAGGAAGACTTTAATTTCTTTCTTTATTTCTTCCTTGACCCAGGGGTGGTTCAGTAGTTGACAGTTCAGCTTCCATGAGTTTGTAGGCTTTCTGGGTTTAGAATTATTGTTAAATTCTAACTTTATTCTATGGTGATCTGACAAGACACAGGTGGTTACAATTTTTTTTTTGTATCTGTGGAAGTTTGCTTTGTTACCGAGTATGTGGTCAATTTTCGAGAAGGTTCCATGAGCTGCAGAGAAGAAGGTATATTCTTTCCAATGTGGGTGGAATGTTCCATAGATGTCTGTTAAGTCCATTTGATTCATTACCTTCATTAATTCTCTTAATTCTCTGTTAGGTTTCTGTCTGATTGACATGTCCATTGGTGAGAGAGGAGTGCTGAAGTCTCCTACTGTTAGTGTGTGTGATTTGATGTCTGCCTTGATTCTAGTAATGTTTCTTTTACATAACTGGGTGCTTTTATATTAGGAGCATAAATACTCAGAATTGAGACTTCATCCTGATGAACTGTTCCTGTTATGAGTATAAAGTGTTCATCTCCATCTCTTCTGCTTGATTTTAGTTTGAAGTCAATTTTGTTAGATATTAGAATGGCCACACCCGTTTGTTTCATAGGTCTGTTTGATTGAGGAACTTTTTTCCAACCCTTTACTCTGAGTAGATGTCTGTCTTTGTGGTTGTGGTGTTTTTCTTATAAACAGCAGAATGTTGGATCCTGTTTTCACATCCAGTCTCTTAGCCTGTGCCTTTTTATAGGTGAATTGAGTCCATTGATATTAAGTGATATTAATGACCAGTGGTTGTTGACTCTGGTTATTTTTTTCTGGTGTTAGAGATTTGGTGTTTCCCTTCTTTGAGTTGTGCTGGTGAAGGTTTGCTAGATATCTGAGTTATTGTGGGCATTGTTGGATTCCTTGGGTTGTGATTTTCCTTCTATTACTTTCTGTAAGGCTGGATTTGTGGCTATGTATTCTTTAAATTTGTTTTTATCCTGGAATATTTTGTTTTCTCCATTGATGGTTGTAACATGACGGGCTGGCTTGTTGGGGTTTCTGTCCCACCCAGTACCCCACAACCGGCAAGTCTCAAAGAAATCAATCACACAGAGATCTCTATAAGTTATAAAGCTGATTGGTCCAGTAGGTCAGGCTACTTATTAGCTCTTATAACTTATGTTACTCCATTATCCTTATCTATGTTAGCCACATGGCTTGGTACCTTTTTCAGTTGTCAGCTTACATGCGGCTGCTTCGGTGGTCTGCGCAGGAGTGGCAGAGGGAGCTTCCTGCTTTTCAAAATATTCCTGTTCTCATCACCCCGCCTCTACTTCCTGTCTGGTTGACCGACCTATACTTCCTGCCTGGCCAATCAGCGTTTTATTAAAATACATGATTGACAGAATACAGACAATTCTCCCACACCAGATGGTGAATGAAAGCTTGGCAGGGTATAGTAGTCTGGGCTTGCATCCATGGTCTCTTAGTTTCTGCAGCACATCTATCCAAGACCTTCTGGCTTTCATGGTTTCCATAGAGAAGTCAGGTGTAAGTCTGATAGGTTTATCTTTGTAAGTTACTTTTCCTTTTTTTCTTTGCAGCTCTTAATATTCTTTCTTTATTCTGTATGTTTTATGTTATGATTATTATATGGTGAGGGGATTTTTTTTTAATCCAGCCTATTTGGTGTTCTGTATGCTTCTTGAACCCACATAGGAATATCCTTCTTTAGGTTGGGAAATTTTCTTCTATAATTTTGTTGAATATATATTCTCGGCCTTTGAGCTGTAATTCTTTTCCTTCTTCTACCCCTATTATTATTAGATTTGGTCTTTTTACTGTGTCCCAGATATTCTGGATGTTTTGTGATGAGCATTTGTTGGATTTGCTGTTTTCTTTGATCAGTGCTTTTATTTTCTCTATTGTGTCTTCAGCATCTGAGATTCTTTCTTCTATCTCATGTAGTCTGTTGGTTATGCTTGTCTCTGTAGTCTCTGTTCATTTACCTAGATTTTCCATATCCAGCCTTCCCTTGGTTTGTGTTTTCTTCATTGCCTCCATTTCAGTTTTCAAGTCTTGAACTGTTTCCATTATCTGTTTGATTGGTTTTTCTTGGTTTCCTAGGGTATCTTTTATGGATTTATTCATTTTTTCAAACTTTTTGTTACTCTTCTCATCCATTTCTTTAAGGGAGTTTTCACCTCCTGTTTAAGGGACTCTATCACTTTCATAAAGTCTATTTTTTTTACTTCTTCTGGATTAGGATGTTCAAGTCTTCCTGATGTGTGTTCGTTGGGTTCTGGTGTTATCATGTTGTTTTTCAGATTGTTGGAGGAATTCTTACATTGGCGCCTGCCCATCTCTTCCTTCAAATGCTCTCAGATGGATCTTGTGATACTGTATCAAGGCCACTTGCTGGCCAGGAACCTCACAGACAAAAGGACTAGCTTGCTGCTTGCAGGCTTAGTGAAACAAAGGAACTCTTGCCTGGTTGCACTCACCACCCCGTCCCGGCCCCCAAACAAGTTGAGTTAGGGAGTCTTATGGCCCAGAAGAAGGGAAGGGGTGCCTGGGTGCAAGCTGGGATGGGATAGGAAGAGAGACAGTTTCTGAAGAAAGAAGCCCCTGCAGAATGCCCAGAACGTTGCGGGGGTTGAGGAATGTTTGTGCTCCCTTTCCGGGACTTCTGCCAGCTGGTCAGGAACACACTCCGAATATCCTCATTTCTAATAGGTGTGATGGCATTATAGGTGATGATGTTGAGGCCCTCCCAGGTTAGCTGTTTAGTAAAGATATACTTGGCAGGGCCAGATGGGATACACTTTTCACCAGCTTTGGCGAAATGGGTCCGAAATACAGGAAATTGTTCTGCAGTCTGCTGGACAAGATTGTAGAAATAGCCTACACTGTTCTGGGGCATACGAAGTTTGAGGGCCTTAATGGCTAGGTCAGAAACTTGTTGGAAATAGGCATGCAGGCCAATCATAAATTCTGAGACAGGTTTATTTATTATCTATGGTCAGTAAGCATGTCAAGGGTGACATTAAGTCCAAATAGCAAATATGTATGGGCTTGGGTCTCTGCTGCATCATCATAAGAAGAGCACCATTGGAGGAAAACTGAGGGGTCAAGGACTGCCTTCAGCATGGAATATCAGTTGAAATGGGTTTGAAGCTGCATGGCCCATTGTCTGACTACTTGCTCAAAATATTGAGAATCAGGGTAGCATTGCTCACCCTTGTACAACCCTGTGTGCCTCCCAGCCTGCTCACAGCCTTACTGCCACTGGGAGGACACATAGCTGACAAGAACAACATTGCACACAGTTGACAAGAACACTATCACTGTAGCCTCCAGACTCCACAGGAATGGGATGCACTCAGAAGTTCTCAAGCATATTGAAAACAGATCAGAACTGTGGCTGTTGGATCTAGCAGTGACTCTCCTCATTCAGTGACAAATGCAGGTGCTTGGCCTTGCCCTTCAAGTTGAAAGTGAGGACATATTCACCACATCTTGTTTCACTCTGATGTACCAGGAAGACACCATGTGAGCCATTGCTTCCTTCCATCACTAACTGGACCAAAGATATCCTAAGAGGGGCTGATTCTCCTCAGCACTCTCTTACTTCCCCTGGAACAGGAATGACCCTGTGGCTGCTTCTGGAGTATCCAAGGAAGAGTAAGGGTTGAGAGGGGATTAACTGTTCCCTTTGGGGGCCCCTCCTCAATGAGAATGTGAGGGGGCAATTAGGGAGGAAGTAGTAACTTGAATAAAAGTGGGAGGCAGAACTCGGGGAGAAGGACACTGAGAGCTGGTCAAAAAAAAAACTATAATTGCCCTGTGAAAGGCAGTTGTTACTATTGTTGGGTCCCAACAGGAGATCCTGGCTGGGCAGACTCTGAATAATTCAGAAAGGACAACTCCAGGTTGTCTGTGTTATCCTTTGTGAGGAAGGAGGTCCCAGAAGCCAGGGGCAGTGCCATGAGATGGGGACTGATAGCAGGGCAAGTTCCTGGGCTTAGGCACTCCTGGATGTCTGACACCCAGGTCTTCACATGAAGTGTATCAGTTGTTTCCAGAATGTACTCTAAATGGCCTTCTATCTTAACCACAAGCATGTTATATCTGTCAGGGATTTTTAGAAACCTGACAATTAGAATCAGTTACAGTAGAACTGGGAATGCTGAGTTGGGACTGGGATGCCTTGGGGGGTACAAAGAACTCCAAGCAACTTCGTCCTCCGTCCTCCTCTTTTTCCTTCACTTTGAAGTAGGAGGTGATATTTCTGCCACTGAGGCTATGCTTCTCCCCCTCAAGTCAGGCCAGCCACCCCTTCTTCATGACCTACTCCTACTTTGTAAGGGGCAACTTTTTCAGCCCCACAAAACTGAGTATCTCTTCTCTCTGTACCATTCCTGCTCCATCTTTCAAGGTTCCCTCTCCATGACTCAGTCTCAGACTCTCAAAGTGGTGAGTCCATCTTTCCTCAGGGGATGTGCCATCACTAGTCAATCCCCTACCAACTCTCCAGCACCACCAGAGGAGTTGGAGTTGCTGTTTCCACTTAGGACTGGAGGATCTGACGTGGTTTCCAGAGGCCAAGCTGGGGAGGAATTGTCAATGACTTTTCACCACTGCAGGGGACAAGCTGGGGAGGAATTGTCAATGGCTTTTCGCCACTGCAGGATGCCTCATACAGAATCTCTGACTGGGTGACCCACTAAACAAAGGGAAAAGCATTTCTTGAGCTTTAGCTTTGAGGATGTTGTAGATGAGGAAGAGATTGAGGAAGAAAGAGGGCCAGTTAGGTCCTCAGAAGATAGAGATGGGCCCAACACAGCCAGGGTCCCACCCACTCTGCAACTGTCAAGGGACAAATCATATGGTGGTGTAATCTCCACACTAGGACTCAGTGGGGTCAAGACAGGTGGGGAGAGCGAGCATGAGGCCTGGACCACCTCATCTTTGAAGTGCTGCTGTAATAGTTAAACAAAATGGCCAGAAAAGGCAGCTTCTGCTCCAGGCTCTGTATATTGTAGGTTAGAGACTAGGTAGAGGTGAAAATAGCCAATGAGATTCAGGGCAGTAGCCCTTGAATGGGACTCATAGAACTCTTGGCAACTTCAGGGAGATGGTGGTGGCAGCGTTGACAGAGAAGGGAATGCCCCATCCTCTCTGGAAGGGGCACTATTCATGATGGGCCTCAGGAGGAGACTATGAGGAGGAATAGCAAAAAAGAAAGTCATCAGAAGACAAAGGGTGAGCAGCAACAACAGCATCGTGGCTCCTAGGCTCAGTTCCAGGGTCAAGCTAGTAGAAGTAGCCACCCACTATTTGAGGAGAATGTTACAATTCCATAAGAAAAAAGGGATCTAACCACAGTCAAACAGTCAAAGCCTTCCTGTGAACTAAGAGACCAGACACAACCATTAAGGTCTTTAATAAGTGGTCAAGTAACCGGATTAGTTGAGAAGAGAAACTAGGTGAGGAAATCCAACGGTCTACACTCCAAAGAGCAGTTGGGACTCCCAGTAAAGCAAGAAAGCCTTCAGACAATTCCGAAGAGTGGCCCCCTGGCAAAAATTGCCAGTTGCTTTCAGGTTCTGAGGGAGTCAGCATCAGCACAAGGACAAGGACAGAAGGGAAAGTAGTGTTTGTAGAACGAGTGTGTTGTTTATTGTGAGGGACTTCTGTGCTTTGTTAGGCCATGACCCTATGCTCACACAGTATTTCCAGATGAAAAAGACCTGTCTTTTTTTGGTTCTACCTCCTGGCTGGTCAGCCCTTGCATGGAGGTACTAGGATGAACTAAATCACAATGGAGAGTTCCTAACCAGGAAGACAAATAGGAGAAAGAAAAGAAAA
Organism: Myodes glareolus; assembly: GCF_982192425.1. NCBI lineage: Eukaryota > Metazoa > Chordata > Mammalia > Rodentia > Cricetidae > Myodes > Myodes glareolus. The sequence goes on from NC_142026.1 coordinate 73,186,306, forward strand.
CGCAGGGATAAGAAGAAAGCTCCAACTCCCCAAGGGCTTAGAAAACTAAAATAGGGATCAACTCACCAAAAACAGCTAAAGGGGGCAACCTCAGGATGCTGGCAGAGAGTTGGGATGGGGACAGCAGCCGGGGCAGCAAACAAGAAAAGAAAATGCCCAAAAGAGACCCAAAAAAAGCAAGCAATGGAAAAGGTCTATTCACACTGGGTGCCAGTTTGTAGTTGTTGCTGTTGCCTGTTGTGTGATCCCCATTTCCCCTGGTGCAGGGATGAGAAGATGTGGAGTCAAAGACATTGACTAGAAGAGATTCTAATACAGAATCTCTTTATTGTAAAAAGTTCGGGGTTTTTTTTTATTGGGTTAGGGAAATTAAGCTGCTGCAGGAACATTTTTAGTTGATCCTCTTGAAACTGGTGGTCACGGCTGGTGTGTTGTGATTGGCTAGGAGTGCACGTCATTAGTTAACATGCTTTTGCTATGCTGACAGGTTGTTTTGACCAATTTTGCTTATTCATTGTGAGTTTGCAGGCTCTTTTTTGTGCTTGCACTATTCCCCTGCCTCAAGACCCACTTCCAAAAACCCCAGTAGCACAGACATTGAGAGCAACAATTAATAAATGGGATCTCCTGAAACGGAGAAGTTTCTATAAGCAAAGGACACAGTCAATAAGACAAAATGGCAGACTACAGATTGGGAAAAGATCTTCACCAGACCCACATTGGACAGAGGACTAATCTCCAAAATATACAGAGAACTCAAGAAACTTGACATCAAAAGAAAAAAAATAAAAGAAAAAATAATACAATAAAAATGGGATATAGACTTAAACAGAGAACTCTCAACAGACAAATCTCAAATGACTGAAAGACACTTATATAAATGTTTAACATCCTTAGCCATCAGAGAAATGCAAATCAAAACAACTCAGTGATTCCTTCTTATACATGTCAGAATGGCCAAGATTAAAAACACGGATGACAGCTTATGCTGAAGAGGATATGGGCTAAGGGAAACGTTCTGCCATTGCTGATGGCAATGCAAATTGGTACAGCTGCTTGGAAATCAGTATGACAATTTCTCAGAATAGTAGGAAACAATCTACCTTAAGACCCAGCAGTACCACTGTTGAGTATATACCCAAAGGATGCTCAATCATATCACAAAGCTATGTTCATAGCAGCAATATTTTTAATAGCCAGAACCTAGAAATAACCTAGTTGCCTCTCAACTGAAGAATGTATGAAGAAAATATGGTATATCTACACAATAGAGTACTACACAGTGGGAAAAATAATGACATCTTGTAATTTGTAGATAAATGGGTATATCTAGAAAAAGCATATTGAGTGAGGTAACCCAGACCCAGAAAGACAAATATAATATGTACTTACTCATAAGTGGTTTCTAGACATAAAGGAAAGAAAAACCAACCTACAGTCCACAAGCTTAGACTACCTAGGCAACAAAGAGAACCCTAAGAGAGACATACATGGATCTACATAGGAAGAAGATAAATACAAGATGGCCTGATTAAATTGGCAGTGTGAGGGTTACTAGGAGAGGGTCGAAGGGAGACACAGGAAGAAAAGGGAGCAGAAAAAATGTACAGCTCAATAAAAACAATGAAAATTTGATTTAGAAATTTTCATGAGATCCAGTTTGTTGTACAACATTATTAAGCATTAGAAATATATACTAAAATGAGTGAGTTTCTTATTGATATAGAATTTTGAAGTACTCATCATTATTACATCTTCAAGTAGATCTAGAATTTACAGCTAGTCAGTGTAGAGTTCTGACAGAGTGAAATGAAACAGAGACTCATGGACAAAGTACTAAAGTTTGATTTATTTGGAGTGAGTAATGAGGGCCATAATATTTGTAAATAATGGAAAGCTACTTTCCAAACTATATTAGAATAGTGAAGGATGCTCCCAAAGTTAAGGACTTCTGTCTTCAGATTCCAGATGTTATTTCTTTGCATATAAAAGTCTGTAGTCTCCAGAGATTTCCTGAGACAGTTCTGTGAGAAATCATGGGGTGAAGAAGATCTTTCATCTCAGATTAACATTTTCTGACTTCCATGTACACACTGGGATCTGTGGAAAATTCTTTGGGAATCTTGGAAATGGAAGTGGTCAATTTTTGTTTGAAGATGTGATCCAAGTCTAAGTATGTCACTTCCTGCCCTTCTTGTCTTTCAGTGTCCTAGAAAGAAGTAAACTTAAAGTGATGTTGTATGCACATAATTTTCAGACAATGAAGAAATATTAAAACTCATGGAAGAGAACAGACTCAGGAGGACCCACCTGCCTGTTCAGTGTTGGTCTCACTTCAGATTCTTGGTCCACGGTGGCTGCGTTTTTAGGGGACAGATGTAATCAAACATACATAGTAAAGTTTTTCTGCAGTGTAATTTCAAATCAAAGTACTAGTGAGAGATATGGTAAAGCCTAAGGTTGTTCACCTGCCACAAATTGGAATCAAAACATCTGTACTCTATATTTGCAGTTCCATCCTACACATGCTGTACCCTAGTAATTTTTTCTTCAATATATTCTCTCACTTTCCCTTCCTTTCTCCATCTCTCCTTCTTTCTCTTCTTCTTTCTTATATCTTCTCCTAGATATTAGAGCATGTTTGAATATGAAAATGCAGAAATGCATGGAAAAATTAGTTATCTGAGAGTCAAGGGAAAGAGCAAGACTTTTTTTCCTGTTTAGAAAACCTGCCTTAATTTACTTGTATTGGCCCAAGTATCCTTTGTAAATGAAGAACATACCTTTATTTCTCTGGTCTTGCTTTCTCACTCTACACAGATGACATTCACTGGCTTGTTGCTGAGACTTACTCTTTTTAATGAAGTAGCAAGAATAAAGGAGGATGATGAGGAAGACAAAGATCATGGTTGCTGACAGCCCCATGAGCATATGCACGTTCCTGTGGTTATCTGGAGGAAAACATGAATCCAATAAGAGGTAAATCTTAAGATCACCATTTTGATAGATTTCATAGTATTTATTTGTTGACAGAAGTTTCTGTCCTGTCCTGTTCAGACCCAAAGAAACACACAAAAGTCTACATTAATTATAAACCAGTTGGCCTATTAGCTCAGGCTTCTTATTAATTAATTCTTACATCTTAAATTGTCCCATTATTCTTGTCTGTGTTAGCCACATGGCTTGGTACCTTCATCAGCGAGGCATTCTCATTTTGTTTCCTCTGTGTATGTTTGATGACTGCAGACTGACTCCTTCAGACTGACTCCCCACTGTTCCCAGAATTCTCCTGTTCTCATTGCCCCACCTCTACTTCCTGCTTGATTGCCCCACCTCTACTTCCTGCCTGACTACTGGTCAATCAGTGTTTTTATTAAAAATAGCACAAGTGACAGGATAAAAGATGGTTGTTCCACAGAATTTATTGATTGAAGGATAATTATTATGATATTTTAGGGCAAGAGTCTTGATAGAGAACTTACTAATAATATGCTTCTCAATGGAAATATTGTTAAACTGACTTTTAATGAGTTATCATTATAACCATATTTTAATGCATTTTTCAACTATCAGCAGTGGAGTCAAAATTTGTGATAGATGGTGATCAATAGTGATACCCACAACTGGGTAATGTTGCAGAGAATAAGAGATCATAGAATTGTTGGCCCTAAATGATATGTCTACATCTTATAACCTTCCCCAAATATTCAACATCATTGTGAAAGATATGGAAGAAGAGAATGCAAAAGAGGCTCTGTACGACTATAAGGAAACTGTCTTCTGTACACTGCAGGGCAGTTGAATATATGAACTTTCCAAGAGGTCATGGTAGCAAGCCCAAGAGTGGTGCAAGTTCATGCTAGATAAATTCCTAGCATGGAAAGGCAAGGACATGGTGTCCTACCCCTAGTCAAGGGGCTATAGGCAATTGATAATTGTTGGGAAGAGGAGTGTCAGTTTTAGGAGAGTTGTTGCTAGTAATATGACCATGCTCCTGCAGAAGTCTACACCTCCATGAACATATGCATTATACAAGTGGCAGAGAAATAAAGGACACCAGGTAGAGGTTCATATGTTTACTATCTTAATCTGAGATTGATAGTAGTGTTCATTTAATCTGTTTAGCAACTTCTACATCTACAACACTCTTGAAATAAACAACGAATTCTCTTAGGAGAAAAGTAAAGTCAAGTCTATTCCATCATAGGCAATATTTTTATAAAATCATCCTTTCTTCTCATTTTATTCCTCTCTTAGGCCTCATAACATTTTTTCCAGGAGGAACTGACATGGAATGAGCAGTTTGTCATTCCCTGAAAGGGAGTAAAAATCTGCTCTCCTTTTCACTTGCAGATTTCAGATACAGTTTTCACTATACTCCAAAATTTCTGATGTTTCAGAGTATGAGAATCACAGAGAGGAGATTATGATGTTAAGACTACTGAGCTGTGAGGGATCTGCGTCAAAACATGAACCCACGGTGTTTTGGTCCCTATGTTTCCACAATAGAGAAGAGGAAAAATTACTCACTAGTTTTGGAGTCTGGTTTGACACATGAAGTACAATTTCTTGATGAGCTTACTAGGGAAGGGGAGAGGAGAGAGAGAAAGTTCATCAAAGGCTTTGTGTCTTCCCTGTTTTGAAAGTCCTTTAAATTTGGATAGTAAGCAACACTCATTCCACCTCTTAGTGCTGAGTGTTTAGTGTTATATGATGCCATTAGGCGGTTTGCCTTGAAGTTCTGTTTTCATATTGTGATGAGTCAATGGGAATACCATGGAGGTATCTATGTGAGGCAGAGATCAGGACTGCTCCATCTGTGACCTACCCAAACTTATTGAAAGCTTATCCCTAATGATTCTGACCTGGCATCTTTCTAATTCTCCCTGGAGTCCTACACATTCCAGTGTGGTTGACCAATCAGGATAAGAATTGTTGGGGAAATGCCTTGTCTATTACTTTGTGATATGATATTCATTTTCAAAATGAATAAAAAAGTTTTAAATTACATATAATTGTATCTCTTACCCTAGCCCTGTCATCTCTCCAGTCCCACCCAGGTTGCCTTCCTTCAAGTTTTCCTACACACTTCCTTATCTTGATAGCCTCTTTTTTTGATTAATATTGTTAAGTGTGTATGTGTATATATATGTACAAACACACACACACACATATATACACACACAAAATATATATTATGTATATGTGTATTTACTGAGTCTCTCCATCATCAGTAGAATGGTTCTCAGAAATGGTTTTAGAGTTTCATTAGTCAAAAGACATGATGAATATGCAAGACTTTCTTACCTGTGACAGAAATGTACAGTGGGTCACTTGGAGATGACCATACATGGGAAGAGTTCCTGAAAAAGCCATAGCACCTATAGGTCCCAGACTGGATCATAGTAACAAGAAGGAAGTTGGCCTGGAATTTCCCATTGTGGTTTCGCTCTGCAGGCAGCCCATGTCCCTGAGGCACCCCTTCCCTGGACAGATGGAAGATGTCAAACTGATGGTCAGAGATGCAGGACAAGGTCATGTTCTCTCCTGACATCACCACAGGTCCCATCAGGGCTGACAGAGAAGGTTTCTTGTACAAACCTGGAAGAAAGAAGGCAGAGACAGTTAGAGGGGTAGTTCTTTACCAGTGATCAATCACTCAGAGTTCTGTCTCCCTGTTTCCATTTCTGTGATCACTCTCTCTCAGGCCCAACCTTCATGTCTTCTTTTTTCTACCTCCCTATTTCTTTCTATCTTTCTCTTTTCTTCTATATTATTTTACTGATTCTTTGACTTGACTTCAATCCTATAATCATACATTTGTCTCATGTCTCATGCTTTTATTTTTTGGAAATTTCTACCTCTATATGCATAGGTTCATACCATCTTTCTTTTGATATTTTTTTATAAACAGATATTTAAATTAAATAGCAATTGGCTTTATTATTGATCATATAAATATGTAATGTACTTCTATATTTGTTTTATTTTAAAAAATTAAATTAGAATATAATTACATTATTTCATGGCCTCTTTTCCTTTCAGTGTTGCTAGATATATTTATATATATAATCTTAATCACATTTATGCTATCATTCTCTCTTGTCCCCTAACTTCTACTGATTCCATTCCTTTGTTATTCTTTATACTTTCAGTTTTTACAAATATTCTGTTAAACAATGGGTTTAGTTAGAGGTTCTTGTTATTTTGTTTTTATTAGCATATAAATCAATGTACTTCATTAAGATATCCACATATAGTACATTTTTCATTTTCTTCGCAATTCCTTCCCTTATACCTTTGCTGGTTCTTTTCTGCATTTAGCCTTCCATGACATATGTATCCTTCCTCTTTACATATCCCTCTTTGTTAACCTCCTTCCCATTCTCATGGTTATTTCCCAATTTCATGACCTACAACTTCCTCATCCTTTGTATATTAAAAATGTAGAATCTGACCTCATTCTAAGTAATTTTTTCTTGTCTCCTTTTCATATCTTTGTTGATGGATCTCCTTTTCAAATGCAGGCTATTCTATTAATGTTTGTTTTCCTTGAACAGGGGCTATGATGATCTTCTCTCACTTAATACTCTTTGTGTGTATACTGGTCAAGTGTAATCTATTATTGGCCTCCCTATCTCTGCCTTAAGATATCCAATATTTGTCATTATTTCTCCATCTCTACTTTCAAATCTACCACTCAAGCTTAAGATTTTTACAGGTTTTCTCCTCCCACACATGCTATGCTTACATTTTCCCCAGCACTTTCTATCTTTGCATCTTTTTCTCAGTCTCCCTGTCTCACTTACTATTTGCTTATATTTCCATGTCTCTGCATTATTTGTTTCTGTGTATCCCAGGGGGAACTGTTAGAATTTTTTCACCCATCCTAAAATGTCTGAATAACTTTGGAACATAAACTGACAACAGTTTGAAAATGCAGAGAATAAACAGCAATTGGTGGTCTGCTCAATTACCCATGGTTATGCTATTTTTTGATAAATAGTCAAATACAGAAATTGAAGAATTGTCAAACTAGGTAAAATGTTATGTGTTCCATCTTTATCCAGACCTCATATTCATTAAAAAACCAGCCCCACTCAGCACATAAACTCATATCAGACAAATGACCTGTTTATATCTCTGACAGATGACTTGAAGAGGTGGAAAGCAAACAAAATGCTGAACTGTTGATGTCATTGAATATTAGTAGAAGGAAGTCATTGTCTCTGATTATATCAATTTCACTGAGTCACCCCTTTCTCTTTACCTCTAGTTATGACTCCATTGACCTTTCTGTATTTGTGCTTTATATTATAACTAGTGGTCTCTCTCATGTGTCAGGTTTCATTGTCTATGTCAATAATATATTTATCAAGCATGCCTTTCTCTAAGTTTCTCATCCTCATTTTCCCCACCACCTTCCAGGACTTCAAGTCTATAGAATAATAGTTCTGTATCACAGAGGAGATGAGGACCAGGTAACACCCTCTTACCTGTGATCTTTATGTCAACAGGGTCACTAGATTCAGACCACTCATATGGTGTTTCGTTGTAAGAACCATAGCATGTATACACACCAGCATTGTCAGGTGTCACAGGACCTACTGAGAAGTTGGCATGAGAACCCCCATGATGAGATTTTGCAGGAAGCTGGATAGAGCCATTGATTATTTGCTTCCTTTGTGAAGTCAAAATGAAAGTGTCAAACATAATCTCTGAATGACACTCTAGGGTCATTTTCTCTCCCAAATTTACCAAGGGAGTTGATAGGACCAATAGGAAAGGCTTCCTGTAGATTCCTGTAGAAATAGAGAGATTGTGAGTAAGAACCTGACCCCAATCTATATATCCCAGAAAATCTATGATTCTCTATCTTAACCTTCCTGTCAGTCTCCTAGGGTCCTTGTCTGTGTTTATGTCAACTTTGTACACAAACATTCCATCTTTCTCTGATCATTTCTGACTTCTGTAACTCTGAAAGCAGTTCAATATTTTCTCACTGGCTTGTTGGAAGAAAGTGTCTGCTTAACCAGTCTATTCTAGCCACTATTGCCCTTTTCTAAGTTCAGAAAAGGCAGAAAACATGGCAAGCTTTAGGCCGGGTTCTCATCCCTTTAATGGTGTTTTTGAATGACTATAATCATTGGCAAGGTAAGATAATTAGTAGTGAAGGTAGGTATTAGGAAATCTCTTCTGGCCTTTTCTATGATTCAAAATTCTGTAAGGCTATTCAAATATAACATCATAAGTATTATTTCCTACAATAAATGAATTATTACTGTCCTGACTTAGTGACCTCTACACTTCCCTGCCCAGTTCTTAAATTGGCCTTGACATTGACTCCTCTCTTAGTTTCCAACTGCTATCATAACAATCCATCACAAATGTGATTCTCAAAAAAATACAAGTGTTGTAAAGATCAGAACTCTGAAACAAGCCCAAATAGCATAAATAAGTGATCTTCGGGGATCTGTTACTGCTGAAATCACCAGGTAAGTATTCATTACTTTTTGCCTTCCAGTTTCTAGAGGCCTCATGCTTCTCTTGGCACTTGGACCCTTCCTCCACTGTAAGAGTTAGTATTAGGATGTCTCCCTCATAATATTTAGTTCTGATCATAACAGTAATTTTTCTCATTTAGTTTTATGGTCCCTTGTGTTTCTATAGAGCCCAGATAATTCAGGATATTCTCCTATTCTGATGCCAAACTATTAATACCTGAATTCCATCTTCAAGCCCGAATTATCCCTGACTTAACACTCCTTAACACTGCCTTAACATTCATGAAGTCTTAGGGAGAAGAAAATATATGTCCTTGTGTTTATGTTTTACTCATCAAGGTATCCAACTGCCTGTGTTGAATATTACTTTGTGATGCTGAGACTCTGCCTAAAATTAGTGCTGAAGATTCTATCGGGTGGAGATTTGAGGGAATGAAATGACAATCCAAATATGATCTCTGACCTGAAATTATGATTTCCAGAGGGTCACTGTGTGATGAGAGTTCAACAGGACATTGAAAATTACAATTATAGCATCTGTAGGTTCCTGCATATGCTCTTGTCACTGGACCCAGGAGAAGGCTTTTTTGCAACATTCTCTCATGGACCTGAGGGATAGGTTCTCCATGTTCTTTGTACAGCCTGAATGTGTTATACTTATTAGAGTCACAACGAAATTCCACATGCTGTCCATTAGGAACTACAGGGCTTGGCCAGGCAGACAGTGAAGGTTTGTCATGACTTCCTGCAGGAAGATGCACAGAGTAAAAAAAATTTAATGATCCCCCTTCATTCCTGACATCTGAGTCTCCAATTTTCACTTCTTCAGGGTCCTTTGTCCAACATGTTTCTCTGAATTGCAACATCCCTGTTTCAGAGTTAAAAGCTGAAATACTCAGGGGACTCATGAGGTGAACAAATATCATAAGTACTGGAAAGTTGAAACTTGCAAAGTTCAAAAGTGAACCTTTCTATTTCTACAGAAACAGTAAGCTACTGGTCCTGCTGAATTCTAAGAGGTGGTATCTAAACCTCTTAAATAATATATGCCTGCAAGGAATGCAGGGAGCTCCAGGGTTTTTGTTTTAAAGATAATCACCCATATTGAGATGTGCTTTCAATAATGCTTTTGAGTCCTCCCCTACTTTTGCAAATAAGTTCTCAATCATACTGTTATTAGTAATATCAGTAAACTCACAAATTCATCTATTTGAACCTTTTTGCATCATTGTTTGTTCTGTCCTGTGTTGCCTTTATTTGGTAAACAGATTTTTCTGTGTTATATATTACCAAGGGAAGTCATAAACACAGTAGTGTCATTTTCATGTAATGGGTGTCCCCTAACTACCATATACATAATGTATATCATCCTATGTAAGATATATTAACTGAAAATTCTTAATAAGTATTAAATAATGAAGTAAATGTGGTCATAAAAATATAATCTAAAAAGAAACTATATCAGTTGAAAGATTAATCTGTGAGAAGACAGATGGAAACTGTGGACACTAAGGAAGCAAAAAAGACATGCTCTTGATTCAATTTCACTGTCTCTAGAAATCTAACAATACTCAGATTAAAATTGAATTATAAGGATCCCAGACCTCAGGAATGAGGGTGAGTCGGCCCATGGACCTAAGAAATAAAGAAAATCTACAACAGAATAGGAGGAATGAGTCCTTCTAACTACACTGTCCCTTATGTACTGTTGTACAAACATTCATTTACAGAGGTCATACTGGCTCATTTTCTACACTAAGAGGATAGGGATAGGGTAGAGGCAGACATATAGTTTCCACACCATTTCAAGGCTTCTTGTATATGAAACTTCAAGAGTATAGCCTTCTTTGACACTTGGGTCACTTAATGATAAAAAAGGATTTCAACTTATGATTGTCAGCTCATGAATCTTGGTTGTCTGTATTTAATGATGGAAGTTCACGAGAAAAGAAACAAATAATAAAACACTTCAGTGAAGAGTATATATAGACTCCAGCCAGTATAGATATCTTGCAACACTCCTCAGCAGAGGTGATCATGGATGCCAATGAGAGGTGCCCTAATTGTGAAGTATGACCAAGAAGCCAAAGTAGCAAGAGCATCTGATCTTGAAACAATGAAGTCAGCTAGTTAAACAAGCAAAATTGACATCAAGTCATCCTGTTCAGGATTACAACCAGTTTTCCCAACTTCATTCTGAAGTTAGACTAAATAGTAAAAAAAAAAGTTTATAGACTGTTTCAATAGTATACTTGGTACAACAAGAGAATGAGTGAGGCTAGATCAGGCATTATATAGTCTTATGGGTAAATAAAGAACTTGAATGAAAAAGCAATGAAGAATGACAAGATTTTTTGGTACCATTCAATACCAAATTATCAGTCATAAAAATTCAAGAAAGGATAAAGTATTATAGAGGCTTCCTTGTGTGTATAGGGGAGGAGATAGAACTAGGATGAGTTTAGACAGGGGGATAAATGTAATTAAAACACATTGCATAAAATTCTAAAAGAATCATTAACATATTAACAAAAAGAAATAACAGAACTAATTATAAAACAGAAAACAACATAGAGAAGCAATAATAGCATACTGTTGAAAAGGAGTAAAATGAACATAATCAGGTTCAAGAATGTCCAACCACACAAAAAATTGAATTGAAATAATCAGAATCACAGAACAGAATTTTATCATAAGAGATCCTGATATCAGAATGAAAAAAGAAGTAAAAACCAAATGAAGGACTTCTAAAACAGTTACTGTCAAACTTCAGAGCAAATAAATACAGGACCTAAGAAACAAGGATGATGCATTCAATGAGGTGAGTGGAAAAAACCCTGCCTATAAATATCAACAACACTGACATTCAGAAATAAAGATAATGAATTTCTCAGAAAAATTGTAGCAGAGTTCAATCACCATAAGCACAGGAAATACTGTGAAGTTACTCAAGCAGAAAGAAAAGGCTGCCAATGAGTTACATGGAAACATCTTCATGTAGAGAATGTAGAGTAGCTCACTAATAGCAAAATAAGAGGTAGTAATACTGTGCTGGTGATATACAAATTCTATTATTGGTATATATGCTTGAAGACAAAAACAATAACTTCAATGGTTTGTCAAGTGACAAACATACATAGAAAGTCATAAATTACAGCATCAAAATCTCAAAATATGTGGAGGTGGTTAGGTTAGAGTGTTGCAGAATAGATATTAAAACAATTGATTAATCTCCAGGTTTTTTGAATCATACGTTTAATCATAGTACTTGGGTATCAGAGACAGGCCAATATCTGAATTCATGGTCAGTCTGGTCTACAAAGTGAGTTCTAAGATAGAGCTACACAGAGAAATCCTGTCTTGAAAAGATGAAAAAATGTTTATCTGACAAAGTTGATGCCTTGCTCATCCAGGGTCAGTGTCTGGAACAATCTCAGACACATCTGAGAGACTGGATTCCTGAGTCATAACTTCACAGTTCAGAAGCTTCACCAAGGAGTCATTCACAGAAGCCACAAGACAGCAAACTGTAATTCTATCTCCTGTTATAATAAAACCTATTTATTGGGATGGGTAGTAACTCAAGATTTTAACGATGGACTCACCTACTTGTGCCCACATTCTCAGGACTAGGAAGGAGCCTGAAAATAAAAAAAAAAAACTCATGATGGATGATCTATCTCCTTTCAACAGCCTAGCCATCTGACCTCCCCATCCCTGTTGGGCCTCCACACATTAGAACTAGAGACCGCTTTGTTAAGATAAACTCATTAACCAATATCCATCATGGAAGCCAGTGTTTCTGCTGTGGTCAGTTCCAGTCTCCTAGGCTAATATTTCCACCCTGGTATCCCACCCCATTTATTCCCAGCAGGACTCACCAATACACACAATGTTTTTGAGCACAGAGAGCATGGTGCTTCTTTAGGTCACAAGAGGCAGAGCCGGAATAAAACATACAGGATGTCATGAGAGTCTTGAAGTATCTTTCTAACCACAGCACGGAAAAGCTGACCAACAGAGCACATCCGCTTTCACCCCATGTTTATGAATTTTTTCCAGACATGTTTTCTCTGTAGCCTTGGCTTGTTGGGAATGCACTTTGTAGAGCAAACTGATTTTCAATTCAAAGATCTACCTGAGAGTACCCCACAAGTGCTTGGATTAAAGGGATGGTCTCCATAGGAGGGTTCACAAATACTCCCCATTTTACCATAGTCTCAAAGGAACACAGCTTTTCGGAAATTGTTTAGTTATAAGTTGTTCAGCCACAGAATCTTCCATGATTACAACTGAATTGCATCCTGTACCCAACACCTTTTCATTCAAATAGTCAATTATTTGATTATTGTACTATATGTTTGAAAGTTGTTACTTTTTAAATATGAGATGCAATGCCTCCTTGTTGTTCTGTGCAAAATTTCCAGTGAATATTAGTAATGTTATAACAGCAATCCGAACGTGTCTATCAAAATGATGATGCTGGTAATAATCCCATATTGGATTATAATTATTCAATATTTTACTTGACTAATTGTCTAGTTTATAGAATAATAAAATTCCACTTCTATTTAAAAATCAAAGAAATAAAGAAGTATATTTTTGCTTTAAATGAAACTTCTTTTAAGATGTAGCATTAATATTTTTTAAAAATTTATTTTAAATTATATGTAAGTATGTGCATGTGAGGGCTGGTGACTTGTTAGGCCAGAAAGGGGAACTGATAGGATACCTTGGAGCTAGATTCAAAGACAATTCTGAGCCTTCTAGTGTAGGTATTGGGAACTGAAGTTGGGTCCTCTGCAAGTTCAGAACACACTCTTCACCTCTGAACAATCTTTCCAGCCCTACACCCTTATAATTATTTACCCCAAGTCACAAATATATATTTATTGTGTTGTACTGTTTCACTTTATTGTTGAATGGTTGACATAGAAGTTTCTGAAAATGCTTAATATGTTCAATTTGACAAGTTGTTTTGCCTTTTTTCTGATATTTTTATTTTGTTTTTTTTTTTTAGTAAATTTTATTAAATTATAAAAGTTTCCATTTCCACCCCCCCTCCCAACACCCTCCCACTCCCCCTACTCCCCCTCCTCCTCCCTCTTCGTCCCCCAGGGCAGTCAGGGTTTCCTGCCCTGTGAGAAGTTCCAGTTCCTTCCCCCTCCCTCCAGGTCCAGGAAGGTGAGTGTCCAAACAGACTGGATCCCTAAAATCCATTATATGTAGAGGAAACAGGTCCCAGTGTCATAGTCAATGGCTTTTCAGAGAGACTTCGGGTCAGCCACAGTCAGAGAATCCGGCCAAATTCGGAGAGTCTGGTTAGATCACGTCCTCTTTCAGTCCCAGTCCAACTGGCCTTGGTAAACTCTCATCAGATCCGTTCCCTTGTATCAGTGGGTGATAGCATCCCTCGCAGTACTGATTTCGTTTTTCATGTTCTTCCTCCTTCTGCTCCTCATTTGGACCTCGGGGGGCTCAGTCCCGTGCTGCAATGTGGGTCTCCGACTGTATCGCCGTCCTTCGTCAGATGCAGGATCTATGGTGATAAGCAAAATATACATCAGTATGGACATGGGCCACGGCCGATTCAGGCACCCACTACTCTGTCCAGAGAGCAATCTGGGGGATCTCTCCTTGGACCTGGGATCCCATATATAATCAAGTCTCCTGTAAACCCTAAAATGGGTCCCTTAGTTGAAATATAATCTTCCCTGATCCCTTGTTCATCCTTCCTCCCTCCCCCCCCATCCCAGGCCACCAAGCTTTCCCCTTTCTTCCCCTACTCCCTTCTCTCTAACCTTCTCCCCTTCCATCGACCCTCCCTCCCCCCCATGCACCCGAGGTTACCTGGGACTCTTGTCTATTTCCTACCTCCTGGTGGATAGCTAAATAATCTTCATCAGGTTCATCTTCTTATTTAGCTTCTCTAGGATCACGAATAATAGGCTCAAAGACCTTTAATTATGGTTAGAATCCACTTATGAGTGAATACATACCGTGTTCCTCTTTTTGGGTCTGGCTTACCTCACTCAGTAAAGCGTTTTCTATTTCCATCCATTTGCATGCAAAATTCAAGATGTCATTGTTTTTTACCGCTGAGTAAAACTCTAATGTGTATATGTTCCACACCTTTTTTAACCATTCTTCTATTGAGGGGCACCTAGGCTGTTTCCAGGTTCTGGCTATTACAAATAGTGCTGCTATGAACATAGTAGAACAAATGCTTTTGTAGTATGATCGGGAATCTTTAGGGTATATTCCCAAGAGTGGAATTGCTGGGTCCTGAGGGAGGTTGACTTCCAGTTTCCTGAGAAACCGCCACACTGATTTCCACAGTGGCTGCTCGAGTTTGCATTCCCACCAACAATGGATGAGTGTTCCCCTCACCCCACATCCTCTACAGCATAGGATATCATTGGTGTTTTTGACTTTAGCTATTCTGACAGGTGTAAGATGGTATCTCAAAGTGGTTTTGATTTGCATTTCCCTGATCGCTAAGGAGGTTGAGCATGACCTTAAGTGTCTTCTGGCCATTCGAAGTTCATCTGTTGTGAATTCTCTGTTAAGTTCAGTACCCCATTTTTTAATTGGGTTAATTAGAGTTTTAGTGCCTAGTTTCTTGAGTTCTTTGTATATTTTGGAGATCAGACCTTTGTCTGATGAGGGGTTGGTGAAGATCTTCTCCCAGTCAGAAGGCAGCCTTTTTGTCCTACTGACAGTGTCCTTTGCTTTACAGAAGCTTCCCAGTTTCAGTAGATCCCATTTATTCATTGTTTCTCTTATTGTCTGTGCTGCTGCGGTCCTGCTTAGGAAGAGGCCTCCTGTGCCTAAATCTTGTAGACTACCTCCCACTTTCTCTTCTATCAGGTTCAAAGTGGACGGATTAATGTTGATGTCTTTAATCCATTTGGACTTGATTTTTGTGCATGGTGATAGATATGGATCTACTTTCATTTTTTTACAGGTTGACATCCAGTTATGCCAGCACCATTAGTTAAAGATGCTTTCCTTCTTCCATTGTATACCTTTAGCTCCCTTGTCGAAAATTAGGTGTTCATAAGTTTGTGGGTTAATATCTGGGTCTTCTATTCGATTCCATAGGTCGACTTCTCTGTTCTTATGCCAATACCAAGCTGTTTTCAATACTGTAGCTCTATAATAGAGTTTGAAGTCAGGGATGGTAATGCCTCCAGAAGTTCTTTTATTATATAAGATTGTTTTGGCTATCCTGGGTTTTTTGTTTTGCCATATAAACTTGATTATTGTTCTCTCAAGGTCTGTGAAGAAGTTTGATGGGATTTTGATGGGGATTGCATTGAATCTATAGATTGCTTTTGGTAGAATTGCCATTTTTACTATGTTGATTCTCCCAATCCAAGAGCAGTGGAGGTCTTTCCATTTTCTGGTATCCTCCTCAATTTCTTTCTTCAAAGACTTAAAGTTTTTGTCAAATAGGTCTTTCACTTCCTTGGTTAGAGTAACCCCAAGATATTTTATGCTATTTGTGGCTATCATGAAAGGTGATGCTTCTCTGATTTCCCTCTCTGCTTCTTTATCCTTTGTGTATAGGAGGGCCACTGATTTTTTGGAATTGATCTTGTATCCTGCCACGTTACTAAAGGTGTTTATCAGCTGTAGGAGTTCTTTGGTAGAGTTTTTGGGGTCACTTATGTAAACTATCATATCGTCAGCAAATAACGAAAGTTTAACTTCATCCTTTCCAATTCGAATCCCCTTGATCTCCTTATGTTGTCTTATTGCTATTGCTAGAACTTCAAGCACTATATTGAAGAGGTATGGAGAGAGTGGACAGCCTTGTCGCGTTCCTGATTTTAGTGGAAAGGCTTTGAGTTTCTCTCCATTCAGTTTGATGTTAGCTGTCGGCTTGCTGTATATTGCTTTTATTATATTTAGGTATGATCCTTGTATCCCCAGTCTCTCCAACACCTTTATCATAAATGGGTGTTGAATTTTGTCAAATGCTTTTTCAGCATCTAGTGAGATGATCATATGGTTTTTTTCTTTCAGTTTATTTATATGATGGATTACATTGATAGATTTGCGTATGATGAACCAGCCCTGCATCTCTGGAATGAAGCCGACTTGATCATAATGGATAATTTTTCTAATGTGCTCTTGGATTCGGTTTGCCAGTATTTTATTGAGAATTTTCGCGTCGATGTTCATGAGTGAGATTGGCCTGTAATTCTCTTTCTTGGTTGTGTCTTTGTGTGGTTTTGGTATTAGGGTAACTGTAGCTTCATAAAAGGAGTTAGGCAATGACTCTTCTGTTTCTATATTGTGGAATACGTTAAGGAGTATAGGTATTAGCTCTTCCTGGAAGTTCTGGTAAAATTCTGCATTGAAACCATCTGGTCCTGGGCTTTTTTTGGTAGGGAGATTTTTGATAACAGCTTCTAATTCTTCGCGACTAACAGGTCTATTTAGATTGTTCACCTGTTCTTGGTTCAACTTTGGTATATGGTACTTATCTAAAAAAATGTCCATTTCTTTTACATTTTCCAACTTTGTGGCATATAAACTTTCATAGTAAGATCTAATGATTCTCTGAATTTCCTCTGTGTCTGTGGTTATGTCCCCCTTTTCATTTCTGATCTTATTAATTTGCATGTTCTCTCTCTGCCGTTTGATTAACTTGGCTAGGGGTTTGTCAATCTTGTTGATTTTCTCCAAGAACCAGCTTTTTGATTCATTGATTCTTTGGATTGTTTTCTCTGTTTCTATTTTGTTGATTTCAGCCCTCAGTTTGATTATTTCCAGTCTTCTAGACCTCCTGGGTGAATCAGCTTCTTTTTTTTCTAGATCTTTCAATTGTGCTGTTAATTCTCCAATGTGTGCTTTCTCCGCTTTCTTTAATTTGGCACTTAGTGCTATGAACTTTCCTCTTAGCACTGCTTTCATAGTGTCCCATAGGTTTGAGTATGTTGTGTCTTTGTTTTCATTAAATTCAAGGAAGAGTTTAATTTCTTTCTTTATTTCTTCCTTGACCCAGGGGTGATTTAGTAGTTGACTGTTCAGTTTCCATGAGTTTGTTGGCTTCCTGGGGGTAGCATTGTTGTTGAATTCTAATTTTAGTCCATGGTGATCTGACAAGACACAGGTAGTTACTAATATTTTTTTGTATCTGTGGAAGTTTACTTTGTTACCGAGTATGTGGTCAATTTTCGAGAAGGTTCCATGAGCTGCAGAGAAAAAGGTATATTCTTTCCTATTTGGGTGGAGTGTTCTATAGATGTCTGTTAAGTCCATTTGATTCAATACCTCCAATAGGTCTCTCAATTCTCTGTTTGGTTTCTGTCTGATTGACCTGTCCATTTGTGAGAGAGGAGTGTTGAAGTCTCCTACTATTAGTGTGTGTGGTTTGATGACCGCCTTGAGTTCTAGAAGAGTTTCTTTTACATATGTGGGTGCCTTTATATTAGGAGCATAGATATTCAGGATTGAGACTTCCTCCTGATGAATTGTTCCAGTTATGAGTATGAAATGTCCATCTCCATTTCTTCTGATTGATTTTAGTTTGAAGTCGATTTTGTTAGATATTAGAATGGCCACGCCCGCTTGTTTCTTAGGTCCATTTGCTTGGAAAACCTTTTCCCAACCCTTTACTCTGAGTAGGTGTCTGTCTTTGTGGTTGAGGTGTGTTTCTTGTAAACAGCAGAATGTTGGATCCTGTTTTCGTATCCAATCTCTAAGTCTGTGCCTCTTTATAGGTGAATTGAGTCCATTGATATTAAGTGATATTAATGACCAGTGGTTGTTGACTCCGGTCATTTTTTTTTTTGTTAGGTAGTAGAGTATATGTGTTTTTCTTCTTTAATTTGTGCTTGTGAATGGTCGCTAGATGTTCGAGTTATTGTAGGCCGTGTTGGGAATGTTGGATTCCTTCGGTAGTGATTTTCCTTCTAATATTCTCTGTAAGGCTGGATTAGTAGCTACGTATTGTTTAAATTTGTTTTTATCCTGGAATATTTTGTTTTCTCCGTTGATAGTGAACAGTAGCTTGGCAGGGTATAGTAGTCTGGGTTTGCATCCATGGTCTCTTAGTTTCTGCAGTACCTCTATCCAGGATCTTCTGGCTTTCATGGTTTCCATAGAGAAATCCGGTGTAAGCCTGATTGGTGTACCTTTATAAGTTACTTGACCTTTTTCCTTTGCAGCTCTTAAAATTTTTTCTTTAATATTTATGTTTTGTGTTTTGATTATTATATGACGCGGGGATGTTTTTTTTCTGATCCAATCTATTCGGTGTTCTGTATGCTTCTTGAACCTTCATAGGAATATCGTTCTTTAGGTTGGGAAAGTTTTCTTCTATAATTTTGTTGAATATATTTTCTGGGCCTTTGATCTGCAGTTCTTCTCCTTCTTCAATCCCTATTATTCTTAGATTTGGTTTTTTTATTGTGTCCCAGATTTCCTGAATGTTTTGTGAAGAGAATTTGTTGGATTTGCCGTTTTCTCTGACCAGAGCATTTATTTTCTCTATGGTATCTTCAGAATCTGAGATTCGTTCTTCTATCTCTTGTATTCTATTGGTTATGCTTGATTCTGTAGTCTCCGCTCGTTTACCTAGGTTTTCCATATCCAGCCGGTTCTCGTTTTGTGTTTTCTTCATTGCCTCCATTTCAGTTTTCAATTCTTGCACTGTTTCCTTTACTTGTTTGATTGTTTTTTCTTGGTTTCTCAGGGTATCACTCACGGATTTACTTATTTCTTCAAACTTTTTGTTATATTTCTCATCCATTTCTATACTCATTTCTTCAAACTTTTTGTTATACTTCTCGACCAGTTCCTTAAGGGAGTTATTCATATCCTGTTTAAGGGACTCTATTGCTTTCATAATGGCACTTTTTTCCACTTCATCTGGGTTAGAGTGTTCAAATCCTTCTGTTGTAGGGTCGTTGGGATCTGATATTTTCATGTTGTTTTTCAGATTGTTGGAGGAGGTCTTGCCTTGGCGTCTGCCCATCTCTTCGTTCAAATGCTCTCTATTGGAGCTTCTGGTATCGGGTCAGGTTCCCTTGTTGGGCAGGGAGTTCACTGATAGAATGCCTACCTTTCCCCAGGCAGGGTATTGAAGCACAGGCACTCCCTCTTTCCGGGATGCCCCTACAGAGCAGGCCCAGTGTGCAAGGCAGCTGAACTGGGGAAATTTTATGGCCTCAGTGGGAGGGGAGAAATATAGAAATTTGTACCTGGATGGAAGCTGGGATGGCAGGCGGGAGAGCCTAGCAGTGTGGACACAGCACTGCAGGCTGACCTGGGAGTCTATGGGGTCGGGGAAAGTCCTAGCTCCTCCTCGCTGGGCCCCTGCCGCGGGCCCGAATCAACTCACCACTCCGAAGGCCCACTGGATGGAAGCTGGGATGGCTGGCGGGAAGCTAGCAGGGTGGAGCAGGTAGAGCAGGCTGACCTGGGGGTCTATGGGGTTGGGGAAAGTCCTAGCTCCCCCTCGCCGGGCCCCTGCCGTGGCCCGAATCAACTCACCACTCGGAAGGCCCTCTGGATGGAAGCTGGGATGGCTGGCAGGAAGCTAGCAGGGTGGAGCCAGCAGGGCAGGCTGACCTGGGAGTCTATGGGGTCGGGGAAAGCCCTAGCTCCCCCTCGCCGGGGCCCCTGCCGTGGCCCGAATCAACTCACCACTCGGGAAGGCCCTCTGGATGGAAGCTGGGATGGCTGGCAGGAAGCTAGCAGGGTGGAGCCAGCAGGGCAGGCTGACCTGGGTGTCTATGGGGTCGGGGAAAGTCCTAGCTCCCCCTCGCCGGGGCCCCTGCCGTGGCCCGAATCAACTCACCACTCGGAAGGCCCTCTGGATGGAAGCTGGGATGGCTGGCGGGAAGCTAGCAGGGTGGAGCCAGCAGGGCAGGCTGACCTGGGAGTCTATGGGGTCGGGGAAAGTCCTAGCTCCCCGATATTTTTATTTTGTAAGAATCACTCCTGAATCAATAGCATTTGTTCTTTATTTCTGTAAGACAGTAAATAAATGACAATGAACTTTAATAATAAGCTTAAATATTCTTTATGGGGTATTTCTAGAACAGTCTGTCAGAGGACAACAAGCTGTAAGACATGACAAAGAAGTAGATTACAGTATGTATTTAGAGTATATTATCGGTTATATTTCAACACAATCACCTGCTATCTGTATTTTTGTTGCTTTCTATTTTCTTATGGTTTTTGTCTGAGGCTATAAGACATTTGATGAGCTATAAGAACTATATTTATCTGCTAGTACAAGGATAAATATTTAGATTACAATTTATGAATTATGCTTATTTAACAAATTGTTGTATATTTCTTCAAGATTAAAATGACACTAGTTCTGTATAGTTGGTTGGTTTTCCAGAACATGACAATTTTTCCTCGTATTTGTGGAGACCTTAAGTCCAATTAGACAGCTATTTCTACCAATAAAGTGTATGTTGCCCTATTAGACCCTTCTGGTTGTTGTGTCATGCTGTCACGAAGACACCAAACATGGCTTTAACCCTTCACTCTCAGAAATGCTGAAGCATCATCAATAGCTTCCTAGTAATGCTTCCTGAAGGTTAATGGTCCAATACATCGACATGACTAGCTTTAAAAGTAATTACCTGTGTATTGGAACGATGTCTCCGTGATTAAAAGACCTGCCATGTAAGTCAGGTAAAATGAGATCTATCCCAGTAGACAACTTACAGGTGTAGAAGCAGTCCTGAGTCCATATAATGATCCAAGAACTCCACATGTGTTGTAGAAAGCATGCCACCTTTATTCAACCCCTACTTTGATTACCCCAATCAGTAATAAATAATAAATAAATAAATAAATAAATAAATGATAATACTCTAATAACTCTATTGTTGCTTCAAGATATCAAGGGAAGTTGAATGAATATCCTTGTGACAATATTTGAATTTTTAGTTTTCTTTTTCTTTTTACTGAAAATAATTTTTTCTCATACAATATATCTTCATTATGGCGTTCCTTTACTCTGCTCCTCCAAGTTCTTCCATACCTCCCTCTCACATGGATTCACTCCCTTTTTGTACCTTCTTAGCTAATAAACAGGCTGCTAAGTGATAATGATAAAATATGACAAAATAATACAAAGTAAGAGAAAAAGCTAGCGTATCAGATTTGGACAAGACAAAGAAACAGGAGGAAAACCGCCTAAGAGTAGGCACAAGAATCAGAGACCCACTCATTTGGAAACTCAGGAATCCCACTGAAAATCCTAATTTGGAATACATACCATACATGCAGAGGAAACTTTCAGGCCACGTGCAGGTTTCTCTCCAGTCTCTGAGTACATATGAGATTTGATCATGTGGAATAAGAGCAGTGGTTCTCCACCTGTGGGTCAGAATCCTTTGTGACCAAATGAACTTTTCACTTGTGTTACATATCAGATATCCAGAATATCATATATTTAAATTACAATTCATGGCCTTGCTATTACTTTGTGAAGAGCAACCTTGGTCTTGGTAACATCTATGGTTTATAGATTCCCAGAGGACCCCATTTGGTCAACATCTAAATTAGATGTAACCCATTACAAGTGGAACTTTCTTTTGATAGCAAGAGTTATTCTGTTAGAACTCTATCTTCTCCATTTTTAGACAATTTCATGTATATTGCTTCCATTTATGTAAGTATTTTAGTTTTACTACCCCTCAAATGGCCCTCAATTTTAGCTTTCTTTCCCCAGGTCCATCCCTTATTCTACAGCCCATCTCTGTTTCACTTGATAGCACTATTATAGACCCCCATTTAGCCATAAACATATAGTCTATCTTTCTTTACCAACAAGATGTGTCGGTACCCCTAGTCACTTAGACTATAATTATCATCTGAATCCATGGATTTTATTTTGGTTATCTCTGACTTAACAGTCAATATCAACACATAAGCAAATATATACCATATTTTCTTTCTGTATCTGGGTTATTTCACTCACAATGAGTATTTTCTAGTTTCATTCAATTGCTTGTGAATTCTATGACACACCCTATTTTTACTGACTAAATAATAGTTCATTGTGTAAATGTATCATATTTTCATTAACAGTTATTCTCTTGAGGAGCATCTATGTTGTTTTGTAATAAAAACTATGATGAATAAAGCTGAAAAGAACACATCTGAGCCAGGATCTTTTTGGTAGGATGAAATGACCTTGAGGATGTACCTAAGGTTAATATAACTGTATCTTGATGTATATTGATTCACATTTTCAAGAAGAACTAACACTCTGATTTCTGTGGGGGTTATACAGGTTTGCACTGCTACTGGCAACAAATGAGTGTTTTCATGGATTTATTTCTTCACCAGCATGAGCTTATACTTGTATTCTTGATCTTAGCCGTTTTGACAGTTGTAAGATGGAATCTTGAAGTAATTTTAATTTGGACAGTTCTTTAAGTGATTTTTCAACTCTTTGAGATATCTCTTTTTGAAAATTCTCTATTTCTATCTGTGCCTCATTCCAAAATAGAGTTCTTTTGATACCATGTTTTTGGGGTTCTTTATATATTTTGGTTATTAGTCCTCTATTGGTTGTGGAGTTTGTAAATGTCATTTTCCTTTTTCTAGGATACTGCCTTGTCTGAATGATGGCATCCTTTTTCTTACTGAAGGTTCTCAGTCTCATTGTTTCCTGCTTATTAATTGATGTTCTTAGGGCATATATTATTGGTGTTCTAATCATAAAGTTATTTCCTATACCAGTGTCTGAATATACTCCCCAGTTCCTCCTCTGTCTGGTTCAGTGTATCCGTTCTTATAATGAGGTCTTTGACACATTTGGAGTTGAGTTTTGTGCAAGGTCCTAAGAATGAATCTATTTGCATTCTTCTATATTCAGTCATCTTGTTTGAAAAGAACCACTTGCTGAAGATGCTGTGATTTTCCAAGTGTGTGTTCCTTGATCTTGAGCAAAAATCAAATGTACACAGTTGCCTGGACTTATCTATGGATCTTCAAATTGATTCCATCAATAAACAGAACATGTTTGTCTTTGTACCAGTAACACTCTGTGCTTGTTACTATAGCTCTGTAGTGCAACTTGATAGTAGACATATTTAGACCTCCAGCAGTTCTTCATTGTTAAGCATTGTTTTAGCTATTCTGTTATTGTGTGTAGGTGTATATGTGTATGTGTGTTCACATTTGAAGCTGAAAATTATCCTCTTAAAATCTGTGTAACTGTATTAGAATTTTGTTGGGGGTTGCATCGAGTCTATAGATTACTCAGTTGGCAGAATGTCCATTTTCCTATATTTATCCTATTGATCCTCAATCGTGAGAGTACTCTCCATCTTTTTATATTTCTTGAATTTCTTTCTTTAATGACTTGATGGTTTTTGTCACACAAAACAGTAAATTGTTTCATTAGAGATACTAAATGATAACTTAACTTATTTGTGTCTATTGTAAAAGATGTTTCCTTCATTTAATTCTCAGTTTGTTTGTCATTTGTATATAACAAGGACACTGACTTTTGTGTTTTTTTATCCATTTACTTTGTTGACAGTGTTTATTAGTGGTAGAAGCTTCCTTGTGGATTTTTCACATCACTTATATATACTATCACATAATCTGCTAATACAGATGCTTGAACATCATCCTTTTCAGTTTGTATCTCCTTACTCTCCTCAACTGTCTTATTACGTTAGGTAAGACTTTAAGCACTATATTAGACAGATATAAAGAGAGTAGACAAGTTTGTGCTTTCTCTGATTTTACTGGAATTGCTTTGCATTTTTCTGCATTAGGGTTGATGCTGACTATGTATTTCCTATAAATTGACTTCATTATGTTAAGTTACGACCCTTGTATCCATGACACTTTTAGAAAAAGTTAGCAGAGTCTTGAGAATCCCTGTTAATTTTTCAAGCTGTCAGTCTCGAGAAGCCAACAGTCACCATGAATCCCAGACATTTATATAATAGAGGCAACCAAGCCCAAAACCTTGAAACTGAGTTACTGCTACCTCTGCATAATGCTAAAGATATTAGACTGTCATTGACTGTCCTAAATTCAACTAGTTTTTCTGTAAAGCATAGGTCTAGTTTTTGTGGGGGCCCTGTCGTCCTTGGTAGCCCACTTACATGTTTGTAATCTCTGAGAAAAGGATGTTGGTATCCTGTGTGGCTGTTATTCAGATATAGTTTCAGTTAGCTTCATGTACACATGATTTCACATCTGATATTTGTTGCAGAGTAGATTGACCAACAGGATATGTGAGGTTTGAGTTCCTGGCCAGGTATTTCTGTATTTGTTACTTCAAAACAGAAGAAATACTTTCTTTGTGAAATACTTAGTTCTCAATTACTCTTGAGTAGTCTCTTATAAAAGAGTAGAATTCTTCTCTTTATATTTCTGACTTTTAGGAATGGCTTCCTCAAGGAATTTATAGTAATGATCAAATTCTTGTATCTCTTTTCACTTTTAATTTCTTTTTATTTTTTTTTCTTGCAGGGTTGAACATGCAGCCCAGTGTATATCAGAATTCACTCCTGAAGAACAAACTGGCCTCAAATATGAGTTCATTCTTCTCCATCTTTCCCAACCCTGGGTTCACATGTGTGCATCATACCACTTCTGTTTAACCATTTTTCTTTATATTTTTAAGCCATAAAAGGTTCATTTCAATTAAGTTCCATCATTGTGGGTAAGTATCAGAGACAGTCGCCCAAGGGAGATAACTGGTCACATTTTATCCATAGTTAATAAACAGAACTCAAAGAACACATATACTTATTCTTTGCCTGTTTATTTTTTCACTTTATTTGTTGAATTTTTCTGATTAGGAAATGGTGTCACTCCCTAAATAGTGACCAAGTCTTCTCACAACTTCTAAACAAAACAGGAAAATATTGTCCAGACATGTTCATAGGCCTCTGTGATTTAGAGAAACTCTCAAACTTTGTCTTGCAGTGAGTATGGATTGTGACAAGTAGATGTTTTAATTAAAAACCCCACTGGTAGAAATAGCAAGATAACACTGCCATTTCCTATTGCCTAAATTTTTTAGAAACAGGTCTCATCACTTCATCTTGCTGTACTAACTACTATTGAGAATATACCTGAGGGACTTTTAGCCGTCAGCACATTATGGATACAGTTGCATATTCATGGTTTTTGATCCACTAGGTAATCACAGGTGCTGTTTGTTAATTTTTGTAATAGTCTTGTCATCAGAGACCAACCTTGCACAGTATTTCTTCCCATCCTTTAACTCTTTTGTTATTTCCACTGGCCACCATTTTTGATGTCCCCTCATCCTTGAAAGGGCTGATATAGATGTTCCACAGTTGGTGTTTGTTTTATATTGTTTTAGATGACTTGAGCTGAAGGGTTTGTTCACATAAAACTTTAGATCACAGCCTCCCCTCACTCTGTTGGTTTCCATTCTTCTCCTAGTTGATTCTCCCTTCTGATTTACCACTACATGGATTCTGTTATCCACCGTTCTTTATTCTCCACTTCACCTATGCTCCCTTCCTCTCTATACCACACCCATCTGGAAGTTTCAGAGATCACCACAAAAAGTGAGGCTTTAATTTTCTCTCTCTCTCTCCTTCTTTCTCTCTCCTTCTCTCTCTTTCTTTCTCTCTCTCTCTTTCTCTCTCTCTCTCTCTCTCTCTCACACACACACACACACAGAATGACACATATGTATGAATATGCTCTAAAGACTCTATACTTTGTTAAGTAACCTAAAATATTAATGAACTTTAAGCTAATACAGGTAGCCTACTTTCTCAAAAGAAATGACATGTACTTTGCACTGAGTTTTGATGTCATTATACTTCCTTTTTCTCTAGAGCATGTATTACACCAGGAAACTTGTTTCCCTCAAAGCATACTATTTTTCATTGTGCATAAAATAAACTGCTTGGGATCAGAGTCAAGAAGTCTGTAACAGCAGGCTAAGTCATGATGAACTGTGTTTCCTCATCGCCTCTCGAGGTTGATTTCTCTGCTACCCGTAGTATTTGCAGGAATTTGCACAGCTGACAACAAGTCTAAAGGTCCAAGACCTCAGAAGAGGGCAGAAAGTTTTTTTTAAATAGAAATCAAGGGTTCGTGGAACTCCTCCCAAGGTTCATGACCAAAAGTGAGCATGGAATTAACACAGATTTTAATCTGTATTATAGACTAAATCATTGCACAATTATCAGATGTTTACTAAGATTCAAAGTAAGAGGAACAAAATACTCAGAACAACATCTCTGTCACTTTATTCACATAGAAACCAGTGTATGGAGAGCTTAAAAAGGGAGACAAAATGCCTGTCAATTGTTCTCCAAGCCAGAACAGTAAGATTTTGCTTGCAACCTCTCAGGTAAAAAAAATGCAAAAGGTAAAGGAGAGAGAGAGAGAGACAAGAGACAGAGAGACAGAGAGAGACAGAGAGACAGAGAGACAGAGAGACAGAGAGTAAATGTTCTGCTAGACGCCTCAGGCAGGTGGTCCAAATGGACTTTACATTTGCTCAGATTCCAGGACGGTCACACCCATTCAGAAGTCACCTTCCAAACCAATCTGAGTGGAACCATTTTATCCAGATGCACCACTCTTGATTATGTGCATGAAGGGATTGTAAGTCAACACACCCTGGATACAGTTGCGCATTTATTTATAGATCCATCAGGTAATCACAGTTCCTGTGAGTTCAAGTGTGCAACAGACATGTAATGAACAGTGGTCAGCCTCTCACAACACACCTCCCCATTCTCTGGCTCTTTCATTCTTTTCACTGCTTCCCCTTTTGTGCTGTTTCTGGAGATATTCAAGGGGCTGATGTAGATTTGGTAAGTTGTCAGTTTGTGGGGGGAGTTAGGGAGATAAATCACTTTTGAATACGATCAAAATAAATTGTATGCATGTATGAAATATAAAATTCTCTGGCAAATGAATGGACCTTGAAAAGTTCATCCATCCTCAGTGACATAACCCAGCCCCAGGAAGAAAAAACATGGTACATACTCACTTATAAGTTGGTATTAGCCCTAAAGTAAAGGATAACCATCCTGTAAACTAAAGACCCAAATAATTTAAGTAACAACGTGACTTGGAATGGCATGAATCTCATTGTGAAGGGGGAATGAATATCAGGTAAATATGAGGGAGGAGTCTTGATGGGAATGGGCATGGGAACAGTAAGGAAATCAGGTGGAAGGAGGCTGGATAGAGAGAGTATTGGGAACGACAACTGGAATCAGGAGCATCTTTGGGATGAATCTGAAACCTAGTGCAATGAAAATTCCCAGAAATCTGTGAGTGTGATCTTAGCTAAGAATCCTAGTGATGGAGGATTCAGAGTCTCAATCAACCACGTCCTGTTACTAGATATGATCAGTGGAGCGATTGGGACCCCAACAAGTTCCATAACTTTGACCTATTATTTGCTCTGCCTACAAGATATGATGGATGAAAGGTGGCACAGAAATTGTGGGAGTGGCCAACCAATGACTGATCCAAATTGAGACCTGTAACATGAGAGGTAGTCTTCCCCTAATACTGTCTGGAAGGCATGAACCCAGAGGCTGGACAGCCCAGAGATCTATGATAGAACCAAACATGACTGACAAAAACTGTCAATGAAATGATTCTTTATGATATTATTCTATATTCATAGATTTTTGCCTAGCCCAATTGTCATCAGAGAGGCTTGGTTAAGGAACACATGCAAACATGCAGAGAACTATATCCAAACCTTTGGCAGACTCAAGGAATGAGTTGGAAGAGAAGGGTGAAGGATTATGAGAGCCAGGGTGGTAAAGTACAACACAAAAAACTACAGAATTAATTATCTTGAGTTCACAGTGGGTCATAGAGAGTGAACCACCAAACAGAGAGCTTGTATGGGACTGATCTAGGGTACCCACACATGTTACAGCTGTTAAGCTGGGTCTTCTAGTGTGTCTCTGACAGTGTTATGCACTTTTTAGACACTTTGCTCTTACTGGGTTGCCTTGTGGAGCTTCAATAGGAGAGAAGGTTTCAGGTGTTACTGCAACTTGATATACTCTGGCTGGATGATACCCATAGGA
Organism: Myodes glareolus; assembly: GCF_982192425.1. Lineage (NCBI taxonomy): Eukaryota > Metazoa > Chordata > Mammalia > Rodentia > Cricetidae > Myodes > Myodes glareolus. The sequence continues at coordinate 73,214,870 of NC_142026.1, forward strand.
GGTCTGCCCTTTTCTGAATAGAAAGGAGGAGGAGTTGAAGGAGGAGATGGGAAGTTGACTGGAGGGGTTGGGAGGGTAAACCATGATTGGGCTGCAAAAATATTAATTATTAAAAATACTTTAAATTAAAGTAAAAAACGAAATTTTCTTCAAATAAAAAATCTCACAATAAGGATACCATTTTATTCCGTCTCCTGCTCTTCTTTCTAGATTTCATTCTCTCTCTCTCTTTCTCTCTCTCTCTCTCTCTCTCTCTCTCTCACACACACACACACACACTAACAAAACATGCACATACATTTTAATACACATTTGTAATAGTGAAAGCCAATATGCTAACCTAAAAAATTAATAAAAATGAAAAAGTTAAAATATAATTTTAATTTAAATTATATAATACAAAGTAATTAAATAATGTAATTTTAATCTAGTTTTTACATCTAAAATTGTGCAGTATTTACCATTTAGAATCTGGCTCACTTTGCTAAACATTATTTCCATTTACATCTATTTTCTTGAATTAGATTTTTTTCCTTATTTATTTATTTAAAGAAATTTCACTTCCTCCCCTCCTCCCAATACCCTCCCGCTCCCCCCACTCCCTCTCCTCCTCCCTCACCATTCCCAAGAGCAATCAGGGTTTCCTGCCCTGTGGAAAATCCAAGTTCCTCCCCCCTCCCTTCAGGTCCAGGAAGGTGAGCATCCAAACAGACCAGGATCCCAAAAAGCCAGTCCATGCAGATGAAACAAGACCCAGTGCCATTGTCAATGGCTTCTCAGTCAGCCCCCATGTCAGCCACATTCAGAGAATCTGGTTTGATCACATGTTCGTTCAGTCCCAGTCCAGCTGGCCTTGGTGAGCTCTGATTCAATCAGTCCCCTTGTATCAGTGGGTGAACGCACCTTTCGCGGTCTTGACTTCCTTTTTCATGTTCTCCTTCCTTCTGCTTTTCATTTGGACCTTGGGGGCTCAGTCCAGTGCTCCAATATGGTTCTCCGTCTCTATCTCCATCCATCGTCGGATGAAGGTTCCCTCTGGTTCTGCTTTCCTTGCTCACAATCTCCCTCCCTCTGCTTCTCATTTGGACCTAGGGAGTTAAGTCCAGTGTTCCAATATGTGTCTCTGTCTCTATCTCCATCCTTCCCCATATAAAGGTTCTGTGGTGACATGTAAAATATTCATCAGTATGGTTATGGGCCAAGGCCAGTTCAGGCACCCTCTCCTCTGCTGCTCAGAGAACAATCTGGGGACCTCTCCTTGGGCCTGGGAACTCCTCCAGAATCAAGTCTCTTGCAAACCCTAAAATGGCTCCCTTAGTTGAGAGATAAACTTCCCTGCTCCCATAACCATCCTTCCTCCCTCCAACCTCCCATTCCCCCAAGCCATCTCCAATACTCCCCTTCTCCCCTCTTCCTAACCATCTCTCCTTACTTCTACTCCCCACCCCCCCACGCCTGTGCACCCAAGTTTGCCTGGCAATCTTGTCTACTTCTAATATCCAGGAGGATAACTATATGATTTTTTTCAGGTTCACCTTCTTATTTAGCTTCTCTAGGATCACGAATTATAGACTCAAAGACCTTTAACTATGGCTAGAATCCACTTATGAGTGAGTACATACCATATTCCTCTTTTTGGGTCTGGCCTACCTCACTCAGTAAAGCGTTTTCTATTTCCATCCATTTGCATGCAACATTCAAGATGTCATTGTTTTTTACAGCTGAGTAAAACTCTAATGTGTATATGTTCCACACCTTTTATAACCATTCTTCTATTGAGGGGCACCTAGGTTGTTTCCATGTTCTGGCTATTACAAAAAGTGCTGCTATGAACATAGTTGAACAAATACCTTTGTAGTTTGATAGGGCATCTCTTGGGTATATTCCCAAGAGTGGAATTGCTGGGTCCTGAGGGAGGTTGACTCCCAGTTTCCTGAGAAACCGCCACACTGATTTCAGATTTCCACAGTGGCTACACAAGTTTGCATTCCCACCAACAATGGATGAGTGTTCCTCTCACTCCACATCCTCTCCAGCATAGGCTGTCATTGGTGTTTTTGAGTTTGGCTATTCTGACAGGTGTAAGATGGCATCTCAAAGTGGTTTTGATTTGCATTTCCCTGATCGCTAAGGAGGTTGAGCATAACCTTAAGTGTCTTCTGGCCATTCGAAGATCATCTGTTGTGAATTCTCTGTTCAGTTCAGTACCCCCCTTTTTGATTGGGTTAATTAGAGTTTTAGTGTCTAGTTTCTTCAGTTCTTTGTATATTTTGGAGATCAGACCTTTGTCTGATGAGGGGTTGGTGAAGATCTTCTCCCAGTCCAAAGGTAGCCTTTTTGTCTTACTGACAGTGTCCTTTGCTTTACAGAAGCTTCTCAGTTTCAGTAGGTCTCATTTATTCATTGATTCTCTTATTGTCTGTGCTACTGTGGTTCTACTTAGGAAGTGGTCTCCGGTGCCTATATCTTGTAGACTACTTCCCACTTTCTCTTCTATCAGGTTCAAAGTGGACGGATTAATGTTGATGTCTTTAATCCATTTGGACTTGAGTTTTGTGCATGGTGATAGATATGGATCTACTTTCATTCTTCTACAGGTTGACATCCAATTATGCCAGCACCATTTGTTAAAGATGCTTTCCTTCTTCCATTGTATACCTTTAGCTCCCTTGTCGAAAATTAGGTGTTCATAGGTTTGTGGGTTAGTATCCAGGTCTTCTATTTGATTCCATAGGTCGACTTCTCTGTTCTTTTACCAATACCAAGCTGTTTTCAATACTGTAGCTCTGTAATAGAGTTTGAAGTCAGGGATGGTAATGCCTCCAGAAGTTCCTTTATTGTATAAGATTGTTTTGGCTATCCTGGGTTTTTTGTTTTGCCATATAAACTTGATTATTGTTCTCTCAAGGTCTGTGAAGAAGTTTGATGGGATTTTGATGGGAATTGCATTGAATCTATAGATTACTTTTGGTAGAATTGCCATTTTTACTATGTTGATTCTCCCAATCCAAGAGGAGGGAAGGTCTTTCCATTTTCTGGTATCCTCCTCAATTTCTTTCTTCAAAGACTTAAAGTTCTTATCAAATAGGTCTTTTACTTCCTTGGTTAGATTTACCCCAAGATATTTTATGCTATTTGTGGCTATCGTGAAAGGTGATGTTTCTCTGATTTCCCTCTTTGCTTCTTTATTCTTTGTGTATAGGAGGGCAACCGATTGTTTGGAGTTGATCTTATATCCTGCCAAATTACTAAAGGTGTTTATCAGCTGTAGGAGTTCTTTGGTAGAATTTTTGGGGTCGCTTATGTACACTATCATATCGTCAGCAAATAACGAAAGTTTAACTTCATCCTTTCCAATTCGAATCCCCTTGATCCCCTTATGTTGTTGTTGTCTTATTGCTATTGCTACAACTTCAAGCACTATATTGAAGAGGTATGGAGAGAGTGGATAGCCTTGTCGTGTTCCTGATTTTAGAGGAAGGGCTTTGTGTTTCTCTCCATTCAATTTGATGTTAGCTGTCGGCTTGCTGTATATTGCTTTTATTATATTTAGGTATGATCCTTGTATCCCCAGTCTCTCCAACACCTTTATCATAAATGGGTGTTGAATTTTGTCAGATGCTTTTTCAGGATCCAATGAAATGATCATATGTTTATTTTCTTTCAGTTTATTGATATGATGGATTACATTGATAGATTTGCATATGTTGTACCAGCCCTGCATCTCTGGGATGAAGCCTACTTGATCATATTGGATATTTTTTCTAATGTGTTCTTGGATTCGGTTTGCCAGTATTTTATTGAGAATTTTCACGCCAATGGTCATGAGGGAGATTGGCCTGTAATTCTCTTTCTTGGTTGTGTCTTTTTGTGGTTTTGGTATCAGGGTAACTGTAGTTTCATAAAAGGAGTTTGGCAATGACTCTTCTGTTTCTATATTCTGGAATACATTAAGAAGTAAAGGTATTAGCTCTTACTGGAAGTTCTGGTAGAATTCTGCGTTAAAACCATCTGGTCCTGGGCTTTTTTTGCTTGGGAGATTTTTGGTAACAGCTTCTAATTCTTAGTGACTAACAGGTTTATTTAGATTGTTCACCTGGTCTTGGTTCAACTTTGGTATATGGTACTTATCTAAAAAAATGTCCATTTCTTTTACATTTTCCAACTTTGTGGCATATAAACTTTCGTAGTAAGATCTAATGATTCTCTGAATTTCCTCTGTGTCTGTGGTTATGTCCCCCTTTTCATTTCTGATCTTATTAATTTGCATGTTCTCTCTCTGCCGTTTGATTTGTTTGGATAGGGGCTTGTCGATCTTGTTTATTTTCTCCAAGAACCAGCTTTTTGATTCATTGATTCTTTGGATTGTTTTCTGTGTTTCTATTTTGTTGATTTCAGCCCTCAGTTTGATTATTTCCAGTCTTCTACTCCTCCTGGGTGAATCAGCTTCCTTTTTTTTCTAGAGCTTTCAAGTGTGCTGTTAATTCTCCAATGTGTGCTTTCTCTGTTTTCTTTAATTGGGCACTTAGTGCTATGAACTTTCCTCTTAGCACTGCTTTCATAGTGTCCCATAGGTTTGGGTATGTTGTGTCTTTATTTTCATTAAATTCAAGGAAGACTTTTATTTCTTTCTTTATTTCTTCTTTGACCCAGGGGTGATTTATTAGTTGACTGTTCAACTTCCATGAGTTTGTTGGCTTCCTGGGTGTAGCACTGTTGTTGAATTCTAACTTGAATCCATGGTGGTCTGACAAGACACAGGTGGTTACTTATGTTTTTTTGTATCTGTGGAAGTTTGCTTTGTTACCGAGTATGTGGTCAATTTTCGAGAAGGTACCATGGGCTGTAGAGAAGAAGGTATATTCTTTCATATTTGGGTGGAATGTTCTATAGATGTCTGTTAAGTCCATTTGATTCAGTTCCTCCAATAATTCTCTTATTTCTCTCTTAGGTTTCTGTCTGATTGACCTTTCCATTGGTGAGAGTGGTGTGTTGAAGTCTCCTACCATTAGTGTGTGTGGTTTGATGACTGCCTTGAGTTCTAGAAGAGTTTCTTTTACATATGTGTGTGCCTTTATATTAGGAACATAGGTATTCAGGATTGAGACTTCCTCCTGATGAATTGTTCCTGTTATGAGTATGAAATGTCCATCTCCATCTCTTCTGATTGATTTGAGTTTGAAGTCGATTTTGTTAGATATTAGAATGGCCACACCCACTTTTTTCTTATGTCCATTTGCTTGGAAAACCTTTTCCCAACCCTTTACTCTGAGTAGGTGTCTGTCTTTGTGATTGCGGTGTGTTTCTTGTAAACAGCAGAATGTTGGATCCTGTTTTTACAACCAATCTCTAAGTCTGTGCCTTTTTATAGGTGAATGGAGTCCATTGTTATTAAGTGATATTAATGACCAGTGGTTGTTGACTCCGGTCATTTTTTTGGGTGGGGGTAGTAGAGTGTATGTGTTTTCCTTCTTTGAGTTGTGCTTTTGAAGGGATACTAGATGTCTGAGTTATTGTAGGCAGTGTTGGGAATGTTGGATTCCTTGGGTTGTGATTTTCCTTCTAATATTCTGTTTAAGGCTGGATTTGTAGCTACGTATTGTTTAAATTTGTTTTTATCCTGGAATCTTTTGTTTTCTCCGTTAATAGTAAACCATATCTTGTCTGGGTATAGTAGTCTGGGCTTGCATCCATGGTCTCTTAGTTTCTGCAGTACCTCTATCCAGGACCTTCTGGCTTTCGTGGTTTCCATAGAGAAGTCTGGTGTAAGTCTGATAGGTTTACCTTTATAAGTTACTTGACCATTTTTCTTTGCAGCTCTTAATATCCTTTATTTAATCTGAATGCTTTGTGTTTTGATTATTATATGGCGAGGGGATGCTTTTTTCTGATCCAGTCTATTTGGTGTTCTGTATGCTTCTTGAACCTTCATAGGAATATCGTTCTTTAGGTTGGGAAGTTTTCTTCTATAATTTTGTCGAATATATTTTCTGGGCCTTTGATCTGCAATTCTTTTCCTTCTCCTACCCCTATCATTCTTAGATTTGTTTTTTTTTATTATATCCCAGATTTCCTGAATGTTTTGTGATGAGAATTTGTTGTATTTGCTGTTTTCTTTGGTCAGAGCATTTATTTTCTCTATGGTGTCCTCAGAGTCTGAGATTCGTTCTTCTATCTCTTGTATTCTATTAGTTATGCTCGTTCCTGAATTCTCTGTTTGTTTACCTAGATTTTCCATATCCAGCCGGCCCTTAGTTTGTGTTTTCTTCATTGCTTCCATTTCAGTTTTCAATTCTTTAACTGATTCCATTACATGTTTGATTGTTTTTTCTTGGTTTCCCATGGTATCGTTTACGAATTTACTCATTCTTCAAACTTTTTGTTATAATTCTCTTCCGTTTCTTTACTCATTTCTTCAATTTTTTTGTTATATTTCTCTTCTATTTCTTTAATTGAGTTATTCATATCCTGTTTAAGAGACTCTATTGCTCTCATAATGACACCGTTTTCCACTTCTTCTGGACTAGGGTGTTCAAGTCCGTCTGTCGTAAGATCACTGGGATCTGGCATTTTCATGTTTTTTTTCAGATTGTTGGAGGAATTCTTGCATTGGCACCTGCCCATCTTTCCCTTCAGATGCTCTCCAATGGCTCTTCCCTCTGCTGGGTCTTCTGCTACAAGACTAGTGCCCCTTGCTGGCCAGGAATCACTTTGCCTACAGTCCTACCTTGCTCCAGGCAGGCTATTAAAACAAAGGAACTCACTCCCATTTGTACTCACCGCCCTGTCTCGGTGGCACCCACACAGGCTGAGTTGGAGGATTTTATGCCCCGAAAAAGGGAGAGAGGAAGGGAAGGGATTCCTGGCTGAAAGCTGAGATGGAGTAGGAGGAGAGAGGGTTTAGCTGGGGGAAACCACCCCTTCGGAATACTCAGAAAGATAAGGATGGTGGGAAAATTGTATGTTCCCTTACTGGGCTTCTGTGGCGGGTCAGGAGCACACTCACCCCTCCATTGTATCTTCTGCTACAGGATCAGTGCCACTTGCTGGTCAGAAATCTCCCTGCCTGCAGTCTTACCTTGCTGCAGGCAGGCTATTAAAACAAAGGAATTCCCTCCCGTTTGCACTCACTGCCCCATCGAATTAGATTTTTTTATATTGCATAAAATTTTCAAGTCACATGACAATAAAGCACCTCTCTGCTGCATTCTTTGAAGACAATTTCTATTAAAGAGATTTCAAATAACATTCCTTCTTCAGGATTTCACAGTCTCTGTAACCTTAACTCTTGGGAAGTTGAAACAGGAAAACCCAAAGTTGGAGGGTACTTAGAAAGTCCCAGTTTCAAATCAATAGACAGACAGACAGACCGACCGAAACACAAAAATGTACCTCACAGCACTGGTATTAAAATCCAAAAGGGAACATATGGGACAATGTCCTAGTTGTTTTTTGTCAACTTGACACAAGCTAAAGTCACTTGGGAAATTGGACTTTGAATCAAGAAAATGCATCCACATGATAAGTCTATAGGCAAGTTTGCTGGACATTTCCTTGATTCATGGTTGATGTGAGGAGGTTTAGACTACTATGATGGTGTCACTATTTGGCAGGTCACCCAAAATTGTACAACAAAGTAGGCTGAATAAGGCATGAGGAATGATCCAGTATGTGATGAACCTTTCATTGTATCTGCTTCAGTTGCTGCCTCCAGGTTCCTACTTTGACTTCGCAGAATGGATTGTGATCTGGGTTTGTGTAAGAAATGTAATCCAAACAGTTACTTTAACCCAATTAGCTTTAGGTCATGGGGTTTTATAATAGCTCTAGAAATTATATTTAAGATTGTTACTGTGTACATACCTTGTATCACTCTGGTGAGATGTGAGCAAACATCTGTTGATCCCAGTTAGGGAACCCAAGACAGATCCAATAAATGATCCACCTAGGACTATTTTGGTGAACTAATGCATTTACTAGGATTGTTTTTTAGGATTATGATGTTATGGGTGTGAGTGTTGTTCAGAGATTCAACAGTCTGGAAACTAACACATTTTAATAAAGCAGAGACTTTTATTCATATCCTGACAACAGGTATACAACTAGGACAAGGGATTCCAAAATGCAGCCCCTGACACCTCAGTCAGGTGATTTTAAAGGCAAGCACATAAAGTTACACTCTGTCTACATGAAAGCAGAAGGCTGTCTGGTACAAGGGAAGCTTTTATTTATAGAAACAGAGAGAGTAGCTTTCCTAAAATTATACATGACCAGTCAATTACAAAAATGAACCACTAGCAAGCTTTAACATTTCAAGTACAATTTTTCTTTATAGTTATCCTAAGTACAAAAATGTAAAACTTTTAAACATAGAGGTAGTCATCGATATAACACTAACAATCCTAATGAATGAGGAGATAATTAAAGGAGCATGGGTGACTTAAAGGTGGCTGTACTTCCAGAATCTTGCGCCAAAATGGATGATGCTGCAGGAAAACTCTTTATGTGGGCCTTCTTCACTTCCTTTCCGATATCCGGGTCAATTGGAGGGTCTTCTCTTCTTTGCTATTATAATTACACATACATTTTTTGGGGGGAAGGCACTTGTGGAAATGTGTGTGAGTCTTGTATGCTTCAGGATCTTCCTTGTGAGGTTTTGTTTACTACCTGAGTCTTAATGATTTCTCTTCCAAAAGGCTTCAATTGACATGAATTAATTTTTCAGGGGCACAGTAATAGAAATATAGGAGAAGAAGATGGTGTCTTACCTTAGTCACATTCTAGAAAATATTTTTCAATAGAGATGTCTACATTGAAAGATTAAAGAAACACATGGATGCCTCTGATGTGAGAAGATTTTGACAAAGAGCATATTGGATACACAAAACAGTATATGCTAAAACCCAGTGTTAAGTGTGGGCTTCTGGAAGGATATCAGCAGGAGTAGTTGACAGCCAAAATAGGAATATGGGTGTGATTATGATCAAAATATAGATACATATAAGAAAATATCATGAGAATCAGTATGATGTATACATTATTGCATATGAGTAATATATACTAATAAAAATAATGAGCCTCTTGCTGATATGGAATTGTGAGATACACAAATGTTACAGCTTCAAGTAGGTCCAGAGAATATAGCTAATTAGGTTTTACAGGTTGACATAAACGAAAAGGATTAAATACCCATAGACTGTAGAAGATATTTTGACTTATGTTCAAAAGAAAAGTAAGAACTATAATACTTTTAAATAAAGAAATGACACATTCATTTCTATGCTGGAATAATGACAGATGGTCCTGAAGTTAGAGATCTCTGCCCCATGATTCCAGCAATTGTTTCATTGCATTTGCTAGTTTTTGCTGCCATAAGGGCTGTGTTCTCCACAGAAGAATTCTTCAGAACTTCCTTTAGAACTCATGTCCTATAGACAGTCTTTGTTCTCAACTTATCATTTCATAACTTCCATGTACACAGTGGTATCTGTGGATAATTCCTGAGGCTTCTGGCAATTAGGCATGATCAATTGTTGTTTGAATGTCCCCTGAAAAAATTCTGTGTATGTCACCTCCAGCATTTCTTTTCTTTCATGTTCCTAGAAAGAGGTAAATGTTAAGTGATGTTGTATGCACATGTTATTACAGAGCATGAGGGAATGCAGGCCTCATCGTATATGGAAGAGGGTGGGTACATGAGGGCCTATGTGTTGCATGCCCTTTTTGGTCATACATGGCTGCATTTTTAAGGGGCAGATGTAATTAGTAACATCCAAGAAAGCATTACTGCAAGTTCATTTCAAATACCAATGTATTAATGAGAGATATGGTAAAACCCAAGTTGTCTCTTCTTCCCCAGAGCAGAATCAGCTGTTCTGCATCTCTGTGTTCTAAGCTCCATCTCATCATATCGCTACACTGCTAGTTCTCTCTTCAGTGCTCCTTCTCTCTCTTTCATAATCCTTCTCCTGGATATTAGCCTGCTTTGAATGTGAATATACAATGAGGATCTAGTCCCTAGTCTGAGGGCTGAGGGAAAGAACAAGGGCTTAACTTTTCCATTGGTAAAGCCATACCTCATTGACCCTGTCCTGGGATAAGTAAATGAAGACCACACACCTGCATTCCTTCAGGCTCAGTTTCTCATGCTACTCAGATGACATTCACTGATTCCTTCCCGATATTTATTCCTCTTGGCAGAGCACCAAGAATGAATGATGAACATGAGGAAGACAATCGTCATGAAAAATAACACTCTAATCAGAATATGCAGGAGTCCGTGATTATCTGCTGAAAAATATGAATCCAATAAGTTGTCAGTCTTTGGATTAGTATTAGATTGCCTAATATTTAATGATAGAAGGATAAGTAATCGGCTATTAATTTTGAGGACAAGATTCTTGAAGAATAACTGCTCTTATTCAACTAAATGCACACAGTATTAAACTGATTCCTAATGACCTTTCTTTAGACTACTATATTAATGCATCTCTCAGCCCTCAGCAGGGAAGTTTATATTTGCAATAGGTGATCAGTACAGATACCCACAACTTGCTAAACTGCAGAGAATAAAACACTGTGGAATGCTTGGCTCTAAATGGAACATTTACATCACTTCCATTTCTATAACTCTTCAGTGTTCATTGTAGAAAACAATTGGGTCAAAATTAGCTGGATGAGCTTGATAATAATTACCAAGAAGACTGTGTTGTGAACATAGGAGGACTGTAGTGGTATTTTGAAGAGGGTTCTCCTTTGTCTGCTGTGAATACCATTGGTTAACAAAGAAGCTGTTTTGGGCCTGTGATAGGGTAGAGCAGAGCTGGGAAGGGAAACTAAATGAAGGCTGGGAGAAATAAGGTAGAGTCAGAGAGAAACCATGTAACCTTGCTAGACACAGGTGCCGGAAACTTTACCCAGTAAGCAACGTGGTGATACACAGATTACTAGAAATGGGTTCAATTTAAGAGTTAGTCAATAATAAGCTAGAACTAGTGGTTCAAGAAATGATTTAATTAATACAGTTTCTGTGGGATTATTTCAGGTCTGACCTGCTAAATGATTGGGAAACAAACAAGTGGTCTTCCTACAACAACATTTCATTTGTATTTAATAAATAAAGTTTGCCTGAAGATCAGCTGAAAAACAAGCCCACTGGTCAGCCTTACAGATCAGGCAGTGGTAACACACACCTTTAATCTTAGTAACCACATTAGTTTGTCATAGAAACATGGTGCTGCATACCTTTAATCCTAGTGGTACATGCCTTTAATCCCAGTCTTGGAGAGGATTATAAAACGGGAGAAGAGAGCTCTCAGACATAGTCTCATTCTGAGATTCATGGAGGCAGGATTAACATTTTGGACTGGGTTGTGGTGGTAAGAGTCAGTGGCTGGCTGCTTTGCTTTTCAGACCTTCAGGTTGAACCCCAATTTCTGTCTCTTAGTTGTTACTAATCGTGCCTCATAGGAAAGTTGCATGTTTGTACTCAAAAGCAGTTATGACAGCATGCACAAGATCAGTAGATGCTCAAGTCAGACCAAATCCCATGATGCAGTGGGGATGAGGACATCAAGTTCCACTTTTAGTCAAGGAGATATAGGCAAACAATAACTGCTAGGAACATTAGTTTCAAGAGAGTTGCTACAAGTAAGGTGGCCATGCTCCAGTGCTGAGTCGCACATCCACGAATATATGGTCATCACAAATCGAACTTCATGTATAAAAAAATATAACAGAGTTTGGTAAGTAGGTTCAGGAGGAGTTGAGAAAGTGGGTGAACATGATCAAAGCACACTGTTTAAAATTATCAAAGAACCAATACATGTAAAATTATGTACTAGATGGCACATGTCATGTTACTATGTGTTCTGTGTTTTAGCATATAAAATTCTACTAGTAAAACTAATAATAAAAAATTTATCTAAAAATAAATATAATATATACTATATATGGTATCAATGGCAGTAAGGAGGAACCTTTCAAAACACCCTGGGCTCTGTTACTGTCTGTACTACAAAATGTTTTATGATTATTCTTTAGTTATATGTTCCCATGGTTTCAGAGTATAAAATCCTGAGCAGACAGTCCTTCATCTTGCATGAAGAATTGTGCAGGGGGATGGTACTGATACAATTCCATTGCCAATCAGCGTCATTCCCTTAATTTGTCAAACTGGAATACCATGAAACTTTAAATTTATCTCTTGCAGCTTCCTTGTATGTAACTTCTACTTCATGTGACATGTGCATGAGTATTCCATCTCATCAACTTTACACCACTAACAGGAAAAGGATAGATCATGTGTTTAGAGTCTTAACCTGAGATTCACACCAGTGCTCAGCCAATCTGCTTTGGAACTTACAAATCTACAACATCCCTGAACCAAACAATAATTCTCCAAAAGGAAAAATGTGAAGTCAAGGCTATTCCATCACAGTTTGTGTGTGTGTAATATAATCCTTTCTGCTTGCTTCCTTACTCTTTTATGTCTGATCGCCCCTCTCTAGGATAAACAGAGTTAGAATTAGCACTTCACTGTTGTTTGGATGAAAGTGAAAATTATTCTTTCTGATCACTTACAGGGGTCTCAGGTGCAGAATTAGAGGTGATGAGTCCCTAAAGAACTCATTCTGCCCCTAAATAACTACTGATTTTTGCAGAGTTTGAGAATCAGAGAAAGATATTGCGGCTAAGATTACAGAGCTGTGAGGCCGCTGACACAGCACATGAACCCAGGAGATTTTCTTTGTCTATGGTTCAAATAAAGAAGAGGAATAATTTACTCACTAGTGTAGTCTGATTATGTGCATTAAGGACAATTCTGGGTGAGTTTACTAGAGACTGGGAACGGGAGAAGGAGATAGAGGTCAATGATGGCATCTGTCTTCCTCTTATGGAAAGTCCTTTCAGGTTTGTCAGTGACCAACAACCATTTCACTCCTTAGGTCTGAATATCAGTGTGTTACAGGATGTCTTTATGTGATGTACTTAAAGAATGCCACTCTGTCCTTGGATTTCATGTTTTTATGAGACAATAGGAATACTGTGGGGAGATCTTTGTGACTGAGATATCAGGAGGAGTGCTCCATATATGCTCTGTCCAATTGATCCCAACCTCATCCAATAAGAGTCTATCCTGCCTTCCTTCTATATCTCTCTTGTACAGAGAGGTCCCAGGGTGTCTGGCCAAGCAAGGTAAGCATTGATTGGAAAGCTCCCTATCTATCATTTTATAATCAGATACCCTTTCTCAAATTTCATCTGCTTCTTGAAAGTTTTAATTGAAGTATAATTTAGATCCCTTCCCACATCTTTTCATCTCTCCAAACCCTTCCAGAAATTCTTTCTCCAAGATATCCTATACCCCCACCACTCTTAAGTTGATAGCCACTATTTCTTTGATTATTACTGTTCTATGTGTTAATGTGTGTACATATTGTTATATAGTGTAATGTCTTATTTATATAGCTTGCTGAGTACATCATTGTTTTAGTACACACCACACACACACACACACACACACACACACACACACACACACACACACACACACACCAGGACTCATGGCAATGCTTCTTTCAAACTTCCTATGAGATTTTCTCTCCATTATCAGTAGGATGCTTCTCACACATGACTTTAGGATTTTATTAATCTCAAAACATGAGATACTGATGAGGTTTTCTTACCTATGACAGAAAGGTAAATTGGGTCACTTGGTGATGACCACACAAAGCAGGAGTTCCTGAAAGAGCCATAGCATCTATAGTTCTCTTCCTGTATCACAGGATCAAGAAGGAAGTTGGCATGGAATGTTCCATTGTGACTCTGAACTGCAGGCAATCCAAGTACCTGAGGTACCCCTTTCCTGGACAGATGGAACATGTCAAAATGATGGTCAGAGGTGCAGGACAAGGTCATGTTCTCTCCTGGCATCACTACAGGGTCCATCATGGCTGACAGAGTAGGTTTTTTGTATAAACCTGGAAGAAAAGTGGCAGAAACAGTTATAGGGGCAGTTCCTTGTCACTGTGCTCCTTAGTGTTCCATTTTCCTGCTTCCATTTCTGTGATCTCTCTCTCTTTTTCTCTACATTTCTCTCTGCCTCTCTATTCCTCTTCCTCTGTCTTCTTCAGTCTTATCTTACTGAGTCTCTGACTTCACTGTGTTACACCATTTTGCTTTTTGAGAGTTTCTTTGTCTAGTTGCATTCATTGGTTCATGACCTGTGTCTTTTAAAAGTATTTTATTCATATATTTTAATAGTATATATTAGTTGACCTGTTTATGAAATACTTTTACAGACAATGTATTTTATTAATTTTTACAAACCTTTTTGCTTTCTTAAAGTAAAATATAGTTACCTAGTTCATGCCCTCTTTGTTTTTGCTGTTTCTATATAGATCTATATATTTATGAAAGTATATTATTTATCATATTAACACTAGTATTTTATATTATCCTTCAACTTCTGATTCACTTCTCTTTCACACTTGTTCTTCCTTATACCTTCAGGTTTTCCAAATGTTTTGTCAATCAGAGTGTTTAATTAGAGGTACTTACTATTTTGTTTTAATTGTGACATAAAGCAATGGACTTCATTAAGACATCATCATACAGTCCATTCTGTTCATTTTCTTCCCAACCTATTCCTGTATGCCACCTTTGCTAGTTCTTCCCCACGTTGACTCTTCCACGGCATGTGTATTCCTCCTATTTTCCCATTTCTCTTTGGTAATCTCCTTCCCTTTCCCATGGTTTGTTACCAATTTTATGACCTATAACTTCCTCATCTATGTATATTAAAAATGTAGAACCTGACTTCATTCTATGTAATTCATTTTTTATCTTATCTCTTTTTCTGTATCTGTGTTAATGAATCTCTCTTTTCAAAGGGCAGAATATTCCATGAACGTATTTATTTCCCTTGTACAGGGGCCATGATGATCTTCCCTCCCTTGTAGTGTATTTAATGCTCAGGTGTAATCTATCATATCCCTCCCTAGCTCTGTTTTGAAATATCCAATATTTGCCATTCTTTCCTTATCACTTTCTTGCTATTTCTTCAGCCCTTTCTATCTCTGAGTCTTTCTCTCAGTCTCCCTGCCAGACATATTATTTGTATTTATTTCTGTTTCTCTGTATTATTTGTGTCTGTGTATCCCAGGCAGAACCACTATAGGATTTATTTTACCCATCCTAGAATGACTTTGTTTGGAACATGGACTGACAGCAGTTTGGAAATGTAGAGAACAGATAGTGATTGGTGGTCTGCTCAATTCCCAGGGTTATGCTATCCTTGGATGAATAATCAGTCAACCACAAGAATGGAAGAACTGTCAAACTAGATAGAAATTTTATGGGTGTCATCCGTACCAAGACCTCAGATCTCATGAAGAACCAACCGCACTCACCACATAAACTTGGCTAAGACACACAATATATCTATGTCTCTGGAAGATGTCTTGTAGAGGTAGAAAGTAAACAAAATTCTGAACTGTTGGGGACACTAGTAGAAGGACAATATTGTCACATTAAGCTCATCAAGTTACCCCTTTCTCTTTACCTCTAGTTATGAATTCTTTGACATTCCTACATCTGTGCTTTACATTATAACTAATGATCTTTTCTTGTGTTTCCATTTTCATTGTCTATGTCAGTAACATATTTCCACAGGCTGCCTTTCTCTAAGTTTCCAACCCTCCTCTTTCCCACAACCTACCAGGACTTCTAATCTATAGAATAACTGTTCTGCATCACAGAGTGGATGAGAAACAGGTAGCAACTTCTTACCTGTGATCTTTATGTCAACAGGGTCACTGGATTCAGACCACTCATATGGTGTTTGGTGGTAAGAACCATAGCATGTGTAAGTCCCAGCATGGTCAGGTGTCACAGGACCTATTGGGAAATTGGCATGGGACATCCCAAGATGAGATTCTGCAGAGAGCTGGAAAGAGTCCTTGATTATTCCCATTCTATGTGAAGTCAAAGTGAAAGTGTCAAACATAATCTCTGAATGGCACTTCAGTGTTGCCTTCTCTCCTAATTTTACCAGGGGAGTTGGTAGGGCCAAGAGAAAAGGCTTCCTGTAGATTCCTAGGAATAAAGAAATTGTGAGTATGAACCTGGTATCAATCTATGTATCCCAGAATTTCTATGCTATTCCCCCCTTAATATGTTCTTCTTGTTAATGTCCCAGTGTCCTTTCCTTTTCTGTTTCTATATTTGCTTTGTACACAGATTCCCCTATCTTTCTTTGATTATTTCCCACTTATTTGGCCCTG
The DNA here is from genome assembly GCF_982192425.1 of Myodes glareolus. Classification (NCBI taxonomy): domain Eukaryota; kingdom Metazoa; phylum Chordata; class Mammalia; order Rodentia; family Cricetidae; genus Myodes; species Myodes glareolus. Next base: position 73,231,156 of record NC_142026.1, read on the forward strand.
GTATCAGCACAACATTTTCCAATTGACTTATTGTGAGAATTTTTGAACCTTTGTCCCATAGCCACTTCTGTCCCTTCTTAAGTTCAGGGAATGCAGAAAACATGGCAAGGATTTTGACATGCTCCTTCACGAGTCATTTTGAGCTACCTTTGACCAAGTATAATCCTTGACAAGATAAGAGAATCAGTAGTGAAGGTAGGTATCAGGCAAATACTTTTGACCTCTATGGTTCAACCTTCTCTAAGGCATTCCTGATCTAGAATCATTTGCATTGCTTCCTTCTAACATGTTGATGCATTACCTTCCTTACTTTACTATTTTCTGCACATTCTTTCCCCAGCTTTTAAGTTGTCCTTAATATGGGTCTCTGTATTCTTACCAATCACTACAATACGATTATTACAAATGTGATTCTTAGAGAGAACACAAGTGTTCTTGTGACCAGAAATCAGAAACAAGCTTAGGTGGCATAAATAAATTTTCTGCAGGGATATGTTACTACTCAAATCACTAGGAAAGAATCCGTTTCTTTTTGCCTTCTATTTTTATTGACTCAGTGCATTTCTTGGCACTTGGAAACTTCCTCAACTATCAGAGTTAGAAATAGGGTGTCCCTCTTATAATGCTTTGTACTGCATACAAGTGAAGCAACTGCATTTTCCTTATTCTGTTTCATCAACACTTGTGGTTCTGCAGAGTCAGGATAACTGAGGATATTTTCCCATCCTGATGTCATCTTGTTGATAATGAGATCCATCTTCAGGCCCAATTTTTCCTTGTTTTATTCAAGACTCATTAAGCTTCAGGGAAAAGAATATACATGTCCTTGGATATATTGTTATGTTCATCATAGTCTCCAATTCCTTGTGTTAAATATTCCTTTATGATGCTGAGACTCTGACTAAAACCTGTTTTACAAATTCTAAGGTGGGAATAGTTGGTGGAATGAAAATACACAACAAATGATGTGGAAAACGAGTATGATCTCTGACCTGAAATTATGATCTTCAGAGCGTCACTGTATGATGAGAGTTCATTATGGTATTGATGTTTATAACTATAGCATCTGTAGGTTCCTGCATATGCTGGAGTCACAGGTCCCAAGAGTAGTCTCTTCTGGAATATTCTGTTATGGAACTGAGGAATAGGAGTTCCATGTTCTTTGTACAGCTTGAATAGGTTAGACTCACTGTGAGTGTCACAAGTAAGGGTCACATACTGTCCCTGAGAAACAACATGGCTTGGCCAGGCAGACAGTGAAGATTTGTTACTAATTCCTGTAGAAAGATACCCAGAATAAAATATTTAGTGATCCACCTTCATTCCTGAGAGGTGAACCTCCAAATTTTATTTTTTCGGGGTTCATTGTTTGACACTTTTCTCTGAAATGAAACATCAGTTTCAATATTAGAGCTTCAAAGGCTCAAGGGAATCAAGAGGTAAACAAACATCAATGTATTGGAGAGCTGAAACTTGCAAGATTCACCAGTGGCCCTTCCCACTCTATAGAAACTGTAAGTTAGTTTTCATGCTGAATTTTAAAAGGAGATATCCAAGACCCATTCAGTTGCCGGAAAATTGTACAGGGAGCTTCATGGTTTTGTCTTTCATGATAATCTCCCATATTGATGTGCGCTTTCAGTAATGCTTTTGAGTCATCCCTTTTTTTCTGCAAATAAACTCTTATCCATACTTCTATTAGTAATCTCTGTAGATGCACAGGTTCAAAGGTTTGACATTGATGCAATCATTGTTTAGTCTGTCCTGGGTTTCCTTTATGGGGTAACCAGAATTGCATGCATTGTGTCTTCCGAAGGGAAGTCTCAAACAAAATAGGTTCATTTTCATGAAATGCATGTCCCCAAATTACTATAAACACATTGAGTGTCTTTCTATGCTAATATATGTTGGTTGAGAATTTTGATTAAGTATTAAATTATGAAGTAGGTTTGGTCATGAAAAAATGAAATCTAAAAAGAAATTATATCAGAGGACTAGAGGGAAAACTCATTTATGAGATCACAGATGGGAATTATGGCCACCAAGTTAATGAAAAAGGAATGCTGTTGACTCACCTTCAGTGACTCTAGAAATCTAATGACAATGGGTTATAAATACATGATGAATATTCCAGACCTCAGCAGCCAGGGAAGTCAGCCCTTAGGACCACAGAACTGAGAAAACTGACAACAAAACAGGAGGAATGAGTCCTTTGTACTACTCTGTCTCTTGTGTGCTCTTGTGCAGAACTTCATTCACAGAGGTCACACCAGCTCATGTTTCTACACTGACAAGTTAGAGGCAGACATTTAGTTTCTCCACCATTACAAGGCTACTTGTATGTGGAACATTGAGAGAATAGCATTGTTCTGCCTCTTGGGGCACTTGGTGATAAAAAGTATTTGAACTCCTGATTGTCAGCAAATGAATCTTGGTCATTCTTCCCTATCCACACTGTAGATGTATTTGAGAAAAGAGACAGTAGCAAAGCACTACGATGAAGACAATGTAGACTCCAAACAGTGTGGGTGTCTTGTGACACTGCTCAAGTAGAGACTTTTAAGTACTCCAGTGAAAAATTGTTCCTCATCGTAGAATGTGGCCAGCAATTTACTGTACCAGGAAGTCCAGCTCCCAAAAGCATCTGATCTCCAAACAGAGGAAGGAAGTTAGTGAAACATGGGAAACTGACACCAATGTCATCCTGTCCAGTGTTGCAACCAATTTACCCAAATCCATTCTCAGGTTAGAATTAATAGTAAAGGTCTGTTAACATCCACAGAACATCCGCATGTGACAGAGGTGAGGGTTCTTTTCAATATGAAGGTGTCTGTGTATGAACTTGCACATGAAAATCAGATAAGTCAAACATTTCAGAGAACAATGCTGAGGCTCTGGTAGTAAATACAGAGGAAAGGAAGATCTATGAAGCCCACAACAGATAATTCACTGCAGTATTTCTAAAGCAGTGACAGAATTGTAAGACACCATGAGTAAAGATTGGTAACTAGAATAAGACATTAGAGAGAAGATGTTGCATTTTTTATGGTCTGTGTAACATCACTCAGTATAATATTTTCTAAGTCCATGCATTTTTTTAACATATCATGGTTTCATTCTTACTTACCACTGAAAAGTATTGCAGACTGTAGATGTGAAACGTCTTTATTATCTCTTTATTAGCCGAAAGACATTCATGTTGTTTGCTTTTTTTAGATATTGAGCATAGGGCATTAAGAAACTTGATTGGGGAATTATCCATAGCATAAGACATCAAGTTCCTCAGATATATTCAAGCAGATAGAAATGATGCAAATATAGTACTCATATGTGAAAGTCTCAAGAAATTAAATTTAAAAGAAACAGTCTTTTATAAAAGAATAAGAGAGTGTCTAACTATATAAAATCAAACTCTACAATATTTTATAAAGTTTGGAAATAAATCATTAAATAACAGAAAAAAATTGGCAACATTTATCTTAATTAAATCATGCAACTACTGAATTTGACATGTTTGTGAACCATCTTAATGTCTAAAAAGGTAAAGTCTGCTGCTGCTATGCCTGACTTTCTGGGTTCCATTCCTGGGCCCACATGGTGAAAAGAAAAAAACTGATTCCGGAAGGTTGTCCTCTGACATACACACTTGTGCTATAGCAAAAGTACACCCTACACCCAATACACACACACACACACACACACACACAGAGAGAGAGAGAGAGAGAGAGAGAGAGAGAGAGAGATTCAAATGTATAAGCACACACAAAACACTAGAGTATATGCCTGTGGGTGCATGCCAAAAAATGAAAATTTTTAAAAAGTTAATCAAATGTTTTAAAATTAAATGTGATGAAATAGGAGAATGAGTGTTCTTAGATCATGCATTATATAATCTGGTGGGTAGAATGAGTATACAATGAAGAAGAATGACAGGATTTTTTTGATACCATCCCAATACCAAATAATTAGTCACAAAATTACAAAAGGATAAAGTAACACAGTGATTTCCTCGTGTGTATAGAAGTGTGGAACTAGGATGAATTTAGGCAGGGCAGTTAATATAATTAAAATAAATTGTATAAAATTATCAAAGAATTAGCAAAACAATAAGAAAAAGAAGAATAACATCTAATAAAAATAAGCAGAATAAATGTAGAGAAGAGAGTATAGAAAACTCTTAAACCTGATGTAAAATGACCATGATCAAGTCCAAGAACGTCATGCAACACAAAAGAAATTTATCTCAAATAATCATAATCTCATAACGCATTGCTATCATAAGAGATCCTGAAATAAGAATGATAAGGGAAGCAAAGAACACATGAGGGACTTCCAATATAGGTGATGACTGAGTTCTGAGCAAAGACCTACAAGCCACAAGAGACCGGCATGGTGTAATCAAAGAAATAAGTGTAACAAAGAAAAAGTCTGCTCTAAATGTCAGCAACACTATTATTCAGAAATACAGATTATGAATTTTTCTAAAAAAAATAGTAGCAAACAGAATCAACAACCATAAGCCCTTGAGATATTGTGGAGTCCTTCAAGCTGAAAGGAAAGGCTGCTAATGAGCAACATGACAACATCTTCATGTAGAAGTAGCTCACTAAAAGCAAGCCAAAATAAGAGACTGCAATATTTTGCAGGTGGTACACAAATTCTTTCTATAGCATTCATGTTTGAGGACAAAAATAATAACTTCAGTCATTTGTCAAGTGAAAAAATGTATTTGAAAGTCATAAATTATAACAAAATCTCAAAGTATGTGGGAGTGATCAGTTGAGATATAGCAAAGGAGAAACTTATTTTTAATTAAAAATGTTTATTCTCCAAGTATTATGGCGCACTCTTCCAATCTTAGCATTTGGGTGGCAAAAACAGTCAAATATCTGAGTTAATGGGCATCCTGCTCTACAAAGTGTGTTCTAGAAGAGTCAGGGCCACACAGAGGAAACCTGTGTTGAAAAACCAAAAAAAAAGTTTATCTGATTAAAGTTGATGTCTAACTCAATCAAGGACCATGTCTGTCTCAGAGAGAACTGGGAGGCAGGTTTCTAGCGTCCAAACTTCAAAGTTCAGAAAACTTACCAAAGAGTCCCTAAAGGAAACCACTCTCCAAAACCTCATAATGAAGTCTCTACTGCTAGAGTGAAACTTATCTATTCGATGATTTTAAGAATGGACTCACCCGATTTTGCCAACGGAGTCAGGAGTAGGAAGAAGCCTAGAGAGAAAAACTCATGATGGATGATCTATCTCCTTCCAATAACCTGGTGATCTTAACTCCCCATCCCTGTTGGGCCTTTGTACAGCAGAACCAGAGTTCACATTTTTGTCGTTGTTGTTGCTCTTGAGACAGGGTTTCTCTGTGTAATATGCTCTAGCTATCTTGGAGCTAGCTCTTGTACACTAGCCTGGCCTCACAGAGATCTGCCTGCCTCTGCCTCTCCAGTGCTGGCCACCATTGCCTGGCCCAGAGGTCACTTTGAAAAATGAAATTATGTACCATTATCTACCAGGAAAGCCTGAGTTTCTGTTGTGGATGGATCCAGCCTCCCAGGAGGAGATTCCCACCCTGTTTTTCCACACCCTTCATTCCCAGCAGGACTCACCAATAGACACAAGGTTTAGGAGCGTGGACAACATGGTGCTGATTCAGTTGACAAGGGGCAGAGTCAGAATAAAACTTACAGGATGTCGTGAGTGGCTTGAAGTATCTATCTAACCACAACACGGAAAGCTGACTAACAGAGCATATCCGCTTTCACCCCGTGTTTATTACTTTTTTCCAGACAGTCGCCTTGGCTAGCCAGGAATGCATTTTGTGAGTAGGTTGGTTTTGAATTCAAAGATTACCTGAGAGTGTTGCAGAAGTGCTTGGATTAAAAATGTGTGTCCCCATAGGAGGGTTCACAAACACTCCCCCTTTTACCATAGTTTTGAAGGATCACAGCTTCTTGGAAATTGTTCAGATTACAGATCCTCAGTCACAGTATGTACCATGACTACAACTGAGCTGCATTCTGGACCTTTTATTCAAATAATCCATTTGATTATTATACTCAAAGGTTGCATGTTCTTATGTTTTAAATCTGAGAACTAATGCTTCCTCTGGTGTCCTGTGAAAAATGTCAGCAGTCCTAATATCTCTATCAAAATGATTATGTTGGTAATAATTCTGTGTTGGGTTATAATTATTCAATAATTTGCTTGATTGTCTAGTCTTTAGAATAATAAAATTCTACTTCTTTTCAAAATCAAAGAAATGAAACAAGTTTTTTTCCTTTGAGTGAAATTTATTTTATTTATTTTTTTTCTTTTTTTTTCTTTTTTTTTCTTTTTTTTGTTTGTTTATTCAAGTATCAGAAAACACTCTTTCCACTTCCTCCCCTCCTCCCAATACCCCCCTGCTCCCCCCACTCCCTTTCCTCCTCCCTCACCATTCCCAAGAGCAGTCAGGGTTTCCTGTCCTGTGGGGAATCCAAGTTCCCCCCCCTCCCTCCAGGTCCAGGAAGGTGAGCATCCAAACAGGCCAGGATCCCAAAAAGCCAGTCCATGCAGACGAAACAAGACCCAGTGCCATTGTCAATGGCTTCTCAGTCTTCATTTGGACCTCGGGGGCTCAGTCAGCCCCCATGTCAGCCACATTCAGAGAATCCGGTTTGATCAAATGCTGGTTCAGTTCCAGTTCAGCTGGCCTTGGTGAGCTCTCATTCGATCATGCTCAATCTCCTTAGCGATCAGGGAAATGCAAATCAAAACCACTTTGAAATTTATTTTAAAATGTAGCATTTACATTGTTTAAAAATTTTTATTTTAAATTATATGTGAATATGTGCATGTGGATTGTGGTGCTTTGTTAGGCCAGAAGAGGGCACTGATGAGATACCCTGGAGTTGGTGTCACAGGCAATTGTGAGCCTCCTAGTGTTGGCATAGGGAACTAATTTGTGTCCTTTGCAAGTGCAGAACAGACTCTACCTCTGAGCGATCTCTCTAGCCCGACACCCTTACAATTCTTTTACCCAAACCCTAGATATATATTTAACATGTTGTACTATTTCATTTCATTGCTGAATGGTTGAAATTTCTGAATATGTTTAATGTTGAATATGTTCATTTTGACGAATTATTTTAATTATTTTCTGATTTTTTTATTTTACAAGGCTCATTCCTGAAGCTTTAGACCTTTTTCTTTATTTCTGTACGATGTATTAAATAAATGACAATGAACCTAGATAAGAAACTTTAATATTCTTATGATGTATATCTAGAAAAATCTGTCAGAGGCCAAGAAACTACAAGACAGTGCAAAGAAATGGAGTGCAGTAGACATTTAGAGTGTATATCATCTGCTATATTTCATCATATTGTTAGACATTTTCTTATGCATTACTCTGTATTTCTAAAGTTAAAATTTTATTAATATGTTTTTATATTAATTATAGTTATACCATTCCTCCTTCCCTTCCCTTTCTTAATGTTTTCTTTCTGTTCTCTCAACTTCATTTTATCTTTAACGACCTTTCCATATCTACAAACACACAAACACACACACACACAAAGACACATATACAGATATATTTATATTCATAAATATATAAATACAACCTCGTTAGTCTGTGTATTATTTATATGTATATATTTTAAGACTGACTCCACTTCAAAGAGATGCAATCTCATAATAAACCCTCTGTTCCTTTGCCTCTTACAGTCTTTCTTTTTTGTCTTGCATGTTTCCTGAGCCTTACATGAAAAAGTGCTGTTATTGACAGATCAGCTAAGATTGAATACCAAACAATTATCTGTTATCTGCATTTTTGTTGATTTCTGTATTTTAATGATTTTTGTCTGAGGCTTAAGATATTTGATTAGGTGTAAGAACTATATTTATCTGCAAGTACAAGGGTAAGTATTTAGATTGCAATTAGAAATTATGCTTATTTAGTAAAAGTTGCTATAGATTTCAAGATTAATAAAGGCACTAGCCCTGGATAGTTGGTTAGATTTCCAGAACCAGGCAATATTTCCTCATATTTTAGAAGATATTAAGTCCAATTAGACCACTATTATGAACCATTAAGGTATATGTTCCCATATTGGACCCTGAGGGTTATTGTACCATGCTTGTCATGAAGAGATTAAACAAGGCTTCAATCCCTCACCTTCAGAAATGTTGAACCGTCAGCAATAGCTTCCTAGTAATGTTTGTTGAAGAGAAATGGTCCAATGTTCCCACATGACTAGCTTTAAAAGTAATTACATGTGTCTTGGAGGGATGGATAAGTGATTGAAAGACCTGCCATGTAAGTCTGATGACTTTGGTTCCATCCCATGAAACAATTTAAAGTTGCAAGTACTGATGCCACAATGTGGTCCACTTACCTCCACATGCATTATAGAAATCACCACACCTTTATTCTACCTTTTCATCACAATACCTCCATTAGTAGTAAGTAACTTATCTAGAGTACAAACAGTAATACTCAGTATCTCTATTGTTGCTTCAAGATGCTAAGGGGAGGTGAGTGTACAACCTTGTGATGTTGCTTCAAGATGCTAAGGGGAGGTGAGTGAACAACCTTGTGACAATAACATTTGCTCTTTTAGTTTTCTTTTTATTGAAAATATATTTTCCCACATATGAAATATACTGATTATGTTTTTTTCCTTTATTGTACTCTTCCAAGTTCCTCCATACCTCCTGTCCAATCTGAATCTATTCCCTTTCTGTCTTTTCTTAGTAAACAAACAGGATTTTAAGAGATAATAATAAAATATGAGAAAAAATATAGTAAGGGAAAATAAAACAATTACATCAGATTTGGATAAGACAGAAGACCCACCTACATCAGATTTTCATGCTTGGTCATCATGTGTCCTCATGACACATCAGAGAGGGTGCCACTCAGTATAAATCATAAGGATAAGAGGTACCTGAAGCTGTTAGGAAAACTGTTCTCAGCAAACAACTATCACACAAGCAGAGTTAGTTAGTCAACAAAACAAACCACAGCCAGGAATCACTGTGAGGGGTTCAGTCCTCAGAGAAGGTAAGAAAAATTTTCTTTAAAGAGAAATTAAGATATCATAATACTCTAGCCTCATATTCAAGGGTTCAGGCCCATATGTGAGAGTGGAATTAACATGAGTTCTGATCAGTCCTACAAGACAAAAACATTTTACAGAATTACCAGATGTTTGCTAAGATACAAAGTAAAAACTACTTTCTGGGTATATATCCAAAGGATGCTCAATCGTGCCACAAGGACATGTGCTCAACTATGTTCATAGCAGCATTGTTTGTCATAGCCAGAACCTGGAAGCAACCTAAATGCCCCTCGACCGAAGAATGAATAAGTAAAATGTGGTACATTTACACAACGGAGTACTACACAACAGAAAAAAATAATGACGTCTTGAATTTTGCAGGAAAATGGATGGAGCTAGAAAACATCATTTTGAGTGAGGGAACCCAGACCCAGAAAGACAATTGTCACATGTACTAACTCATAAGTGGTTTTTAAACTAAAGCGAAGAAAGCAAGTCTACAAACCACAATCCCAGATAACAATGAGGACCCTAAGAAAGACATACATAGATCTAAACTACATGGGAAGTAGAAAAAGGCAAGATCTCCTGAGTAAATTGGGAGAATGGAGACCTTGGGGAAAGGTGTAAGGGGAAGGAAGAGGTGGAGTGGAGAAGAGAAAAATTTAGAGCTCAATAAAAATTAATAAAAAAATAAATGTTTCATCTTGTTTTATGTTTAATTTATTTTTTTCATATAATACACCCCAATAATATGCTCCTCCCTTAACAACTGCTACAATCCACCTCAAGCCTTCCCCTCAGATGCAATCCTCCTTTGTTTCCCTTCAGAAGAGAGCAATCCTAAAGGTGGGGTAGTGTCATAGTTCCTTTTGCTGTCAAGTTGAAAAAAAATATAGTAATTTGGGTTGTGGGACTCAGTTGAGAAATTGTATCCATAATATTAGCCTATAGTCAAGTCTGTTGAGCATTTTCTTGATTACGAATTGCTGTTGGAATATCTAGCTCCCGTGGGTGGTGCTACTCTGGGGCAGCTCATCTCAAGTTACATAAGGAAAATGGCATGAATGTTATAAAAAGCAAACCAGTATGTGGTGAATCTCCATGACTTCCGCTTCAATTCCTGATTCAAGGTTTCTGCCTTGGCTTCCCCGAGGACTGTGACCTTCCATATGTAAGGTATTTAAGCCGAAGAAAGTCTTACTCCAACAGCTGACAAACACCTTTAGTAATGTGGCAGGATACAAGATCAACTCCAAAAAATCGGTTGCCCTCCTATACACAAAGGATAAAGAAGCAGAGAGGGAAATCAGAGAAACATCACCTTTCACAATAGCCACAAATAGCATAAAATATCTTGGGGTTACTCTAACCAAGGAAGTGAAAGACCTATTTGACAAGAACTTTAAGTCTTTGAAGAAAGAAATTGAGGAGGATACCAGAAAATGGAAAGACCTCCCCTGCTCTTGGATTGGGAGAATCAACATAGTAAAAATGGCAATTCTACCAAAAGCAATCTATAGATTCAATGCAATTCCCATCAAAATCCCATCAAACTTCTTCACAGACCTTGAGAGAACAATAATCAAGTTTATATGGAAAAACAAAAAACCCAGGATAACCAAAACAATCTTATACAATAAAGGAACTTCTGGAGGCATTACCATCCTTGACTTCAAACTCTATTACAGAGCTACAGTATTGAAAACAGCTTGGTATTGGCATAAGAACAGAGAAGTCGACCTATGGATCAAATAGAAGACCTGGATATTAACCCACAAACCTATGAACACCTAATTTTTGACAAAGGAGCTAAAGGTATACAATGGAAGAAGGAAAGCATCTTCAACAAATGGTGCTGGCATAACTGGATGTCAACCTGTAGAAGAATGAAAGTAGATCCATATCTATCACCATGCACAAAACTCAAGTCCAAATGGATTAAAGACATTAACACTAATCTGTCCACTTTGAACCTGATAGAATGTTGAACATTTCCCTGTCTTTCAGCCATTTGAGATTTTTCTGTTGAGAATTATTTGTTTAGTTCTGTACTCCATTTTGCAATTTGATTATTTAGAATTTTTGTGTCTAACTTCTTGAGTTCTTAATATATTTTGGAGATCAGTCCTTTGTCTGATGTGGGGTTGGTCAAGATCTTTTTCCATTCGGTAGGATGCCTTTTATTCAGCTTCAGAAGGTCCCATTTATTTATTGTTTTTCACAGTTTCTGTGCTACTGCTGTTATATCTAGGAAGTGGTCTCCTGTGTCCATGCATTAGAGACTACTTCCCACTTTCTCTTTTATCATGTTCAGTGTGGTCAAGTTTATATTGAGGTCTTTAATACATTTGGACTTGAGTTTTGTTCATGGGAATAGATATGGATCTATTTTAATTCTTCTACATGTTGACATCTAGTTATGGCAGCACCATTTGTTGAAGGTGCTTTCTTTTTTCCATTGTATAGTTTTAGTTTCTTTGTCAAAAATTAGGTGTTCATAGGTGTGTGGATTAATATCTTCAATTTAATTCCATTGGTCAACCTATCTGTTTTGATGCCAGTACCATGCTTTTTCTTAATTAATGTAGCTCTGTAATAGAGTTTGATATCACGGGTGGTGATGCCTCCAGAAGTTCTTTATTGTACAGGATTGTTGTGACTTTCCTGGGTTTTGTTTTTTGGTTTTTGTTTTTTCATATGAAGATGATAATTGTTCTTTCAACGTCTGTGAAGAACTGTGTTGGGATTTTGATGGGGATTGCAATGAATTCTCATTCCAAATACGATGCATTAGTGGGAGACATGATAAAGCCAAAGTTTTCTCAGCAGCCATACTTCAGAATCAGGTTTCTACCTCTCTATGTTCACCATCTCATTCGATCCAAGTTCCATCCTAGTTGTTCTTTTTAAACATTCTCTCTCTTTCCTTGTAAAACCTTCTCCTAGACTTTAATGTATGCTTTTGAATGTGATGATGCAGAGGATGCATTGAGGAATTAATGGCCTAAGAGCTGACTGACTCTGGTGATCTCTCTAGAAAGTCAAGCCTCAGTGGCCCTGTATTGGATCAAGCATCTTTTGTAAATGAACAATACACACCTGTATTTATCTGGTCTTGTTTGCTCACAGTACTCAGTTGACACTCACTGGCTTTTTCCTAAGATTCTTTTTCTCTTTGGTAGAGTATTAAGAATAAAGGAATAAGATAAAAAAAACAGTCAACATGGTCACTGACAGCCCAGTCAGAATATGCAGGGACATATTATTTTTCCAGAAAAAGTTGTGAATCTAATTAAAGGCAAATCTTTAATTACCTAGTTTGTTGGATTATCCTATATTTATTTATTTATTTTTTTTATGAGGCAGGGTTTCTATATGTAACAGCACTGGTTATCCTGAAACTCGCTTAATAGACCAGGCTTGCCCTGAAATCACAGAGATCTGCTTGACTCTGCTTTTACCTCCTGAATATTTGAATAAAAGGCATGTGTCATCATGTCCAGCTTCCTTGTATTTATTAATTTATTAATATTAATGTAATAATTATTTGACACAAGAGTCTTTATTGAGAACCTACTACTATTAATCTCCTAAATGGACATATTATTAAACTGACTCCTAATGACTTATTATTAGATCCACATATTAGCACACTTCTCAACCCTCAGGAGAGGAGCTTGTATTTGTGGTAGATGGTGATTAATACAGAACCCTTAAACTGGCCAAGGTGCATAGAATAAGAAACTATAGAATTCTTGGTATGAAATGAGATGTTTATATCACATACTCACTCCAAAACCTCCGAAATCATTGAGGAAGAGATGGAAGAAGAGATAGCATAAAGAGGCTATGGATAGCAAGGACTTAGTGTCTTCTGGACACAACAAGGTAGTTTCATATGTGAACTTCACAAGTAGTTGTGACTGTATGAAACACCAGTGCAAGCTCAAACCAGACAAAATTCCAGCATGGAGAGGGGAGGTGGACATGAAACCCAACCCTAGCCCAGGAGTTATAGTAACTGATAGCTGCTGGGAGAGGGAGTGCTAGTTTTAGAAGTGCTGATACAAGCAAGCAGACCATGCTCCAGTGGAATGTCACACATCCACAAATATATTAGCACCAGAAATTGAACTTCATGGATAAAAAAGAGAACACAAAGTAGGGTGGCTAAGTCCAGGAGAATTTAGAGCAGGGAAGGAATATGATCAAAGCATATTGCTTGTTATTCTCAAAGAATTAATACAAATAAAATAAAAAAGAATCTGAATGGAAACTGACTCTGTCACCTGTATTTCCTCACTTATTAGTTCTTAGAATAAGTATAAGATGTGCCTCACTAGGATTACAGCTAGCCACAAAATAAATGGCCTGTTTTGTCTGTAAGATACACCAGGGTGACTCAGAGTGGCTAAACAATGACTGGACTAATTTGATGCTCAAGCCACTAGAGGGAGCCCATGTCTGGCACATCCTGGATGGCCAGGATCAGTCCCTAATCCTATCAGTCCTTATCATCAGAGAGTTTTGCTCCTGCAGCTGATGGGAGCAGATACATCCAAATTTTAGGTAAAACTGAGGGAACCAGGCAGATGCTGTTGAGGAAGGCATATAGCATCCAAATAGATGCAGGTTACCAAGAGAACATGACCCACAGAATCAACAAAGCAGGGCTCACAGGGGCTCAGAGACTTAAGTGACAACTACAGAGACTGAATGTGTCTGAACTGGGACCTCTGCACACATGACGCTGTTGTTTGGCTTATGGTGTTTGTTGGCCTTCTAACAGAGGCAGTAGGTATATCTCTGACTCTTTTGCCTGCTGGTGGGACTCATTTAACCCCGCCCCAGTTTGCCTTGTCCATGCTTGATATGAGGGTTTATATTTAGTTACTGCATCTTGTTAAGTCTTGTTCAGTGGACAGCACTGTGAGGTTCACAGTTTTCTGAAGAGAAATGGAGGAACAGTGGATCTGGGGCAAAGAATGGTGGTGGGGTCTTGAGGAGAAGAGAGAGATGAGGCTGCTGTCAGGATATATTTTATGAGAATGGAATAAAAGAAAAATGTGGAATACTTGTCATATGTGCAATGAATGAAGGTAAGTAGGATTCTTCCAGAATAACATGAGCTCTGTTGCTATCTGCACTAGAAAATGCCTTTTGCCTGTTTCGATGCTCCTATGGCATTAGAGAATAAAATTCAGGTTTGGAAATCCTTTAGTTTCCATAGGTTTTCCATATTACATTGAAGTGGGGCATGTACTGGTACATCTCAATTATCATTCTGAATATTTCCTTAAACTTTGCAGACAGGAACAACAGGAAGCCTCAACTTTTATCTCTTACAGTTTACTTGTAAATAATTGTTAGTTCATGTGACTTGTGTGTGAGTGCTTCATCTCATCAGCCTTATGACATAGGCAAAAACCTGCAGGGCACTAGGTGCAGGTCATATGTTCAATGTCTTAACCTGGGACTAATACCAGTGCTCAGTTATTCTGCTTTGCAATATCTACATCTACCACTTTTAACCAACCAGTAAATTCCCCCAAAGGGAAAACCTGAAGTCAAGGCTCTTACCTTACAGAAAGGGTTTCTATAAAAATCTTCACTTCTGCTTTTCTTTCTTTTTCAGGTCTCATCACTCTCTCAACAGGAGGAACAGAACTAGAATTAACACTTCATTTTTCTTTGTAAGGAAATCAAATTTCCTATCTTTTTTACTTGCAGGAGTCTTAGGTATAGAAATTGGAAGTGAATCATCCCTGTGGGTCCCATGCTTCCCTTACAAAACTTCTGATGTTGCAGATTTTGAGAACCAGAGGAGAAATGATGACACTAAGACTACAAAGTCATGATGCAGCTGACACAACGTATTGACCCACATGGTTTTGGTTCCTAAGTTTCCACATAGAGAAGAAGAAAAATTTGCTCACGAGTTTTGGAGTCTGGTTCTCTGCAAGAAGGGCATTTTCTTGCTGAATTTACTAGATAATGCAACAGTAGAGGTAGCGAGTGGTGGTCAGTGAAGCAGTCTATCTGCCTCTTTGAAACTGGTCATTGAGAAGCACCCACTACATGGTTTAGTTATGAATCTTTAGTTTTATACGATACCATTATGTGGTTTGGTTGGAGGAGGTGAGTCTGTCCATGGATTCCAAGTTGCAATGGGAAAATAAGAACATTGTCAAGAGATCTGTGTAAGAGATCAGAAGGGTTGCTACATCCCTGCTCTGTTCAAACTGATCCCAACCATATTCCTAATGAGTCTGTTCTGAGCTTTTTCTATAATTGTTTAGATACGCAGATACCATAGTGCGGCCAGCCAAGCAAGATAAAGATTGTTTGTGAGACTTCTTGTTCATCATTTTATAATCTGACACCTATTCTCAAGCTTGCATCTCTTTCAAAAAAAAGTTTTTAAATTATTTATAATTATATCTCTTTTCCTCTCCATTTCATGTATTCACCCTCTCGCAGGTACACTTTTTCTAAGCTCCAAGCTTTTCCACACCCTCTTAGGTTGATATCCCCCTTTCATTAATCATTAAAGTTATGCATATATATATATATATACATATAGTTTACATGCATATATGTATTACCTTACTAGATCCATTGCTGTGGTGTGTGTGTGTATGTATAGAAACACACACAAATACACACACACACACACACACACACACACACACACACACATATATATATATATATATAATAACAGAAGTACTCTGTAGCTCCGTATGAGTCCTTCTCTCTATCAACAGTAGGATGGTTATAAAAAATGGATTTATAATTTCATTAGTCATTGTGTTAATTAGGATTTCTATTGCTGCAATGAAACACTATAAGCAAAAGGCAAGTTGAGGAGTAAAGTGTTTATTTGGCTTATACTTCAGTATTGCTGTTTATCAGTGAAGGAAGTAAGGTCAGGAAATCAAATGGGGCAGGATCCTGGAGGCAGTAGTTGATGCAGAGGTCATGGAGGGGCTGCTTACTTGCTTGTTTCTTATGGCTTATTCAGCATACCTTCTTATAGAACCCAGGAGCAGCAGCCCAGGGATGACATCACCCACCATGGGCTGGGCCCTCCCCTATTGCTCACTAAATGAGAAAATGCTTTACAGCTGGATCCCACAGAGACATTTCCTCAGTTGAGGCTCCTTCCTGTCTGACGGCTCAATAGCTTTGGTCAAGTTGATACACAAAAGCACCCAGCACAACTGCAACTGACCTCTTGTCAACTTGACACACAAACACATCACCATGAAGCCACAAACCCCTTCCTTTCTTACTCATCCCCATGATCTTAAATAACTTTAAAATCCCACAGACTTAACAAATTCAAACACATTAAACTTTTAGTTTCTTTTTTTTTCAAAGTTTCTTAAATTATAAAAGTTTCCATTTCCACCCCTCCTCCCAACACCCTCCCGCTCCCCCCATTCCCTCTCCTCCTCCCTCTCCATCCCTAAGAGCAGTCAGGGTTTCCTGCCCTGTGGGAAGTTCAAGTTCCTCCCCCCTCCCTCCAGGTCCAGGAAGGTGAGTATCCAAACAGACTGGATCCCAAAAATCCAGTATATACAGAGGAAACAAGTCCCAGTGTCATTGTCAATGGCTTTTCAGAAAGACTCCAGGCCAGCCACATTCAGAGAATCCGGCCACATTCAGAGAATCTGGTTAGATCACGTCCTCTTGTTCCTGAGACTTAGTCTTTTTGGTCGAGCCACATGGATAAAGGAGGATGAAAAAAGACGACAATGACCATGGTCACTGACAGCCTGATCAGGATAGGAAGGTCCCTGTGGTTATCTGGAGGAAGATTTAAAGCCAATAAGAAGTACATATTGGGATCCCTAATTTGATAGATTTCCTAATTTTTACTTATTGATGGGTAATTGTTATATTATTTCTTTAGCACAAGAATCTTGATGAAGAACCTACTACTCTTATTTTGTTATATTTACATAGTATTAATCTGACTCATAATGACATATTCTTAGATTCACATATTAATTTATTTATGAAGTCTCAGCAGAGGAACTTTTATTTGTGATATGTGGTGACTAATGAAGATATTCACAACTGGCCAAGTTGCATAGAACACAAGATTATTTAGTTCTTGTCCATGAGACCTTTGCATCACATCTCCATATGCTCAGGGATGATTTTGAAATAGAGGGAAGAAAAAAATTCAAAAGGAGGCTATGGATAACTACAGGGAATGTGTCTCTGGATACAGCAGGGCAGATGAATATATGAACATCAAAAGAAGTTTTGATAATGTGCCCAAGACCAGTGCAAACTCAAACTAGACAAAACACCAGCATGGAAAGTGGAGGTGGACATGAAGTCCCATTTCTTACCAAGGTGCTATATGTAGCTGATAACTGTTCAGAGGAGTGTCAGTTTTAGAAGTGCTGTTTTGAGTATGTAAAGCATGCTCCACATATCCAAGAATATGTTGGCATTATGCCATCATCAGAAATAGGCAGGACACATTGTACAAATCATGTGTTAGAGGTATCAATATGAGACTTATACCAGTGCTTAGTTAATCTGCTTTAAATTTCTTCTACTACAATACCCTTGAGCTAAATCTTCAATACTCTTATAGGTGAAAAGTAAAGTCGAGGCTAAACTGTCATCAGTAGCATTATTTTGTTAAATATTCTTTTCTACCTGCTTGTTTCCTTTTTCAGGCCCCATTTCCTCCTTCCCAGGAGGAATAGAGTTAGAATGAGCACTTCATTAATCCTCAGAAGGAAGTAAACTTTACCCTCCTTTTTATTTGCAGGAGGTCTCAGGTCCAGAAATTTAAGATGAATAGTCCTTATACTTTTCATGATGCTCCAAAACAACTTCTAATGTTGCAGGGTCAATAATCAGAGAGGGAAGATGAAAATATTAATACTACTGAGCCAGGAGGAACTGAAATAAAAATGAGACAAAAAGCTTGGTCCCTAAGTTTCCACAGTAGAGAAGAGGAATTAATTATTCACTACTTTTGGAGTCTGGTTCTGTGCATGAAGTGCAATTTTTTTGGTGAGTTTACTAGAGAAGGGGACAGGAGAAGAGGAAAGTTTATCAAGAGGCTGTCTGCCTTCCCCTTATGGAAAGCTCTTTAAGTTTGTACAGTGATCAGGACACACTCCACCTCTTAGCAGTGAACTTTTAGAGACATAGGATGCCATTATGTGGTTTGCTTTGAGGTGTTCACTCTGTCCTTGAATTTCAAGTCATGGAGAGTCAATAGAAATACTGTGGAAGGATCTATGTGAGTGAGTGGTCAGCATGGCTGCTACATCTCTTCTCTGCCCAAACTGGTTTGAACCTATCCTTAATGAGTCTGTCCTGATGCATTTCTAGTTCTGCCTGGATACATAGATATCCCAGTGTGGGTGCAAAGTTATATAAGTAGTCTTTGGAAGGCTGCCTATCATTTTGTAATCTGATACCAACTGTCAAATTTATGAGTTACAAAAGGTTTACAATTGCAATATGATTGTGTCCATTTCGTCCTCTCTTTCCTGTCTCCAACCTGTTCTTCCATTTCTTCTTCCTCCCAGCTTTCTCATATCCTCACAACACTGTTAAGTTGATAGCTTCTTTTTCTCTGATAATTTTTCCTATATATGTGTGTGCATTATATATATATATATATGTGTGTGTGTGTGTGTGTGTATTTCTGAGTCCATATTTGTTATATATATGTAATACACAGTATGCGTTTGAAGAGGAAACACACACAAATAAGCACACTCACATATATGTTTGTATATATGTACATATATATACATATACATACATATACAACAGTCCTTCTCTGTAGCTCCACATAATACTTTCTCTCTATCATCAGTAGGATGGTTCTTAGACATGGATTTATGATTCTGTTAGTCACTATATGTGAGACATACTGAGACTTTCTTACCCGTGACAGGAAGGTACAACGGGTCACTTGGGGATGACCACACATGGGAAGAGTTCCTGAAAGAGCCATAGCATCTAAAGTTTCCTTTCTGGATCATGGGAACAAGAATAAAGTTGGCCTGGAATGTCCAATTGTTGCTCTGTACTACAGGCAGCCCACTGTCCCCGAGGCACCCCTTCCCAGGACAGATGAAGCAAATCAAACTGATGGTTAGAGGTGCAGGTCAAGGTTATGTTTTCTTCTGACCTCACTACAGATCCCATTAGGGCTGACAGAGAAGATTTCTTGTATAAACCTGAAAAAAAAGATGCTGATAAAGATGGCCTAACTCAAGAACGGTGGCCTCTCTAAAAACAAGAAAAAAAAAGCAGACTTAACAGAATGTGAGGAAGCAAAAGTCCTTGAACCCATGCCAAAGCATCTTCAAAGACTCTCTTTGTAGTTATGCCTTTAAAAGCTTACCCCGCAGAGGAGATGCAACTCCTCTCTACCTTGTTGTAATGGGGATGGAGATGAGTTCCAAACATGTTTTTGTTATGCTGATTAAACCTTCCCTATTACAGTCTGGGCCT
Organism: Myodes glareolus; assembly: GCF_982192425.1. Lineage (NCBI taxonomy): Eukaryota > Metazoa > Chordata > Mammalia > Rodentia > Cricetidae > Myodes > Myodes glareolus. Next base: position 73,250,715 of record NC_142026.1, read on the forward strand.
TTCTGGTGGTCTCTCTCTGGGGGGTCGTGATCTGGGCACAACATATGGTGCATTGGCTGGGAACCCCAGAGATTCCACCAGGATGATGGAAGTCCGGAGGTTTATTAGCATCTATCAGTGAGAGAGCGCTCGTTGTCATTTTGTCTCTTATCTCTTTGTCTCTGTCATTTTGTCTTGTCTGTCTGACTATGGCTGCTTTGGTTTTGTACCGGTCGACCGATTTGGGATTTTGGTATTGACAGGTGTTCTCTGAAGTGGACGCACTTTTACAGAGACCCTGGAGAAACAAGGGACGCCTTGTCTTCAATTTCCAGACAGGGGCCTTTCTGGCACCGGGTCATTTTCAGACAAGGATGGGAATTCTCCCACTCCTGGGTCATTTTCAGACAGGGATGGGAATTCTCCCACTCCCGGGTCATTTCCAGACAGGGGCCTTTCTGGCTCCGGGTCATTTTCAGACAGGGAGTTTTGCTCCTAGGTCATTAGACAGGGACTGGCATTCTACAGACCCTGGGTCATTTGCAGCTACCTTAGAGACAGTTGTTTGTGTTTCTCCTGTAGTGGGAGAAAATGTCACTATGTGTCTTGTTCCTGAAATTTGTCAAAGTCCTTTTATGTTATGTTATGGTAATTGTTGCTTTGTTTTCTTTCTAGAGGCTCCTATGGAGCCCCAGTCCCCTCCCCCCAGCAGTTAGACATGGAGAGGAGAGAGGCAAAATCTTGGAGAGTACCCAAAAGGAACTGGGAGCAGAGAGGGTAGGGAATACATGCCTATGACTCACAGTGTCTTTGGGGCTACTACATTGGGTACGTGGTGATCCCCTGGAGTTCCAGAAAACTGTTGTCTCTTTGTTTATTATGTTTAAGACTGGACTGATGAGGAAAAAAAATAAGACAAAACTTAAACGTAAAATGCATATAACTTGACAGCAGCCCATCTAGCATCTGTATCCCTAGCCCTGAGCCAGGCCTGATGGCAAGGGAATACTCTGTCTAGGTGCTGAGAGCTAAGCCTTGAGACTGCGGGAAATGCAATGTGGCAGAGGATCTGAGTGGGGGGCTCTGAGGCCAGGAAACAAGGACACCTGAGATGGAGCTGATGGCAAAATCATCATGCACCCGGCTTCTTCAAAAGGCAGGCGATGGAGCTAATGACTGAGAGAGGCCAGCTGCAGCAGAACAGGGCAGCCACCTCTCCCTTGTTGTCTCTCTGTATCTTGAGGGTCTTTGCCTTAGGCAGAAGAGAGGGACCTACATGCAGGTGACAGAAAATTGACCGCTTGCAATTAAAAAACTGTGCAAATGTAAAACAAAAAAAAAAATCTGAGATCATGGTCAATAAAGTTAACAAAAAACTTTTTTAAGAAAGCATTGACAGCCAAGGACACTCTCTGTGCCCACTGCTGCTGCCCCCTCTTTTATTTTCTGAACCAAGTTCTTCAGTATGATAACACTTAAGGTCTCTTCTGCTGGCCAGCAGTTTCTCTTTCCTGTTCTGATACTACTTATAAGAAGTTTTCAATTATACCAACCTGTAACTCTAAAAAACTGTTGATTTTAAAATAAATGTCAAAAGATACATTATGTTTAAAAATGCTTTTGTTTCCACAGGGGGAAAAATATATGGGTTACAAATACTTATCACCTTTTATTAAGATGCATATTTCTGCTTTTGTTTTATGCAATGTTCTGCTAAATAAAATCACAAAAAACTTTGATAAAAATTTATACATTGTCTAAAAAGGTTTTTAAAAGAGGTTTTTTTTGGAGTTGTACTATGATGAATTAATTTTATTCACACAGGTATATATCTGAAATCTGTGGAAATATTACAACACTCCATTCCAAATGATTAAAAACGATATCTGAATACTAGGGTATGACTCTTAAGATTTTTTTTTTCTGTAAGATCACTTATTTCTCTCACTCTTCTTTTTTCTCCCTCTTTCCTACCCCTCCCGTCCTTTTGTTTGTGTTTTTCTGCATGCACATATGCAGGGCATACCCAGGGACACTAGAGGAAAATTCCAGATCCCCTGAAGCTTGAGTTATAGGCAGTTGTGAGCCTAGTCTGTGGACAAACCGTAGGACCTTGGAGAATTGATTGCACCACTTTTGCCTAGACAAAATAAGGTCAGTCTTTTCTATGTCCCTCTTCCACAGAAACCAATCACCTTATGGGCCTGGTAAAGCCTGCTGTTCTGATACTGCTGCCTCCAACGCTATGGAGACCTGGGTATGACTGTATATGGACTGGTCTCTGTCATTTTTCTGTTTTGTCTGTACTTAAATATAATTTATTTATCCTTCTAAGATCTCTGATTGCATTTAATGGCTAGGCCAGCTATAATATCAATTTAAGAGCAAAAAAGATATCCAGATCCTTACACAAAGCTATAGCCAGCTTGTTAGCTCATTTTATATATAAAGGTTTAAGGATATAAAAATTTATAAACATTAAGGGTTTAAAAATAATTTAAAATAATACTAATAAACAATAAAACAATGACTACATACTGTTTGGGTTACAAGTTCAGGATTTTCTATGTTTTTGCTGGGACTCAAAGGTATAAGTCTATTTTTACTGTTTTATAAATATCCGTTATTTGCTATTTCTATAATATGGATTTTAATATGGGCCTAAAAGTTTCAAAAGTATTAACTTCTTAGTTTAAATTTGTCTCAACAGGTGACCCCTTGGTTGGTGGACACAAACAAACATTAATTGCTGACTGCAACCTGCTCCAAATGACTATGGACCATGGACTTGCTAAAAATCTGATATGGACCAGTCTAGCTGATATAAATGCGCCCTGGCTCTTCAACAAAGCCCACAAATCAAATGTTCCTAAGATTTTTCTCTTTTTGACTAGCATTTCACCTTTGTTAACCCTTGACAACGACGCCCCAAAGTAAGCTGGAGGCAGTTAAAATAATAACCCCTGTTTAAACTGCTAAGTCAAAAAAAAACATAAAAGGCCTCTAAGTTTAAAGAGACAATTTAACCAAAGTTAGCAAAACCAGCTCATGTTTGAGCTGATTCTTAGGACCAAGAGGAGTGGGGTATGTGGGACCCTCACCTCTTAGTCTCAAAGGGGCGAGAAGAAATTTTCTAGCAGAATGTTTTCCCAGGAAGATAGTGGCCTTCCCCTCTCCCACCCAGGATATTCAGAGCACAGGGTCACTTAGCTCAACCCAGCCAGCCACCTGGTACAGGCTGATAAAGATGGCCTAACTCAAGAACAGTGACCTCTCTAAAAACAAGAAAAAACTGACTTAACAGAATGAGTTCCAAACATGTTTGTATTATGCTGATTAAACCTTGCTTATTACAGTCTGGGCCTCTCTTGTGGTCTCTCTCTGGGGGTCGGTGATATGGGCACAACACTATGACATAGTTGAACAAATGCATTTGTAGTATGAATGAACATCTCTTGGGAAATCTGACATGTGGCAACCTGGACCTTTTTTCATTGATGTCAATGTGTCAGTGGAATCTGATAATACATACAGAGGGTGATGGTAAGAATTGTACATTGTGTAAGTCCCAGCATGGTCAGAAGTCATAGAACTTCTTGAAAGTTGGCTTGGGAACTCAAAAGAGAAAAATTCTGAAGAAATTGGGAAAGAGTTCTTGATTATTTCCTTTCTGTATATAGTCTGTATATAATCTCTGAATGGCACTCCATTGTCACATTTACTCCTTATTTTAGCAGAGGAGATTGTAGGACCAAAGGGAAAGGTTTCCTGTAGATTCCTAGGAATTAAGAGATTGTGAGTGTGAACATGACCCTACTCTCTGTATCCTAAAAAACCCATAGATCCCCCTCCATTAGGCTTTTCTTTCTGTCTTTGCCCTAGTCTCCCTGTCTCTGTCTATGTCCACTTTGTACACATTTTTATGTCCATCTCCCACTTCTTTAGATCTAGTAGCAATGTGTCTCTTGATACATTCTACCACAGACCCTTTTTGTCCCTTTTCAAATTTCTAGAATGTAGGAAACATGACAAGCGTTGCATCAAGCTTTTTATCAGTTCATTTTATGCTACTCTGTAGCAAGTATAATCCTTGACAAAATAAGAGAAATAGTAGTAAGAGTAGGTAATAGGGAACCTTTCCTGCCTTCTGTATGATTCAATATCTCATAAGGAAGTTCTGATTCAGAATCATGAGCATTATCATTTCCCAACAAGTTGATACATAAGCATCCTGACTTTACTATTCTCTACATCCATTCCTGTGTTCTTAACTTGCCCTTGATATGGATTCATGCATTTGTTTTTAATTGCTGCTATATCAATTACCACAAATTCAATTTTATAAAAAATGTAAGTGTTTTTCAGAACTGAATATTGAATCAAATCAAAGGACATAAATCAATTATCTGCACAGATGTTAATTTTGAAAGACACAGGAATAATCAATTTCTATTTGCCGTCCAGCTTCTAGAGGACTCATGAATTCTCTCTACTTGGAGTTTTCCTCCACTTTTAGTACACTCAGGAATTCAATAAAATACTAAATTGGAAGCTATAACACACACACACATATGCAAACACACACACGCACACACGCACATATACGTACATACGTGTATGCACACACATATATATTATATGTGTGACTGCATTAGTATCTGGTTATGTGTCTGTCTATTTTTTCACTATATTTCTTGAGAAAAGTTTCCTTATGATGGCTGAGCAAGGTACTTGTCTATGAATATACATGAATGGTATTAAAAGTTATATTATTGGTATGTTCTTTAACAGTAATATTTTATTATTTTATTTTACCTTAGGTAACTGGGGTATTAGTCTCAGGTTCTTTGTCACCCATCAGTGTCAGGTATAAATTCTCTCTCAAGGAGTGGGGTATAAGTCACACAAGTTATTGCTTAGTTATTCCCAGTAGTTTTGTGTTACAATTATTCTTGCATATCTTTTTTTGATTTTTCAAGACAGGATCTTACTGTAGTTTTGGAGCCTGTCACGGAACTAGATTTTGTAGACCAGGCTTGCCTTGAATTCACAGAAATCTTCCTGATTCTGCCTCCTGAGTGCTGGGATTAAAGCCATTGCCTGACTTGCCCTAGCATACCTTTAGGCAGAACATCAATGTAGAACAAAGGGTCTGCGTCTTTGTTGGATTTTGTTTCTCTTTTGGTAGCTTACAGAGTACCTCCCTTTACAAAAGGCATCTAGGAATGAGTATCTTGACTTCACCATGTTTAATGGGTTGTGGAGTTGTTGCCTTCAGTAAATATGGCCTTTCTGTAAGTTTGTAGAGAGAGAGCTACAGTCTTGGTATCAGCCTAGGTTGTTTGGGAATTCCCTTGAGTTCCTTTTGTCCTACAGCTCAACTAGATGTAACAGTTTCCTGGTACTGGAAACTAATTTTGTTGTTAAGAGAAAGTCTGTTTGGACTCTGTTTTGCCACTATGTGACAATTTTATCTAGATCACTTTCATACATGAATATATTTTAGGAAGATTCTACTGTATTAGTTTTCTTTACTATCTCTCAATTGGTCTGTAATTTTAGCTATCTTTTCACATATTCCTTGCTTTGTTGTTCCTTCCAAATTCCTCTCCACTTTACTTTCCTGTTCCAGCCCTTCTATGTATTCTATATCCATTTCTAAATGAGATATATCTCTACTCCCTAGTCCCTCAATTGTAGTAGCATTTCAATTATATCTTAATAAATAAAGACTGCTTGAAAACCTAAGAATAATAAAGTCCCACTAGTTAGCCTTACAGACAAGGTTTTGGTACCACATACCTTTAATCCCAGTAGCCACAATGACCTGCACCTTTAATCTCAGTAGCCACACTAGTTGCCATAGAAACTGGTGGTACATGCCTTTAATCCCAATGGTGCATGCCTTTAAACCCAGTCTTAAAGAGGAATGTAGGATGGGGGAGACAGTTCTCAGACACAGTTTCATTCTGAGCTTCCTAAAGGCAGGATTCCTATTTCAGACTGAGGTAGAGGTAAGAGCCAGTGGCTGGCTATTTTGCTTTTCAGATTTTCAGATTGAACCCCAATTTCTGACCTTGAGTTTATATTAATTGTGCTTCACTTAGTTTATTCCTAACCTATGTTGTTATATGGATTATAGTTTGGTTGTCATTGTTTTACCAGCTAACATCCACATATAAATGAATAAATACTGTATTTGTGTTTCTGAGACTGGATTACTTCACTCAGGATAATTTTTCTAATTTCTTCCATTTACCTGCAAATTTCCTTGTGACTTATTTGTTTAGTATCTAAGTAATAATCCATTGTGCATCTTTACCACATTTTCTTTATACATCCTTTTGTTGAAGGATGTAAGGTTCTTTTCAATTCCTATGACATTGTTGATCACACATCTTCATGTGGGATTGATCTTCTTTTGATTATATACTCAAGAGTGGTATGACTGGGTGTTAAGGTCAATCAAAAATTCTCAGTTTCCTGAGGAACTGCCATATTGATTTAGAAGTGGCTGTATGTTTTGCATGTCTACAAGCAATGGAGATGTGTTACCCTTGTTCTATGTTGCCAGCATGAGTTGGCACTTGTACTATTGATCTTAGCCGTTTTGACAGGTGTGAGATGGGATCTCAAAGTAGTTTTGATTTGTATTTCCCTG